>NC_081249.1:56645788-56964089 GCF_030490865.1 Poecile atricapillus | reverse complement strand
TTAGGTATAGCTAATCTCGCTTGTGAGGAAGGAAGGTGAACAAAATGACTTAATGATCTTCATTCCGGATCAGTTTATATAATTTTTATTAGAAGTGTTTCAATTTTGTTTGGGACTGAGTTAAAGATGACTGAGACTTTTTTCTAATAAATGAACAGAGGCCTTGGATTAGACTCAAATAGGAATATGACTGTATGCAAATCATGCAACCAATATTTGAAAAATTTTGCTATTTCTAGCACAGTGTTTTTGCTACTGGCGTTCATAGTTATAGAAAAAGTAAGAAGTTTAACTACTTTCTTTACTCTTTTATAAAATTTCCCTGTGCATTGAAGAGAAATATTCACACCTTTTCTAAAATATCCACAGTAGAGGTTAAAATTGTAGTAGAGGTTAATATTCACAACTATTTTCTGCACCAAACCTGCAGAGATGTTTAATTTTCTCTGTTGCTACCACCATCAAATAAAGCAAACAAATTATATTCATGAAAAGGCAAACAAAATAAATGAGTCAGGTAATTATAAAAAGAACACTGACCTATTAAAAATTGGTCTGATCTTCAAGAATTCCCAGCATAGCAGCAGTAATATTATTAAAAATAGTAGAATCATTAGAATTTGCATACATGAGTAAGAATGTACTTAATTACAAACTGCATTCTGTAAATTATTTAGAAGCTGTAAATCAAAGCAACAAAGAAGAAAGATTTAGGGATTAAGGGTTCTGAAGAATTTTCTAATGCAAATGTTCTTAAAAACAACAGATTTGAGAAGTTGTGAGATGTTTCCATGACAAAATTATTTAAAAGAACAAATAAAGTTCAGAAATACTAATTTCTGACATATAGGCATCTACTTTAGGTAGTGGAAAATTATCTCACCTTGATCAGAATGGAGTTTTACATGTAGAAGTAGATGTGTCTAAATACTGTGTCACTTGAAGGCAAAATACCATATGCAAATTAGGAACTCAACTAGCAAACTGCAGGTGTAATAAATTTCATGGATTGTGTAGTTTTCATGCAGATTTTTTTTTTCAGCTGCTGTCAGCACTGTGGTTTAAAGGCTTGTGCAAAGCAGTCCCTGCTCTGCTGTACTGAGTCAGCACCCCAGGAGTTCTGTCTCACTGCTAACCCAAACGGGCTGGGGGAGCTCCCTACCTCTCTGGAGCCCTGCACCGGGGCTGGGGGGCACAGAGCAGCTGGAAGAAGAACGAGTAAAGGCAGAAAGAAAAAGACCAGAGAAGATGTAAGGGTTTGAGAGGTGAGGAAAGGAAGGTGTCAGAGAAAGATGAAAGACGAGTCTCTGATTCAGCTGGACAACTTCGCTTCACTGCAGAGGAGATACTAAGCATTTTATATAGCATTCATTTACCATGTCCAAAACAAAGTACAGAGGATATCTGGAAAAAAATCTCAAAATCAGCACTTGAGAATGTAACTGGAAGGACAACTAAGAAACAGCTATTAAACAAAAAAACCAAAAAAAAAAAACCCAAAAAACAAAAAACCAAACACCCCACACAACACCACAAAACCAAAATCTATAAAATTTGTTTGTTTGTTTTAAGCAGGGAAAGGCAATTCCCTAGTGGAAGGAGAATCTATCAATTTTCTTAATAATCTGAAGGAACAAGAAAGTAATCTTTATTATTCATTGCTTCAATTTTTTTTCCTGGTGTTCAAGATTTTTGCAGGGCAGTCCATGAAGACTTTAAGCTTGAAGTGTATTTAAGTTCTTCATTGTCTAACTGCTGCACCCAAAAATGCCACATAGCATTGCTTGACCTCATAGACACTTACAGCTCACATCTATCCCTAAGACAACTGCCCAAATACTCACTCTGCTCAGATTGGACTGCTCAGATTAAAATGTGATTAATATCTTAGAGTAGAGGCTGTAGACATTTACTTAAAAATAAGTAAATGGAAAAAATTGCCTTTTGTTGCTGTGGAAAAGATGCGACAAATAATGAGATTGTTGTTATTTAGTAATGAATATTTTCACTATTTCTCAATACTGTTCTTTGATAAGTCTGTACACACACTACATTTCTGAAGGAAATTTCACAGCCTAGTACTATTATGTTTCTATTATTTATTATTGTTACCAGCGGTAAAACAAGATGTTCAGATTCCACTTTACTTGCAAAATTTTCAGACCTGATCTTACAAGACAGGTACACAGAACAATAACATTTCGGTGAAGCCAGGGAAAATATTCATGTAGCATTTTCACTGGGTTTTTTGGTTCTCTTGATATAGAGCATACACAGCCTCGAGGGTGCTCTTGATTGTTATCTCTGCAGCTGAGTGATTTTTGGAGGTCTTGCTGAATACAAGGGTCACAACCTAGAGTCCATTCTTATCTGTTTTAATAAAAAATGACAATGAACTGTGAAATTCTCCACTGTCCCCTCAAGCAAAATGAAGGTGAATGTCACTCCTGTCTGTACAGCCAAGTCTAATTGCAGTATTAGGGTCCAGAGCATGAAAATTCACTCCATCAAGGACTTTAACAAAGTCTGTGGAAGCACTGCAGTTCAGTTTGCACATCCCCAGGTTTACTAAGTTTTATCAAAACATCCAAGGAGTTTTTTGTTCTTTCAGTGTGGATTGCGCATACAGCTCGACTCCATAAGAGATCATTCAAACAGTGATTTATTTCTGCATAACAAAAGTTCTTTTTGTTCACCTCTCAGGAAAGCACAGACACCACACAGATTATCTGATATAGCGAAAGATGGGACTGAGTGCATCTTTAACAATTTTACAAGCAATAGAAATCTGGAAGAGTGGTTAACACAGCAGGCAGTTTTTCTGTCTTTCTGAGTGGTCTTTCAAAGATACCTTAATAGGCTGGAGGAACAGCAAGCAGGAACTTCATGAAATTTGACAAGGAGAAAAGACAAGTCATACTCCTGGGGAAGAATAACCTGACAGTGGAAGATACCTGAAAATAGTGTATAGATTTAGCTACCCACCCTTCCCATCATGTGACATTTGTGGTCAAATACCTTCTATATGACAGTTGCACTAATTCTTCATCAATCAGAAGTTCCTTCTTCATTCAGCTGAAGTGTATGATCAGTCCTTGAAATCAGTACCAGAATTATGAATATCCTCTTTTTGTAGGGAAGCCTGTATCTATTCATACTGAGTTTCTGCATGAGCTCTTAGGCACACTCCATCTTGAGTTGTTGCCTCTTCTAGTGGTGGTTAATGGGTGGCAAGGTTTCATCTCCATGATCGTCCCAGCTGAGAATCCCATGCTGCTGATCTAGTCTCAGCTAAAGCTCACATTGAGTAACAGCCTGCCATTAGTAAGGGCTTTGACTCACAGAGCCATTTGGGTTCAGAAATGCTTCAAACACTGAGGATAGTCTAAGATTGCATATGCTGTTTAAAAATCTAAAAGTAGAGATTAACCTCAGAAAAGCAAGCATGTAAGGACATGACTGTGAGTAGACAAGAAGGGGTTTAGTATTCACTTGGGAGCTAGAGTAAGGGGACAGAGAAAGCTGTAGAGCTCCAGATATCACTACAAAGCCTGGTTTCTTTCTTTTCTGTCCTGTATAGGTATAACTTCTCCTTCCCTGCTCTTCTGGTTCCAGGTCCTATATATCAGTAAGGCATGGCTGGCTTCAGCTGGAAGGGTGCATGAATCAAAGGGTTCAAAAACCTTTTTTCATCGTCTCTCTTCATACATATTAACACTCTTCTCATATATATGTGAACAGGACCTAATATGCAGGTCTTCTCTGGTGATCGAAAATCAAGGGAGGCACACTATAACCATAATGTATGTGTGTTTATTTGTTTATTAATAAAGCCATTAAAAATGTTCGAAATCTATGCAAGCAGATTAAGTCAGCTTTAATTAGGTGCAGTGAAAAATGTTTCATTATAAAAATGGACATGTTAAGAATGTGTTTCATGGGACATGAACAATAATATTTTCCTTTTGATATAAAAAGCTCAGGGTATGTGGAAAGAAAGAGAATTTTTCAGCTTGAGATAATAATTTTTACTTGAAACTTTTTTTTTTTTTCAAAAAATTCATTAATGTATTCAACATTATATTGACTGACTCAGTTCCAAACACTAAGAATGCTTTGCTTGTCCAGATCTTCACCTTCCTGTAAAGATGAAACCTCTAAAATAAAGAATTTAAATACAGGAATATTGGGGGGAAAGAATATACAGTTTCTCTCTAGCTCTGCTCAGTCTGAATTGCTAATCCAAGAGAGGAAAATTAAATCCAAAAAGCATTTTAAAAAAAATTAATTGAGCCTGTTGTTGAGCAGAAAGAAAATCAAGTACCAGCACATCGTTACTGGAGAAATTGTGTGCTACAAGCAAATGAAAACAGAGAAACCTTAATAAAGGTTCTTGAAAAATGGGCAACAAAGACTTTACACTTCTTCTGCCTGATGATTCTTTAATGGCTGCAATCCTGCAGGATCACAACCAGGAAATAGAAAAGACTGTCAGTCTTTTGTCGAACAATTACTGTGTAAGTGGTTAAAGAGATAAGATTATAGTAAGCGGGGACATTGTAATCCATTACTTATAAGACTAATTTGGTCCTTATTTTCTGGGAATTTGATTCCACAGCAAAAGAATAGCTTGCTTTTTTCCTGAAAATTTAAGAACCAGACAAACTAGCAAGCAAAACTTCACCATCCATTATGGTATGTATGAAGGTTCATTGGTGTCACACCCGTCTTCTCTTCTTGATATCATATTATTCCCTACATTTCTATTATGCTTATTAATAAACTTTGATACAACCTTGCAAAAATCCAGATACTTGGGGATGTTCAGATGGAACTCTTTTAAGCCTAGTGTCGAAGTAGTGATTAAATGTAAACGACAAATTTTGGAAAAGTATTTATCAAAGGGCTTTTGAAAATATGAGTTTCAATAAGAGAAGTAAAAGAATGCTTTTATTTGATAACTAATTTTTTTTTTTTTAAACATTTTAAACATTTGGATAAAAACCCCATTAAAGGGAAAGGAGGAGAGTCACTTTGCACAAAGTTCAGGTCAATAAGAAAGAACTTATGTGCCTAAATCCTGCAGCACTATTGAAAGAGAGGCTTTTCTGGCTCCTCCAGAGGCAATTGAGAGCAATAGAAAATTGATCCATTTTATTTAACTTTGGACTCGTGACACTGTCTTAAGTCCTTAGCTGGGATGAATTGCCTTTCAGACATGTTTTTCTCTCAATGAATGTGAAGAGAATCTAGTCAGACATGTCAGCTTTGGTCCTTCAGGTAAGGTGTCTGAGAGAAGGTGGGATTATTAGACCTGGAATGCATTAGTAATTTTATGAAGTGCTGTTAAAGAATAATGAGTGAGGTTGAGTGCTGGACCCAAACTGTTTTACCGTGAGCTGAGGTAGCACCCAGTACTTGGTCTGTTTTGGGCTGCTCCAACTAGCTGGAGTGGACCAGCATTAAAAGTGTGGATTACAAAGCAGCTGGTGCTAACTTGTCTCAGAGACAATGGTCACCTCCTGGCTCTGTTTAATTCAGTATAAGGACTAAAACTCAGTGTCTACGAGTTTAACTGCTGTCAGATTTGGAAGTAAACTTTTTTTAATTACCTCTGAATCTGTCTGTTCATCTTATTTGAAAGTCCAGGGAGCCAGAGAAAACTGAGAGAAGGTTTTCAATTTATTGTCTTATTTCAGTATCTGATGTTGGTAACTGGTAATACCTGATGGTCACATCAGATCTTGCAGATCTTGAAGGAATCTGAATATTAGATTTTATCTGAGATGTTACGTATGGTTTAACTGCTGTAGCATAAAGCACAATAGCAGATTTCAGACTGAAATCAAGGCAAGTGCTTGAGCATCTGTTTAAAGTCAGTTTAAATTTAGGGCAGGGATGTCCCCACAGCCGCAACAGCAACTTAAATGTACCTTAAATTTCAGTGCTCCATTTTATGCGAGCCATAGCTGAAACACATAGAATTCAGCAAATCGAAGAGACAAGAACAGAATGCAGAAATCCCTGGCCTGTGTCTTAGTCAAGGCTATGTATTTCCTGAGGTATGGTTTTGTGACAGGTGTAAAAGAGGCACATTATTTTCATTTACAAGAGGCTGTAATCAGAGGACACTACAAATAGCCAAATGTGGTATTTACACAGAGTGTTTCCATTTGTTGCAGTCACTGTCCAACTATCCTATCTGTATTTCATAATGGGAAAAAAAAAAAAAAAAGAGAGAGGAGAGGAGAGGAGAGGAGAGGAGAGGAGAGGAGAGGAGAGGAGAGGAGAGGAGAGGAGAGGAGAGGAGAGGAGAGGAGAGGAGAGGAGAGGAGAGGAGAGGAGAGGAGAGGAGAGGAGAGGAGAGGAGAGGAGAGGAGAGGAGAGGAGAGGAGAGGAGAGGAGAGGAGAGGAGAGGAGAGGAGAGGAGAGGAGAGGAGAGGAGAGGAGAGGAGAGGAGAGGAGAGGAGAGGAGAGGAGAGGAGAGGAGAGGAGAGGAGAGGAGAGGAGAGGAGAGGAGAGGAGAGGAGAGGAGAGGAGAGGAGAGGAGAGGAGAGGAGAGGAGAGGAGAGGAGAGGAGAGGAGAGGAGAGGAGAGGAGAGGAGAGGAGAGGAGAGGAGAGGAGAGGAGAGGAGAGGAGAGGAGAGGAGAGGAGAGGAGAGGAGAGGAGAGGAGAGGAGAGGAGAGGAGAGGAGAGGAGAGGAGAGGAAAGGAGAGGAAAGGAGAGGAAAGGAGAGGAAAGGAGAGGAAAGGAGAGGAAAGGAGAGGAAAGGAGAGGAAAGGAGAAAAGAAAAATAATACTATCAGATAGTCAGGTACAGAAGGGTTCTCATGTTCTGTTCAAAAATTGTAGAGTAGCTTCTACAGCCCAGAGGAAGGGAGCTGGGAACAGTAGGAAGTTTAGTGGTAACTGTGCAGTGTTCAGCAGGGGTTTCTTCCAGATGAAAGCATATGCGATGTAGGTAATATTTAATGTTGTTCTTATGTGTTTAAAACAGAAACTATCACCTGGGCATAGATCTTTTATTATCAGTCAAATTCTTTTGACAATTTTCAATTACATTTCTGTATTTTTATTATATGTTAATGGACTATATTAATTAAAGCAGGCTGCAGTGCACTAATAACGATTAATTCAGCCCTGGATGCCTTAAAGTGAGATTTTATGAGGGCTGAAATTCTCCACGGACCTCTAATTTACATTTACAACACAGGGAACTGTACTTCTGGACTCTTCTACTTGGCATTCTCCTCCAAGTCAACACAGTAGCGTGAGACCGGGATAGGAGAGGTGATGACAGACTAGGGTGAAGAATTACAATGTTCTGAAGTGTTAAGAGAGGCAGTAGCTTTCATTGGTCTCAGTGGATTAACACATGTAACCCCACCTGGTAATATATACAGTTTTTAGAAAGCAGAGCACAAAATCTAATAGAATGTGCAATCAGTTATTGGTGAAGAGCATTAGCTAGATAATAAACACACTCCAAATGTACCTACTCCCCCTGGGAAATAGCCTCTCTTCTTGTTAGTCCTTTTGTCATTCACGAGTAATACGTATTTAACAGAAATCTTGGAACAGGAAATGAAAAACTGAAGATGATAAATCTGTTCCACTTAGACAATAATCATATAACACTGTGGCCAGTTAGTTTAATTTATAGACACCATTCCCCCTGGAAATCTTAGGTAGAGAAATTAAAAAAAAAAAAAGGCAGGGGAGGGAGATGGGGAGTGAAAAGATAAAAATTGGTACAAGGCATTTCTTACCCACTGGAGCACTTAAATGGAAGAAAAATACTAATTAAGATTTCACTGCTTCAAAAGAGTATTTACAGTAGTTGGATGGGAGCTTTTCTAGGGTTCACCCTCAGTTCCTAGAAGCTGTGTGCTGAAGCCCGTATATGACTTGCTCATATTTAACCTGTCATGTCTTTCTCTCTCTCTATTGGCTTTTTTTGGTTTAATTTTTTATTTTTTTATTCCTTCTGAAGAAAAAAAGTCCTTTGGACACCTGTGGCCTCAAGAGATTACAAATCCATAAACATTTTTCTCTGTTGCAGCCTTCCAACCTGTGGCAATAATTATGATGTCTGACACGTATTTGTGTGACTCTTAAAATAGAATTAAAACTACCCTCCTTATCTGTGAACACAGCGCTTACATTCATACTGCTTGGATAATATTCTTCTCTTTGTACCAGGTACCATTACGTATCATGCTTAAACGTCCTTCAAATCCTCCAGTAATTATTAAGGTCTAAGCTCTGGTGTCGTTACAAAAATTTATTATATAGCTCAGAGTGAAGAATTCATTATTTGCTTTTAATGGCAAAGAACCTGGGTATGGAATATAATTATCAGTTGTCTAAGGATTTTTGTTCTTTTTTATGACTAATACTTATAAACAACTTAGACCAGTAGTAATGCCTAATTTTGTGTGAGATCTAGAAATGGATTACCTTAGAAAAGGTAAAAGGGAAGTATTTTGACCTGCGCTAACCTCTTAGCAATTTGTAACACCTCATAGGCATAAAGATTATAAAATATGCACTGAATTGATGTAGCCAAAATTAATTAGCCCACTTTAAAAAAAAAAATCAAACAAACAAGCATCAAAAAGACATAACACACAATCAAAAAATGCCAAACCAGTAACTGGTGAGATGCAAAATGTTTTTCCTCTCTTTTTTTGGAAAGAATATTTTTGTTAACAGCTTGTAAATCATGTTTTCAACCTGTTTGTGTCATCTTTGGAATGGTGATCCTAGATACCAACAAGCAAATAATGCTTATGCAAACCAGTCTGTCTACAAAAATTTCCACACATTTCTTTGATTTTGTATAATTGGCTAAAAATAAATTAGATTCAAGAACTGGATTCACAGGCAGTGATTTTTTCCAGGAGATCTAATGAAATTTGAATTATATATATAAAAAATGCGGTTATGGATTTGAGACTTAATATAAAAATAATACTTTTAATGTACTCTAGGTGTATCTAGGTATGTGATGACAGTCTTGCTCTCTTTCGAAGACTGTAACCCTATATTTTAAACAAAATTCGTCCACAACTGAAAGGTTCATATATCCTCATAAAATCCATGGACACTCCAGAAAAATTTGACAGCAAAAAAAAAAAAACTTTGCAGTTTCATTCAGTAAAGTATGGCATACTCTTGTGTGTGTCTTAAAGCTTCCCTGCTGAAATCAGTAAATAGTAAGGTCCAGACCTGGCTGAGAATATAAATCAAGTAATTTGTCATAAGTCTCTTAATTACTAGCCAATATAACAATTAAAGAGAAAGATTTATGGAAATGCAAAACTAGGTCTACACCATATAATTAGCATATACAGATATTTTATTTTGTCATTTCTGTAGTTTATGGGAAGCTTTATAGCCATATTTTATACTTTAGCTGGCTTCTTCTCAGCTTAATGGCAAAACTGCTTGATACTTACAAACCAGATGCCATTTTCTTAATTCAGGTCACCACAGAACTATTTAACAGCAAGTCTCAGATTTTACTCTTCCTCACAACTTTTTTTTTTTCTTTTTTTCTTTCTCCTTTGTATTTATTTGGTTTTCCCCCTTGAAAAAAGGCTTCTGCACTAGAAAAATAAAGCCTTTATGCTTTTCAAACACTTACTGAAAAAAAAAAATGCAATCTACTGATGTATAATATGGAAACAAAAGATATTACGGCTACTATAATTCACAAGCCAAACTTTCTGAACAAGGCGGATCCACAATAAAGTCAGGATGGCTTTAAGGTCAATGCACCAATTTGCACAACTGAAATTATACAGACATAAGGAAGCATTCCTTTTTTAACGATAAAATTGCTTGGGTAGAGTGAGATCTACTGAGAGATTTATGCAGAACCATATCTCTAGCAAGATGAAAAGAGCATGCTGTCCTCAGAATCAAAGCCAAGGAAAAAGAAGAAAAAATAAGCAGCAGAAAGGACAAAACACCCCATCACTCATGAAAATACTATGTCCTGAAAGGAATTTCCAGACCTTTCAGCAAGATCTGTAATACATAAATACATATATATTCTGAATGATAACCTTTTTTTTATTATTTAAATCAAGTCCTACTTTTTTATTTAAAAAAAAAAAATAAAAAGTCTACATTTAGTCTTCTCAAAGACACAGTGTGCCAGCACCCCATAACTGATAATCAAGCAATATATTACTCTAGAGATACAAATTCTTACTTCAAGCTTATTTTAATTGAGCACACTCATTTGGCATGGTAATTTGAGACCAAAAGTCCACAAAAGCTAGTACAGAACTTAACCAGAGACCTGGATAAAGCACTGGTTTTCACAGTGATGGGGCCGGAGATTACTTTTTGGAGAAAAGAGAAGCAGAAGAGCAAAGGAGTAAGATAAAACAGCACCTCACAAAAATATTCATAATATTTTGATGTGTTGATGTGTTTTACAGATCTATACTGCACCTTCCCTTGTATTTTATTTTCTAGTCCTTACTTTTTTTCCCCCTCCACCTGGTATTTTTGACAGTATATACAAGAAATGAATTTTTGAAAGAATGATCTTCCTTTATGCTTGCATTTTAGTGGTCACAATAAAATCTGCAAGGTGCTTGATGACATCTCTAAATTAGATGACTTGAGCTTCAAAATCTCTGATTTGCATCATCAGTGTACTTGGAAGCACAAAAAACGCAGGTACAAATTTAGAGAAGTGAAAAGACAGGACTCAGCTTTTTGCAAGAAATGTCAGAGAGAATAAATGTATAATTCCTTTTTATGTGACACACAACAGTACACAGTGCTGCCACATTTTAAAGTATTGTCCCCTGAAAATACATCTTCTCATAACCTCTGTGGGAAATAAACCACACAGAAACAGATAAGTTATGGAGAGAGTTTCCTGAACTAAAATCCTCTTTGCGTTATGTGCTTAAGTGTATAATTAACACTTTTGTCAAACAAGGCCTTTTTAGATCCTTGTTAGATGTTCCTGGGGTTTGTTTGGTTTGGTTTCCTGCAGATTATGTACATCAAAATTCATACCTGAATAAGGAGATAAATACAGTAATTAATAGGTGAAATTCAGCTTGTGGTTGCAGGTTGGCAGAACCCTTTCTGCACCAGTTAAACCCTAGGTTAGTGCAATGACAGAAGACACTAACATCATGTCTCTTTAGGACTTGTCACATGCCTGTTCAGAATGGCAAGGATGCCTATCTATCACAAGTATGCATGGAAAATGGCAATAGGTGTGATAATAAGATCAGTACTTCTTCAGACATAGGCACATCAAAAAGTAAACTGCTTTCCAGGCAGTTGCTGAGACCAGGAATTTTGGATGCTGCATTTAAACAGTGTGGTTGTCAGATAAGTGCATGATGCCATCTGAAAGAAAATCATTTGTAGAACCTGTGAGAGGAGTTTCTCCACACATGTAACTGGCATGTATACACAGACACGTGCATAACCAGTAATATACATATGCAAGCAGTATTTTAAATTTCTGAAGCCCCAAATCATGGCTGTGCATTCCAGCCCTGTCTGTGGAACTACTTACCTCTAACACTTCTGACAGAAGTGCCCTATTTTGGATTTCAGGTGATGATAGGAGTTTCAGTGTTTTTTAAAGACTCCTTCATACCAAACTTGATCTATAGTTTTCTACTGACTTCTAATATGGATTAATTGCCAGTCTACTCTTCATGGCATCAGGGGACTGTGGAGACAGTAAAATCACACATAAATCCCTGTGACCGGAAGGGAAAGGATGGAAGGAACAGAGTGCCATACTATCCTGAGAATAGCCAGAAGAGCTGAATTAGAATAAGGAAGGAGGATGGTAGTCATTGTTTCCCCTCTGAACCAAAGATTCAGCTACGTCTCCTTTTATTTAGGAACAATGACCCACTTAGTTTATATAGTGAAACCTGGAAGGTGCTGAGTGGCTCCAGATTTTTTTTCTTTTGTTTTGGCCACCAATTTAATCTTGCTTTCTGTTCCTACAGTTAAAATATTTTGTGCCTGACTTAATAAAAAAATTTAAAAAAAAAGAAAAAAAAAAAGAAAAAAAATTCATATGTGAAAACAAAAAGGCAAGAAATTTGCATTGATAGTATGTCTCCAATGACTAAAACTTCTCAGCATTGTAACAATCTGAACCAGCTGTCTGCAGATTATTAGCATATCCTTCTATACAGCTGTCTAGAAACAATTTGGCCATTTTAGAAAAAGCCATATTTACTCTGAAAATGTTCCTTTAAACAAGATTTTCCTAATATTGATCATGCTGGAGTGCTCAATAGAGCTTTTAACATAAGAGATATCAGTGGTCTTTCTATAACATTGAATTTTTACTTAGTCTTCTCATGTATGTCTATCTTGCCTGATGAGGACTTGTGCTGGTTATTCCCTGGACAGTGCAAAATCAGACATATATGTACACATGCAGTTTCATACCTCTGAGTATATTTCCTTGGTTCTCTCACAGCAAATACTATGATAGCAAATAGATATGGCTAAAAATACCATAGCTGTTAATAAGTACAACCTTCTGACACTAATATTTTGACTCTAACTGGATGTTAAATGACAAAAACCTGTTAAAATCTGAGAAATTGTTGTTATTTTTCCCTCTAGCAACTCAAAGTAAAATGGAGTGATGTTTACAGATTGAAAGAAGAGTATTATGACAACTTGGGACTATGACCTGAGATTGGAATGCATTCTTTTATATCCACATAGTAATTTTAATTCAGTTGAAGCTGCAAAAATAAAAAAAAATCAAAACATCTTGTTATTATTTCAATTTTTATGAGTGTCATTTCTTTCCAGTTTGGATTCGGGCTTGGCCTGGTATGAGACTTCTTTTTGTATGATCTACACTTCGGCAGAAAAGGCTTATGTCATGGTTTAGGAATGGTCCTCCCAAATTTAGTTCTCCCACTCAGACTCCTCAAACCACAGCAATGGAGCTTGCTCCCCTTCCCCACTCTTGTGCGCCCCTCCCCCATACCTGACCCCACTTGGATGGCCAGAGAGGAGAATTGGAGGCACAAAAAGACAGAGATCATGGGTTGAAATAAGAGCAATTTATCGGAAACAGCAATGAGATAAGAAAACACATAGCAATGGTATTAATAGCAAAAGTGTACAAAAGAGCAGGTGGTTTACATGCAAAATGCCCACCTAGCCCAATCCTGCCACAACATGACAGCAGGACATTTTTTTCTGGACTGGAATCCATATTCTTGTCAGAAGCCAGAGTCCCTTCCTCCCTCTCCTGACAATGGCTTAAGGTATATAAAATAATAGTTGGATCTTGGCCACAGCCCCTCCCATCTATTGCAAAATCTTAACCTTGTCCTTGGCCTAAATCAGGATGGTACTCTTTGAGGTAAACAAATGTACTATGTGCAGGGTTCAGTTCTGTGTGTTTAATGCTGGTAATTAGCTAGGGCTTAATGAAACATTAAGATGGTGAAAGGCCTTTTGCTCTTGCTGCATTAGCAGAAACATCTATCCAGGATGTTCTTTTCATAGATGCTATAGGAATGCCACAGGCCACCATGTCCTGCAACTGCCACAAATCTATAGTAATCAGGAGGGTATTGTATAAAACACATTATCAAAAAAACAAGTAAGCATTAATCATTAGAGGATCTCAAATGCTCAAATGATGGCAAGGTGGCAAGGTGCTCAATGTGGCAAGGAATGCTTAAGAATTTCAGTTTTGTGCGAAAATGTAGACAATTCCGTCATTTCCTCTGATTTGAAAATAACAGCTTTTTCTCTTGAAGAGATACCATTTCTGATGATGTCAAAATCCTAGTTTCCAAGGAACTCGCTGAGGCTCAAGTACTCTCTTGTCCCTAATGCTAGTCATTCTTGGGCACAATTAAGCTTCTCAGGCAGAGCACTTCGCACACTCAGTGCTAAGATTGCAAATGTAGTGCACATACAGAGCATAAGAGGACTTAATTCTGTAGCATTAAAATTTGTCACATCCCATGGGTATGAATTAACTTCTGAAAAAGGAGAAAGACATATTTTCTTTTCCTATTATTCTATCATCTTAGCCCCTTAAAGATGCTGTTGAAAGGAAAATTGAAAGCCTTCAGCAAAGATGAAGAAATGTATCCTTAAAATGCATCACGAAGAAAAGAATCCTTAACAATAACACAAATATTATACTACCAGATTTTTCTCAAGATGCAGGTGGGTGGAATGGGTCACTGTGCAATTTTGTGCATGCATACATATGTATATATATAAATGTGTATGTACATATACATATGTATATATGTGAATTTGTATATACGTGAATTTGAATATGAACAGCATAATTTTTTTGAATGGGAGCTGACATTGATGGAGATTAGTGAGATCTAGCTTTACAGACATATAAGCTTTAAAAGATTTTTTTAAATCTATATTATACTAAGCAATAGGCAAAGAAGATAATTCCTTCACTTTAAATAATATATTTCTACCTGTTTTACTTGGCTTGTACCATTGTCTTGTTAAAAGAATAGTGACATATCACCTAACTCCTGTTCTGCTGCTTCAGTCTAATGAGTCTGAGCAGATCTCATGAATTCAGAGGATAAATGAAGCTCTAAAATGAAGCTCTCAGTTCTTTTTTTTTACATTTGTAAGACTAAATTGAGTTCATGACCTTTCCCCTTCTAACCCCCAATGTAATTTAAACCCATTTATTCTCTTTCCTATATATATTTCCACTTGCAGTAGAT
Organism: Poecile atricapillus; assembly: GCF_030490865.1. Taxonomy (NCBI): domain Eukaryota; kingdom Metazoa; phylum Chordata; class Aves; order Passeriformes; family Paridae; genus Poecile; species Poecile atricapillus. The sequence goes on along the minus strand of NC_081249.1, from coordinate 56,949,335 downwards.
TTTCTAGAAAATGGGATATTGTCCTGGGTTCTACACGATGACATGCATGTGTCTTCATATGGAGGCAGACACACAGCTTAAATGAACTTAATGAATGTTCATGGCTGAGATTTCCAAGTCATAGTCTGAGAAATCTTGGAAACTTTTATCTTCATACTAAAGTTCCACTTCTTAAAAATGTTCTTTCTCCCCCTCTTTTCCCCTTTGCCCTTCCATGTCCCTTCCTTTCTCACACTTCTCCTTCCTTTTATTTTTAATTTTATTTTCCTTTTTTAATTTTTAAAATTTCTTTCAGTCTTGCCAATGCAACCTTTATTTTGACTCTTTAATATTTGGAAATTGGCACTGGCAATTTCTTGCTATCACTCAACTGCAATGACTCTGTTAAGAGCAATGGTCAAGACTGATGGAGACAATAGTTGGAGCTTCTCAGCTAAGGTGCTACAGTATCAGGAAGCTTGAGGGATCAAAATAAAGGCTATCCAACCTAATGAGATAAAAGCCATTGCTACCTGTCAGGAAGCAAAGGGAAAATGTGTCTATCAGGGATCGTCTAGGTCTGTTTGCAAATCAGAGTCCCAGAGGTTGGACTAATTATGGTCTACTATAGTTAAGGTACAAGGCTAATCAGTGCTTCCAAAATGAAGGATGACAATACAGTATTCCCTAAAGACTGCTGTTGCAACTACATGATTATTCGTTACAGAGTGAAAGGATATGGGAACTATATTTGACTGTAAAAAGATGAGGATATGCTCTTCATTATGGGAGGTTTTTCTTACATATTTGCTATGTTAGAACACGTTCTATCATAGAATCATTAAAATTCATTGGTAGAAACCTCTAAGGTCATCAAGTTCCTCCATTACCCAGCACTGCCATGTTCACCACAAAACTGTGTTCTCAAGTGCCACACTCACACGTTTTGAGCACTTCTAGGGATGGTGGCTCCACCACTTCCATGGGCAGCCTGTTCCAATGTTTGACAACCTTTTCAATGAAAAAATGTTTCCTAGTATCCAATATAAACCTGCCCTGGTGCAGCTTGAGGCCATTTCCTCTCCTCCTGCCACTGGTTGCCTGGGAAAACAAACCAACCCTGGCCTGCTACACCCTCCTTTCAGGCAGTTTGAGAGAACAATAAGGACCACCCCTGAACCTCTTTTACCAAGGCTAAACACACCCAGGTCCTTCAGCTGCTCTTCATAAGAGTTATGGTCCAGACCCTCCACCAGCTTTGTCACCCTTCTCTAGACGTTCTCTAGCACCTCAGTGTTTTTGTTGCAGTGAGGGGCCCAAAACCCAACACAGGATTTGAGGTGTGGACTCACCAGTGCTGAGAGACTTCCACAGGACCACATTGGAGCCTTTCTTGATTTATTGCACAAGGAACTAGAATGCATTTTTCCGCTCACTGAGAATCTTTATCAGAGACCCAGGTCCTAATGTACCTGTTGACTCATACAGGAGTGTGTGACCTCACTGGACAGGGGGAAAGTGACAAAGCAGAGGTTCAAAGATGGCACAAGCAAATGCTTCTCTCTTCAATACAGGCCTTGGAAAACCCCATCTTCATCTAGAGGTGACTTGGAGGTTTTATATTAAAGACATCTTATTTTTATGAAGGAAAATTGTCTGGAATGCTAGCTATTTTCTGATTATATTCAAGTCCCATATAATGTTATTTTTCAAAAGACAAATATAAGCATGTAGCTGTAGTAAAAGAGAAAATCAAATGTTAGACCATCCAGCTATTTTGAGTTCCTATTCCATATGAAAGGCGTAAGCGATCCAAAAGAAAATGTGTGGAAACCAGAATGCCCAAATGAGATATCAGGAATTTCAGAGACATTGATTCCAGTAAATGTTTTTAAATGAACCTCTAATGAATGTCCAGTGAATTTTTAACTGTTTTGATTTTTTTTTTTCATGGTGAAAGAATATCAGAAGGTGGATGTCATGGTTTTAAAGCAGTAACTAAAAAATTAGAAAACTTACTTATTTCTTGCTGTGAGATATGGATTAGAACAAGAGCAAAACAGGCTTAAAACTTAAAAGGAATAAAGAAAGTTAACATAACTACAAGAATAAGAAAACCAGAATAAACTCCCCAGAAAACCCTTTTTCCCCCACTACTCAACCATTCTTTTGTTTACATGACAACATAGAGACAAAAAAACTTTAGTTTTAAAACAGTCCCAATTCTTGCTATAGTCTTTTCATCACTCTTTGTAGAGAAACAGAAGTCTTCTTCTGCTAATCTATGGAGTTGCTCACAAGAAAACTATTTCTGTTATAGCTTTCTATTTTCCTGATGCCAGCTGCCCAGAAATCTGTCATCAGTTCACTCCTCCCATTTCACATCACTCCGAGGTGTGTTATGAGTCTAATGAGTCTAGGGATGTAATTTTTAAGGATGAGTTATTCAAAAGCAAAAGTTCTCTTTTTCTGTCTCTCTGAGCCTCCCTGGAAACAGAAGTTTTCTCTTTGCTTCAAACAGCTCCAAATCTTCAACTATTACTTCTCCTCACTCTGTTCCAGCACCTCACTGTATCGCAATTACTCCATCTTTTGCTCAAAATCCACACTTTGAACACTCCATTCCTCACAATATACTCTGTCATGAATTAAAGGAGTTTTTTCAGAACACTATTGTCCATCTCCATAGCTTTAACAGAAAAATATTTCACCTTATGAAAGCATCTCCTTATGCTCTCTTCCCTGTCTAAAACTTAACTCTTTTCTTCACTGTCTTTGATGGTTTTATGATGTCTTCTTCATGTTGATTATCCCTCTCTCTCTCTCTTCCCCTCTCTCTGGGAAAAAGGAGTAATTTGTAAGTCTCATCCAGGTAGTAAAAGAGTTAAAGTCTTGGAAAAGCTGCAGATGTTCATGGGGTCAGGTTTCAGTTCAGTGGCAGAAACTACAAACCAAGCCAGGCCGGCCGGCTCCGTTTCTCTCCCCCCTCCCCGCCCTCTGCGGCCTTGTCCGGCCTGGAGGGGGCAGGGGGAGGAGGCCGAGACAGAGCCTTGTTACCTCTTCAGAAGCCGGAAACCAAAGGGAGCAAGAGAACTCTGACTTTACATCTTAAGGTGGGGTTCACAAGTTGATCTCACTTTTCAATGGTCAAAACCGCCGCCAGTTCTCAGAAATGACCGATAATTGGTCAGGAGAAAAGACTCCCATCAGCCTCCAGCAGCTTCAACTTCCTTAGCGCCCAAAGCTTTCTTAAAGGTAAAGTCACCACAAGACAGTGGAGAAAACATTATTTTTCAACTTTTGGGCATTCAATAACACTTTATGCAAAAACTCTATGAATTCTAGAGATATTTAAATCACCTTCAGGCATTAAAAGGAACTGGTCTTCCTGCTTCTGAATAAACAATCATGTCACAAAACCTTATGTAATTGCTCTAATATGTTACTCGTGTAAAGGAAGGCTTCTTATCCCCTTACTGCATATCCTCCACTACTAGATAAGATATTCCATAAATATTAGAAAGGATAGATTTCAATGTTTCTTAAAAGAAAAAGCAGGAAAAGAAAAAGAAAAAAGAAATTGCCATGCAGCCAAATCCTCAGGCAAGATACCCATGAGATCTGAAAATTTCCCTCCCTCCCCTGCTTACACTGCTTAATACTAGAAAATTTTTATATATATATATATTTTTTTTTTTTTTTTTTTTTTTTTTTGGTGAGGGCTAAGTATTCCCTTAGGGACTGTAAAAGCCCAATATCATGTTCTGGACTTTCATCCATGAGCCTTGGAAATTTAAAATCTTTGTGAGGTATCTACTGCATCAGCTGTTCTGCATCACAAGAGATATATCTGTCCAGCTGGAGCAGATGACTTCTGGAGGTCCCTTCCAAACTCAATCATTTTGTGACATGCAAACACCAACATGTGATTCTCTGAGAAACCCTCCAGACTGACATTCATATCACTGGTCCACCTTTCTATATTTTCTTCCCATCTCATTTTCTGTAGAACTAAGCTCTAAAAAGACAAAACTTGGCTGAATTTTAAATCTCTAACATTCCAGTTTAACAAAAATGTGATCAGATTATAAAAATCATCCTCTCATTTTCATTCTCTTGCAATGCAGTACCATGACTACCCCATCCTCAAAGAGAGCATCACTTCTAGTCCTGCCATATAAGGCAGAACAATGAGGAACTATGCATATCCATTACCCAGCTGATCTGTTGAATGTTTAAACTAATTATTAGCAATCTTAAGAGAGAGAGAGAAACCACACACCATGATTCCTCTTGTCTTCACAGGAATGAATTGGAGCAGACAGATTGAATCTACTGCCAAGGTTAAATCTTTTATTTTCAATGACACCAATTATTTTGAGCACAATTGCTTTAATTATCTCAAGCAGGCAATTAATAAGTTGAATTCAAAAAATCAGGCATCACTATGAAACTGTCCAGCATTCAAATCCTTTTTCCCTCAAAGATATAAACCACAAAACCTTTTAAAAAGTATGTTCAGCTTCCATTTTCACAACCAAAGAGCTCAAGGATTTCTCACTCTTTCTTTAACCATCATCCAATGTAGTGCCAAAGCAAACATGTTGACAAGAGAAGAATCTGAGTTCTTTTGCTCATAAGAAAAAAGTAGTATAAACCAGCATGCTTGGCAGCTCTTTGGATCTCTATTACTTAAGAGCTACCTCAATAAATGTTCCCTGAACTTGAAATATGCATGTTCAATGATTTCCTCAGTAAGAGCAGAACTTCTGTACATTTCAGTCACCAGATTTCTACACTGCATGCTAAAGAATTTACATAATAAGAAGTACAAGGAAAAAAAATAAGGCAAGAGGTGAAAGTTGGCTAAATGATGGTTGCTTGTGAATGAAACTTTCTTCTTATTTTTAGTGATCTGTTTGTAGTCAAATTTTGTGTTAATGAATGGAAGACAGTAGTGCTTAATTTCAACAGCAGAACACTAAACTGGGAAAAAGTGGGCCACCACCATGAAGATGAACACAGTTTTATGTATTAGCCTAAGATTAAAATAGTGAAAATATCTGTGATATTTCTACCTAATTGAGTAAAGTATCAGGAGCAAATAGAAAATCCTTCCTGACACATTAGGTGAGCTGCTGCATTCCTGTGACAGGAAATGAGGTTGCTTTTACATATTAACTTGCTTAACTACAAAGGTTTCAGATGTCATAAAACTATACTAGTCTTTTAAAGTTCAGCCTCTGTAACTACCTTGATAGCCTGAGGTAGAGGACTCCATAGGTTCGCTTTGTCTGGTTAAAGACTAAATTCTCTTTATTGGTTCTAATTTATTGGTATTAAGTTGCAATATCCAAAATAGTTTCAGCCAGGGTTAAATGTGAATTTGAAGCTTACTGCAAAGCCCAAAGGCAGTAGGAGTACCTTACTGCTCCACAGGGATCAGAGATTGTATCAACACCTTAAACTAGTGTCTGTACCTCAGAAGTCATTTGTTAGCACGACAGGGAGAGCAAGAGGATTTTACTGGGGTCTGGTGAGAAAAAAATAAGTACATTTGGCCCCATCCTTATCTCTCATCTCTGTCACTAACCTGCTAACTTTTGATAGGTCACTTCAGGCTCTCTGAACATGTTACTCTTCAGCCAATTAATTGTGTTGTTGTTGTTGTTTTTCCAGAAAGAAAAAATTGTAGTCAGTTTGGAACCAATATCTGCCTCCTGGTTCAAACATATTAGGACTCTGATAATTCAGAGGAAATACACCCCAAAGATTTTAAAACAAGAAATGGCAGTGCCATATTAAATATGGACATATTTCAAAATTAAAATGTCACTGTTCTTTCTGTGCTGTATCTTATGTGTCTCAGCCATACAGAACACTGACTTATAGCAGCATGTGGGGCAAAACGTGTAATCCTTTACAGTGCCCATCTCTTTGTGGCATTGGGACCTTGGAAGAACCACTTGTAAAAAATTACGGAAGGCTGTGCGTGAATAAATCCCATTTGTAGCAATTATTCTCGAGAACTGCGAACTTGCTTTACACTACTGTATAATTCAAAGGCAACAGGCAGCATAAACAAAGGTTTACCTGTCTTTCAAATTATGGCCTTTCCAGTGAAAGTGAATAAATTGTGTAGAAGTTAATCCATATTCTAACATGTGCATCTCCCTCACTTTTTATCATTTATTATACAACAAACATTTCCTTATTTTTTTTAATTTTTTTATTTATTTGTATTTGATAATTTTGTTTTGTTCTGAGCAAAGCTAAAACTCAGGGAACATAATTCATTGGACAGGCCAAGTCCAATATTAGATTATAGCTGTTTTACCTCACAGAGGTAAAACTTTTGGATCATAGAGCACCCCTAACTTATAGATGGGACTAAGATATTGAGTATAACTGGAGTCCCTCCCTTTCTAAGGCAGGAACCTTTTGTCCTTTCCTTCACCCTGCAGGTGATATGATATTCATCAGCTGACCAGTTTGGTTTCCCAGCTGTTGTCTTGAACACCTTTGCTATCCTAAAATCTGCATTTTTCCTTCAGATGGAGAAGCTGTCACCATAAATAAAGTCATTATGGAATCCCAAAAAATGTGTCTGTTAAAGATCTTGAAAATTCACCTAATCTATCCATCCGTTCCAATGTAGGAGGGAATATATCCACAGCATTCTTGACAGATTTGTAATATGATCCATCCTTAACACTTCTGTCAAAGGCCTTCATGGACAATATAAACTGCCACTGGTCTGTATTACCACCATTAGAATGCTCTTCCTAATACATATCATGCTTATTTTAAGTGCCTTTTCAAGTGAAAGATGATTATTTGCTGTATTGCTCATAGGCTTGCACTGTTCTTTGAACAACACACAGAACTATTACTTCTTTTCTATTCTGCAGAAGCCTTTGACAGAATTAAACACTAGCATCATGGACCCTGTAGGTCTCATCTTTTTGGAACTAAGATATTTATGGACCAGGCATAAAGCTCTACAGAGCCTAGCAGAGATATTTTGTTTCATTACTGAACATGGGAGAGCAACAGCTTCACTTTCAATGAGATTTTCTAGCCATTTCACAGCCACATGACAGAAGTCTTATTCAGACTCTATTCCTTACACAGCGTACGGAAACATTACAAAAAACAGCAAACACATGTTAATAGAGTAGTAGAAAGAGTAAAAAACACATCACCAACTCATTCTTCAGCAGGAACACTGGTAAGTTCATAGTAAATGGGTTTTTTTTTAAATTATTAGTCTGGCAAAGTTCTTCTTGAAGACAAAGAAAATTTGTTCCATTTTAAAAATAGTATCTAACTCTGCTATTCCTTCCATGGACTAAAATTGTCAGGAACAGTTCCTGAGCTTTGTTTTCTCTGTTTAACTGTGTGAGTACTTGTAGGATCATTATCTTGGATATAAGTTAAACTATTCTGACAGACAAATGTGTAATAAAGCACATGCTACTCGCTTGTTTTGCTATAGTGAATAATTTTCAAGAAAAATTCCATCATTTGTTTTAATGTGCAACTGTGTCATCTTCAATTTCTCATGCAGTTTTTACACTGCTGCCTTCAGTTGTCCTTTGAGATAATGACTAACATATATATGGGGAACACCGTAATGTAAAAATACCTCCTGAAAGCCTAAAAGGAACAACAGAAAAAAATCTAGCTAGAGGGCTTTGCAAGCCAGTATCTACCTATGAAAAGAATAAGCATAGGGGGCAGAGCCAGGTACCTGGAAGCCATGTAATTTCTTATGATGTAATCACATAGATCCTATTAGATGAAATTTATGATTCTCTGTACTTACTGCATCTTAGTTAATGTAGTTAAATTTGCACCATTCCCCTCAAACCAAACATCAACATCTGTTAATAATTCTTTTCTGGTTTTGGTATGTTTTGTTTTTTTTCTGGGAGTTTGGAAACAAGTAATGAGAAAGTAAGAGAGACTAGAAATCAAGAGGGCATATATCTTTGCCTCTGTGTTCATAGAGCAGGCAATTAAAGAACTGAAGTGTTTCATAAGACACAACACTTGAAGTGACACCTTGCATTAAAGCTGGCTACAGTAAGCCATCCATTATCTCAGGAGAAAATTGGAGGTTTTGCAGCACCATTTGATTTGGATATATATAATGTAACTATCAATCTCAACAATAATCAGATTTCTCAAGTGTACTCCCAACACTTACAATGACATCTTACCAAGATTTTTCTCAAAAGGCTTGAATAAGAATAAGCTATTGTTAACACTGTGGGTCTTGACAACTCAAAACCTCTGCTTTCTTGAATTGATTGTTCCTGTGAGAAGCAAAATCAGAAAGGCTGAATGGTTAAGCACGATTCCCTGCTTTCTGACTTGAGATACAACTGTTTGAGCATCTTTCACTTAACAAAAGAAGACTAAAGAAATATGTATTTTGTCTTTATTAGAATGTTGTCCATACTTTGCAAAACAGTTTTTCTGCCTCTCTCTCTCTCTTCTTTTTCAATTTTCAGAAATTGAAAAAGTTTCCATTTTTCAATTCTCCAGGTTTATAATCTAGAATTTATTCTTTATCACCAAATTTAGGACAAATTTAGTGCTCTCTCACTAAAATCATCTGTGCCAGACTATGTTTAACAGTATTGACCTGAATAAATGTATATACATGTATTAGGTTAGAATTTTATCTTCTTGTTCAAAGATATGCTGTGCACATATCTCACTACCATTTACCATTATCTTAGGGACAGTCTTAGCAGCAGTTAATTTGGAAAGTGCAATTGTCCTGACCATGATGAAATGACAAATTGTAGTCTACCAGCTATGATGACAAATTCATCTTTTTTTTTCAACCATGAATACGTATTCCACGTGTGATTTAAATAGCTTGAATTAGAAAAGCATATATTTGAAAACTACTCAATTTTATTCCCATATTTCTGCCTCTATCATTTGGTATTCCACATCTGCTCAATTTTCTATAGTTGGTCTGGGATTAAAGCAATGAACACTGATTTTTTTTAGTCAGTTTCTTGACAATACTGACCATACTGTCATGTTTTTTCTTACACTGGACAAATGTTCACTTGACGTGGACTATTCTCCAAATAACCCTAGTGAAGTCTCCAAAATACAGTTTCTTGCACTTTTCCAGTAAAATGATCTTTGTTTTCCATGAAATAAAATTTTCTCATAAAATTTAATAGCTTTTCAATTGAAAAAGAAAGTCTGGTGATGGTTGGGTATGCCCCTAGAGCAGCTTGAACATTTTACAACACTGAAAAAGGAGCTGGGGCATCGGAGCACTTGTCTTAGGTGCAGCAATGAACTGGACATTGGGTTAAGGTCTGCAGGGCCTTCCTGTAGTTTCAGCTTCTTCAATGTACTGCAGTGTTCTTGCTTTAGTTACTCTGTGAGACTGACTGGACGGAGTATCAGCAATCCCAGCACCTTGCTGTGCACATGCTCTGCCTGCAGATCATACTACATCAAGCACAGAAGTTGTCTCTGACATCCCAGCAGCACAACATCTATGCCTTTGCTATTTGTCAAGGATGTGAGTCCTTTATATTGTGTATAAAGTTGCAGCAATCTAATAAGTACAAGTATTTTTTATAGTTTTTTCCTTAGCCCCCATCAGCAAGTCATTCCTTCTGAATATGAGTATGCAAAGTCACAGCATCAGTTAATGTGTCAGCAGTGAATGCAACAGCATTGGAGAACCATCAATCCTGTACCTGCATTCTGCAAAGTAAATATAGTGCATGATTTATGATGTCTGATTCCCAATTCTTTCTCCTTCACTTCAGAGCCCCTGTGCCTGACTCTGCATGTCTAGCTTAATTCTAAATTTCTAACAGTCATGCTTCATTCTAAAGGTTGATAGGAGAATTTCTGTATTTAGGACAGAAACGTGAGGTTCAGGACTGTATGGTAAATCTACATTTTATCACAGTCTTAAGCTATGCTTGCTATTACCAGTCACAGCATCTTCTAAAAGGAGGCAAAACACAAACCCTGAAATCTCTTAATTTTTGACAACAGCAAATAATAATAATAATAATAATAAAAAAAATAAAGATATCTTAAAGAGTGGTGTGGTGTGGTTTGTTTTGTTTCTTCTTTTGGTGGGAGTTTTACTTGTGACCATAGACCAAGAATGCCTTAATAATACTATAACATATTTCATGTTGAATTTGAAAATTCTTTACCTTTTCAGCCCTTCACAAAATAAATATATTTACTGTAGTTATTAAACATCAATTCACTACTAAATTTGGAAGTATGTAGTCTTTTCTGACTGCTTCTAAGTAACAAAGAACATATCCAGTAAATGTGTGATAATACTGAGTTACCATTTCTTAATTTATTTTTTTTTATACTTGAAGTTTAGAAGTTGATCACACATAGCTGGACCTCCGCATTTCAGTCTGAATTATATTATGATGAAAAAAGGTGGTATTGTAGAAGAGGTATCAGTCTTCTGTTTTCTCCTGACTCTGCCTGAGTGTAATACCTGACAAGTGATAAAATGCAAATAAAAAACTGTTTTATAAAGAATGCATTTTACTGTGTGCTCTTTTATCTTTTTGATGGATTACAAGTTAATACAATTCTGTAATTCAAAGCTTTCTTCCTAGCACAATTAAAGCACCAGACTTCTCACTGGAATGATATTATTCTAGAGGCATTTCAGGGGCTTTTTTTTTTTTAATTAATATTCACAGAGATTGAACATTTTTCCTCCTAGAAAAGCATAAAAAATTCACCATCTAGCAGTAAAAGCAAGGAGTACTTGTTGCTTGTTTGTGACATGGATCCTGTTATCCATGTATCTCTGACGTGTGTGATTTTGATTCTGCTGGTGGCTGATGACATAAACCATGCACAGATCCTTTCACAACAGAAAGATTGGTGAGAAACACCCTTCAAGTCACTTAGGATGGTATTCATCTCACTTAACTGCAGACATCTACATCCAAGTTAATCCCTGTATACTCCCTTTATAGTCAATGGAGAGAAATAAGCAGTTTTAGGATGCAATTCATCTGTCCTATTCTAGATAGCTGCTTTAGAATAGAATTAATCACTCTTTCAGGCTGTCTTCTTTCCACCATTGACTATACAGGTAGTCCACACTGACTAGATCAGATATAAATGTCTGACTTGTAGACATTTATGTTTGATGAGGTAAATCTTGCCATCGTGGAGAATTCTGGTACACAAACTGAGGAAAACTGAGGTAAAATATCCCTATACTTCTGTGATAATAGTAAGTTTGGCTTTATTTCTCAGTCTTTCTCAGTCTGCTCTTCTGGAAATTGAAGTTCTGATTCAATGTGAGTATCCATACTAAATTATTGTCATGACTATATACCAGGTAATGTCATATATGCATTTCAATTCTTCTACACATAGGTTTCTAAGTGCAATTTCTCAGGTGGAAACCTCAGATGACAACCCAGAAAGGTTTTGCTAACAATGCCCCACCTCATCCAAAATGGGCACCTGGCCAACACTGGCAGGTTCTGGGCTGCTCCATCTGGCCATTCTGGTAGAGAAACTGAGATGGGAGAGCATTCAGTTCAGTAGGAACCTGAAGATTGCTATGTTTCCCCCACTTGTCAGTTCTCTGCTGACCAGGTGCTGGCAAAATGCTAGGACTTTAGGACGACAGTGTGCTGATAAGGCTATAAAAGCAAATCGAAGTTAATAGATTGTTCCTCTTGTTTTGAAATACGATCACATGCATCCATGACTCTGGTTTTGCATAAAAAGATGAAGGAGCTGTGTTTCTTAATTAAGTGGGGGGGAAAAAAAAGAGTTAGCCAATATCATTTGCATGAATAACATTCAACCATTTCAGTTGAAGTCCATTAATTATTGGTTGAGTGAGTCATAGATTGCTGTCACCCTTTGCATACAAGCAAGGAACTTAATGTTGTTCAGTAAAAAGCTTGGTCTTACACCATACAGCATTGGAACTTAGATGAGAAAAGTGAAGAGAGAAAGGGGCTTTTAAATTGCAAGGTGTATGTACTATTGTTAGCAAAGGCTCTGCTCAAGTGCTCTACATGCCACTGAATCTGCATAATACACAAGCAACAAACTCCAGCAAAAAAACTCAAATCCTGGATGAGCTGAATGGATACCTTCTGAAGGTATCTGTATGTGCTGCTACACATAATGAGATGTACCATGGTACCCTCTACCATCCTGCCCTGTTGTCTGCCCAGATCAGGTAGTCATGGAATATACCATAGCCTCTATTTTTTGGTGCAAATCTTGGGTTTTTTTCCTTCCTTGAAACCTGTACATGACTGAATGTAGAGTTTACAAGGAAAAGAAGCTTATGCTTACAGCACTTAGAGATGCAGCTTATTCTTTTCCTACTGATCCATTGCAGGATCTACTGATTCCAGTTGCATAAAATAAATGTCCAAAGTAAGCTAAATTAATCCAAATTTTGTAGGTTGCAACTGCAGTTAGAGGAGGTACCTCTGGTTTCAAATTCTTCTGATGGGGGCTAGAGACCCATCTTTTCTTTTTCTAAGTAAGAAACACTAAGTCTTGAACCTGGCAACATGCATCAGAAAAGTTCCACAGGTTCACAGTGTCATTCAGAGTGAAGCAGGCGCCAGCAATGGTCAGATTATAGGAAGAGTTGCTACCCCATAGCCTCTTAGACACTGCCAAGTTTTGATCAGGAAGAATTTTGCTATGAGTCCATTTTCACATTACCAACACTTTGCCTGCATGGAAGTTTTGTAAAATTTCTCTGTCATCCTACTGGCCATAAAAATGTCCTTCTTTTAAGAATGTGACACCTGGGCAGTCATACACTTAAGAGCATGGCAGCTTTGGAGTGAAGGCATTGAGTTTTCCATAATGTTCCGATTGGGAGAATCACAAAAAGGAGAGAAAAATTTGATTTAGTATCTGGCTTCCTTTTTTTTTTTTTTTTTTTGAGCAGATAGTCAGGAAGGGTTAGAGTCATTACATAGTCTATTACATACATAATCCATTTTTTTCATAGAAGGATTTAATGGTAGGCTGGAAAATCTTCACACAATGGTGTTCTAAGGCTGTGTAATTACAGGGTTACCCAAGGGGCCAGAATAGCTCCATTTTACCCCAAGAAAGACACAAAAATACATTTAAAAAAAAACTCAAAACATGTAATTGTTATTGCCTCAGAGACCTAAGTGGATTCATAGGTAAATCTATTTTATCCAGCACCATGAAAATAAATATTACTTATATTATTATGTTTTCATTAAGGCACACAATTAAGTTAGGCACAGAAATGAGCCAGATTCTTGATCTCACTCTTTGTGCTGCTTTAGTATCATAAATGGGCTATAAAGCCAATTTAACAAAGCAGATGAAGATCCTCTTGAGGAGAGGGAATATGAAATGGAAATATGCCCTTTCTTTTGCAAAACTGATTGGATTATAGCGGCATGGTTCAGAATGCTGCTGTGTTACAGTGAGCTCTCAGAGTATAATAGTCCTTCGGAATTAGACTCACAAAATTAGGTCTGGAATCAGCCCCAGGACTGCTATACAATAACTGGTCCTTTATGTCTTACCACCTGTGTCCAGTATATATGGGGGCAGCTGAGAAGCTGAACCAATGTATTTAACTACTATTTACACCACAGCATAATAAAAAAGCCAACAGTCAGCATGATACGAAAATCAGATGCTCCTTGGTTATGTCTGAGCTATGTGTAGACACCCAGTTTGGCTGTGCATCTCCCAGTAACATACAGATAAAATACTCATTTGGGAGACACATGTTTTTCCATTGCCAGGTTGTTTCTATTCCTTCACCAAGGCAGTCTTTATTGGTCTGAGTTCCTACGAAGAGTAATTTATTCTGCATCTGACTCAATCAGGCTTTTGATCTTTGTCTGACTGCAAGTATACAAGATGTGGGCAATTACAAGGGTTCGTAAAAATTTGCATTTGGGGAAAGAAATGCAGATTGTAACTGTTTCTAATGTTTTCAGCAGCTTATGTGACAAGCCCCTCAGGAAACAGTGTTTTGGATGCTAACTCTCTTGTTACCATATTAATTGCCTTTGTCATGACAGTTTTGGCATCTGAAAATGGCTGGGAACATGCTGAGCTCCTCAAGAGACCAATCAAGGGCAGGGGAAATTGGTTTATTGGTTCCCAAAGCAGCCTGTGCTAAAGGTGCTGCTATTCAAGCATAGTTTTGAGTCTCCTAGCTTGAATGAGGAGCCAAAGACACTTCAGGCTAAGGAAAACAGAGCTTTCATTTAGAACAGTGAAGAGGAAACTGAGAAGTTTATTTCTCTGCCAGCATGACTTCTGCAGTTAACTTTTGTGTGCAAATCTGTGTGCCACAGTGCAGAGGGTGGGACCAGGAATCAAGGTTGCTAGAATACAGTGAGGTCACAGGCTTCCCAGAGAGGGATCCTAAACATATTTTGTTTTAAATGAACTTAAACTAAGCTTGCTGAAGCATATGCTTTCAATCAAGATTTTCCCTGTGATCAAAGAATATGCTGTTACAGGGACATGCTGCAAACTGGAGCAAATGAACCAAGGAATAAATACCAGGGGATAAATAATTATGCATGTTATTTTAAGTGATGCTGGATTTCTAGCATAAGAACTAAAAGATGTTAATTTCTGGCTAATTTTTCTTTCTTTGAGAAGACTGGCAAGCAGCTGTTATGCTGTAGGTGGGAGACTGCAGGTGGTTGTCTGGTGAAGGGATAGGTCAGGTGGTGGGGCAGCAAGAAGACGAAGGGAAGGGAAGGGAAGGGAAGGGAAGGGAAGGGAAGGGAAGGGAAGGGAAGGGAAGGGAAGGGAAGGGAAGGGAAGGGAAGGGAAGGGAAGGGAAGGGAAGGGAAGGGAAGGGAAGGGAAGGGAAGGGAAGGGAAGGGAAGGGAAGGGAAGGGAAGGGAAGGGAAGGGAAGGGAAGGGAAGGGAAGGGAAGGGAAGGGAAGGGAAGGGAAGGGAAGGGAAGGGAAGGGAAGGGAAGGGAAGGGAAGGGAAGGGAAGGGAAGGGAAGGAGAGAAAAAGAAAGAAAGAAAGAAAGAAAGAAAGAAAGAAAGAAAGAAAGAAAGAAAGAAAGAAAGAAAGAAAGAAAGAAAGAAAGAAAGAAAGAAAGAAAGAAAGAAAGAAAGAAAGAAAGAAAGAAAGAAAGAAAGAAAGAAAGAAAGAAAGAAAGAAAGAAAGAAAGAAAGAAAGAAAGAAAGAAAGAAAGAAAGAAAGAAAGAAAGAAAGAAAAGAAGGAGAGAAAGAAAGAAAGAAAGAGAGAAAAGAAGGAGAGAAAGATCACATGTGCATTAAAAAAACCAAACGACGTGACACAAGGAAGAGTAAAAGCCCATGATTCCATTAATTACTGCAGTTTATGCCTAGAAAACTCAGATTCAGTAAAAAATTTGTGATGCAGCAGAATTATATGTATAATGTTAAATAAGGGAAGAACATTCTTTCAGCATGTACAGAAAACATAGAGAAAGTGTGCAGCCTGACCCTATTAACTTTCCCATGTCTCAAACAGAAGACATATTTTGCTGAGACCTGCAAAATAATTTTTGACACTTAGTGTTACTAGTGAAATGTTAATGTTGTAGGACCAGAATAATAAGGTTATTACAGACAGTTTCAGTGAAGAAAAAAAAAATAAAAAAGAAAAGGGAGATACCAAAAAAGGAGCAAATAAAGACAGCCTTGATCAATAGTTTGTTGTATACTTTGTTGTAGAAGGGGAAGAAACAGAAATAAGTGATCTTATTTGATTTTTCTCTTTGTTTATTTCTTCTTGTTACATAACTGCAAGCAATTTTTGGTCCTTAGGCATAGCTGGTGATTTCCATTTTACATTTTTTTTTTCCAATTTCCATTTTTGTTCTATTTCAATTCTACAGGTTGGGAAAAGGGTATTGAGAAGGCCATGTCCCTGTCCCCTTGCATTGCACCAGCCACTGCAGCAGGCTCTGCTGTGAGAATCTATATCCCCTGTAACAGTGGCTTGCTTATCTCCCCATGCAGCACTCACTCATGCTATAGCCCATGCATCTTTGCATGTGCACACCAGAGGTAACAGAATACATCTTCTATTCCTTGGAGCCCTTAACAGAAGCTGTAAGTGCTTCCGTAATGTGGACAAGTGTTAGAATAGCACAGAACTCCGCAGAAACATGATAGGGAGCACTTTGCCTCTGGAAAAATAATGCAATCTTTTAGTAAGCAACAAAATGATAACTTTTAAGAGCAAAACTTATCCCTATCAAGAAAACAAAAGGAATGAAGCAAGGACTTATCAAGACACTTCCTCTTCCCTTCTTCCTTTTATTTAAATGATGTATTTTTTCAGCAAAACAGAAGCTGTGAGTCAGGGAGAGGCATCAGGATCAGTAGGATATAAATGAGAGCACCAGGACATCATGACAGATTCTGAATGGCATTACATCTATTATTCATTACTTACTCACATTCAAGTATATAGTTAAGGAAAGAGATTTGACAGGCAAGACATGTACACAAATTACCCATCAGATGATATTATCTACTACTGAAGGAACATTTTCAAAGGCCCAAAATATGATAGAGAACATAATATCCCCTGCATGTGAAGCACATAATTGTCCAAAATGCATGCTCTGAGCTTAACAGCCCTTTTTATCTGCAAATTTCAAGAAATTATGAGAACTCACAGAATGCTGTATGATTTTCTAAGACAGAAAATAATTCTTCAGAAAGTGTTCTAGCAGTGGAGAAATTTGCCTGGTGGGAATGTCCAAGGATTTGTCAGGAGAACAGTTAAGGTATAAACCTAGGTCTAACTACTCATAGAATACAATTTTACCAAGACACCAGCGTTTCTGCAGATTTTTTTGTTCAAAGGGATCTCAGATTGCATCTTTCTTAGGTAGCTCAACTGATAAATTTCATTGCATTTTCTAACACTACTAGCAGAACATATTTTCCTTCTTTTTTCCAGCCAAAAAGTAAATTAAACAAGATATTTTGCCTTGAACAGACATTCTAGGATAAATATAAAATATTTGAAGTCCTTGTTGTTTGCTACAGCACACTGGAAAATAGTTTCTTACAGCTGTAGAGAAACTATTAGGAGAAACAGTTCTTTGTCATCTATGACTTGCCTTCTACTCCTGCTCAGTAAATAAATAGTTTGCTTCTTCCTCTACCAAAAAAGACTTTAAAAAGCTTCCAAATTTTTCTCCTGTATTTCTTTTTTGCCTGTCAGAGAGATCATTGCTGAGATGGGACTAAGTCTTCTTCCTCTCTAGCTTCTAGTTTCATTGCTACATAACCTATGGGAATTTGTACATAATATATAACAACGGTAATAAGTACAGAGAAAAATATTTATTTGTCTTCCCTTTTGGGGCTGACTCAACTACCTCCCTGCATTATTTAGGTGCACAGAACAATAATAATAATAACAATAATAAGCACTGGACAACAATCTGTCTAGTATCCAACTACATTTTCATGGACTCCCAGTTACTGATCTTCTGTTTTATGTACATTTATTTTATTTATTTCTATAACACAAATAATTTATTTTTTTCAATAGAACCAATAGTTATCAGAATCACCATCATCTTCTGATTTATCTTTTATATTTATTTAAATCATTTCCGTTATCATGAGGAAAAGAGGAGATATATTCTTTGACTAATTTAACTGGAAGAAATTACTCATTTTTAGTACTCCAGTACATGCTGAACCTAGTATGATTTTTAGTACTCCAGTACATGCTGAACCTAGTATGACAGAACTGAATGCATGAATCCATATCCAGATTTCAGAAGGAAGGCTGACCAGTCTATGAAAGGATTTATGATGTGTCTAGGGAGAAAGATGGACTTAAGAAGTAAAGAAATTAGCTTATTCATGTGAGACAGTGCCCAGTGTACCACTTGGTGTAGCTCACCGCAGAACCATGCATTCAAGCCATACTAATGGCACTTGAACAAGGATTTGTTGTGTAAAATGAGTTTATTCCAGGAATTGGTAAGGACAATAGAAACATTTCTTTTGTTCCACATTTAAAGTTCTCTCTAGGTCACACCTCACAGCAGGGACAGTAACCCTATACTGCCTGATTTCCCTCCCTTTTGGTTATCATAATAAGTATTCTAAGGAAATAACAAGAATATTTTGACCTTAAATAATTTAACAAAGTTGAGAAATATCAATGTCATATAATTAGGTCAAACACAAGAAATTTAAAAGCAGATTACAAACAAAACAACGGTTTCAAGCTGGAATAAGTATTTTATTCCCATAAAATTGACTTTTTAATCCCATTTATAATCTTCTATACACTTATAATAACAACAGTATAAAAATCTACAGAGAACAATATTTAGAAGTAATCAACCATTATTTTTGCATTTTCATATACTTAAAAATGTTTTAGCAAAACACATACCAGCCAAATGAAAATAAATACTACTTTGAAAATCACTGTGTGATTTTTAGGAATCCGGCATTGGGCTGGACTTGATGAATATGATGGTCCCTTCCAACTCTGTATATTCTATGACTCTAAGTTGCTATCACTGGCTATAATAGGTCAGATACTGCTATATATATCTATTTATATTTGGATCTAAACAACCATGTTTCTAAACCAGTTTTACTACTATTAAAGGTTTGCATGGGTTTAGTTCTTTAATGCTTACTAATCTTTTACACAGTCTTGAAAATTGACCTCAACAAAAACTATCAAAAAACACTAAAAAAATCATTTTACACAACCCATGAATTCCTCATTGTTTCCATGATTTAGAGTATCACTTGGATACAGAGTTTCTTCAAAGCTGAAACTTTTTGTTTAAAAATATCATACAAGAGGCTGAGGCTTTTTTGTGAAGGGATTGTGCTTCCAAGTATTTGTTAATGTAATATTGACTTGATATAGCTTGAAATAGCTGTGAACAGTTAGTCCTAAGGATATTCACACTGAGGGTGGACCCTGTCCTAGTTACACAATTTTCCAGATATTCTTATAAGAGAGAAATTTGATTTTTCACAGCAAACACAAGATATTCCCCAAATACTTCCGTAATATGAATACCTAAAATTAAATATCTTTACATCACCAGACACTTAACCCCCTTCATTTAAATATTATCAGTCACACATGAATCAAGATTTATTCCACAGAAACTCATGTTCCGACGTCTTCATATAGCAGCCTAGGAAATGTGTCCAAGGAAAGAACCCACTGCACCTAATGTTACCGTCTCGGAAGCTGAGTGAGCAGCACCATATGTAGTCAGTGAAGGAAATAAGTAGGCACTCCCAGAGGAAATTTCATGCTATCCTGAAATAGCTGTCCAAAACTTGTAGGATGAATCACTCTCCCTCGTTCACTATTTCTCAGCTTTAGACTATAGCCTTAATGACTACTTTAGTCTTGATGCCTAACTTTTAGACAAGGAAAATTAGATGACACACTGCCTTCACCATGAAGCAGAAGAATATTTTTCTAGGGGTTTCATTGAGAAATTGTGAGTCAAAGAGAGAGAGAATAGTCTCCAAATGAAAATATTTTAGAAATGTAGTGTTTTTACGCACCATGACTAGTAAAAAGTAGAAAGCCAGCATTATCTGAATCACATAACTAAAACAGGAAGGATCTGTGGCATTTGCTAGGTTTTATAAGTGTTAGTGGAAGTGCCTGAAGAAATTTCTCATGTGTTTTATAACCCACCGCAGAATACAGTATGAATAATACTTAGCAAAATCTGCCACAGATTTTCATTAGCACCAGCTCAGAGTATATCTGAAACACTACATTTATATTTAGAAAGTATACGTAAAAACTACACCCCACCCTCCTTCTTGTGTCCTAAAATCACATGCAGTGCATGATTTTAAATGTCTATAAAAAGGGTAAATCAGACACTACTTATGTGCTGTTTTCCAATTAGACTGGAGGAGGTCAGAAACATTAAAAGGCATTATAGAAGCAGCTTCAGCTATACCATCCATTCTGTGTGTCTGTGGAAGAAAACAATGTACCGTATCCAAGAGCACTTTGTCCCAAAGTGACTAATACTGTTGCTGCAGTGTATTTGGAGGAGATCATGTTAGGCATAGAGAATCAGGATCCTCAGGAAGAAGCACAGCAGAAATCAGAAAAGTATATTCTAACCACAGAGAAGAGACAGGGGAGATTAATAGGATAAAAGAGGTGAATTCTTTACTTAAGTCTCTGAAAAAGAGATAGGCACATAACATGTATGCAGTCTGCTAGGGGTTTACTCTGTTCATAAAAAAACTCTTCCAATGCAAAAAATATGTCATGAAAACCCCAGGAATTAAGGTAAATATTTCTAAGTTTTGAAATTCATTTTTCCTGTGTTCCACTGTCTCTTTGATTTACTGTGTTTTACCTTGAATTGCAACACAGCAGCAGCAGCAGCAGTAGTTAACTCAAAGGGAAAGGTTTCACAGAAGTAGACAACCACAGATTAGAGAAATATGGGTTGGCACAGACCTCTGGAGGTCATCTAGTCCAACGCCCCCTTCATAGCAGGACTGTTGCTGTAATAGCCAAGTGTGTCAGTGTTTGACTGGACTGGCCAAGTTTTGCATTACCACGAGGATGGTGATAGCACAGTTTTACTGAGCAATATTTCCTTGTGCTCCCCAACCCTTCCTAGGGTGATGCTTTCCCAAACTTTCAGCCTCCCAAGCCACGATTCATGTATGTTGTTTTACCATCATCAAAATCCACCCCACACCTTGCTCTTCTTTACGTCACTCCAGAATGAGACATCTTTTACAAGGGCTCCATGTAATCCCTGAGTGTTCCATCTGCCCTAGGACTCAGTAATCCTACCATTTGTGCAGCTGCTGTTGCCTTAAATAGAGACATCAGACTACTCCTGAATTATTTAGGAGATACAACAACAGAAAATTAATTTTCACAGTTTACAGCCGTTAACTCATGAGAAACTGATTTTATGACCTAATCTGGTTTGGAGGATAGGTACCATGACTGCATAATAGCAGACAAACTTCTAGACTTCCTCATGGCACTTATAAGCAAGAGTGTACACAAAATTCTTCTGTTGTGCCTTTAAAATATACTGCTGGCTCCCTTCATCACAAGCATGTCTTTGCCCTGTGGGCTTTTGTTTTATTGCTCATTTGTTTCCTTCTTAGTCTCCTCATTTGTTTTCCTGGCTGTAGATCTTATCCTACTCATTTGTCTAAGCAAAATTGTCCTTGACTGTTTCTCTTTCCTCACCCCTCACCTACTCCAATGAATTCCATTTACCATTACTCTATCCCTTTGGTCACTTTGCATCATGGCATCTGTGCAATATTGCAGTATTCATTAATAATTTCCCTGACTATTTTCATAATGGAAGAAGATGGTTAAAGAGTCTTTGAGGTGCAGTTTAAAAAAACACCTGTCTGCATTTTGATAAAATAATGAACAGATTTTCCTTGACTCTAAACAGTAGTTAATAAAAATTAAATGGAAGCAAGCGTCAGCAGTCACAAGTTGCTCTGAAATGTGTTTGTCTTTATATTGTAGTGAATTCTAGCATGTCTTTTATTAATGACGTTCAGTGTGTTCACTAACCTGATGACATAATAGTCCATGCAGTTATCACCACTGCATCTTGAAAACATTAAGTGCTAATTGTAATACCTAAATCAGAATCATAGCCCGTTCACCTATACAAATAAAACTTTTGGAGGTAAAAATGACTGAGATATTGTATTATATTGCTGTCCCTTTTGTCAAATACTTTTTTCCTCTCCAAGGTTTGTTGCACACTGTCCAGAAATAAAATGAGCACACAGATGATCTCCTGAGAAGTCTGCTAAATGAGATTGTCATAGCAGATCCAGTAACTCAGATGTAAGGTTAATGCACAGTCCTGACAATAGATCAAACAAACACCTGTGTGTCAGGAATTAGTGAGTCTGCATGTTCTCAAATTAATGCATCACAGAAGTCTTCAGTAAGACTACCATAGACCAAGAGGTGGCATTTGAAACTGATTAACGTTACACTTGGAAAACTCCTGATCTTTTTGTCACACTTTAACTCATTCAAGAAGGAGTATGACACACTGAGTGTGTAACCTGACTGGTTTTCAGCCTCATCTCAGTTATTTATTCTTACTCCTTTTGCTTTCCCCTTCCTTTCTCCATCCCAGCACTACACTTGGAGTTTCACACATGAGAAATGTTGGCAAATGGATGCATTGCCATTAATTCCCTGACTTGGGCACTAAGAAGACCAGAAAAAAAAGACATACAGCAGTGGGAATTTGTCTTGGTGCCTTTGAGTGATCCTAGCAAGAGTAACAAGCTGCCTCTTCTTTCAGGGAGGAGTTTTTTTATAAATCCATAACAGACTGACATATGACTATCACAGATGTCCTGTGGTCTCAGAACAATGCATTCCAGAAACCAGAAAACAAATAACCAAAAATTGTCTTGATTAAAGGCTATAATCTGCCTATTTTTTTCCTTAAGGTTTGTTTTTTTCCCTTGTGGGGAAGACTGTTATTACATTGAGACTTGTGTCCTTGTCTCTGACTATTTTCGTTTTGTGAAACGCTCAGTAACAATATGCCCTGCACTCTCCTTGTCTCTCCTTCTCAAGAACGCTTTCAGCCCTTGTAGTGTTGATCTAAACCAATACAATGGGTTATTTTATCCACTTTTGTATTGTAGATCCTGGACAGGTAGCATTCGGGTCTTTTAAGTTTCCTTGTGAAGTGAAACAGATAGCTTTCAGATGCCTTTTACTCACTGTCTGATTTACCTCCATGGAATGGGCACAAAGTCTCTCTTTCCTAAATGAAGTCAAGACAAACAGGAGCTGACAGCTTCCTTGCTTACGATTTCTGTGCTGAACTTTCTGACATGGCCAAGATTCCTCTCTGAGGAGCACGCTGCCTGCTGCTTTCCATATGTATTTCTGTCTCAGCCACAGACCAATCAGTACCTGTATCTATGAATCTGCAGGGAAAGCCTTTAGATTGTCAGGCCCTTCTTTGCAGTGGGTCATGTTTACATTGTTCCAACTATATTACACAAAAAGAAATGTAAGTACTGCTTGCATTTAGGGCTTGTCTATACATGGAAATACAGGGAAATAATTACTCCGTAATAACTTCGAAATGAATGACTAGCATATAAATGTTTATTTCAGACCTGAGGAAGAATTATACAATAAATAAAAAAAAAGATACTCTTTATATGTTCCCAGTAAGCTTTTGTAGAATGCCCATTCTAGTATACATTAATATATTCTAGTGGTTTTTGGATTGTGCACATAGAGGTAGATACCTCCCACATAGTAATGTTGTCTTACAACAATGTAATTGTTGTAAATTTTGCTATCACACACTAGTTGTCTTATTTTTTTTGGCTAAAACTATTGAAACAAGGCAAAATACCTTCACTAAATGATTCACATTTTAGAAGACAATGTTCTTGTCAGATTTGCACAAAAAGACCTGGGGCTACTGCTGACACCTGCTTGAAAAAGAGCCAAAAACTGTGCCCATGAAGCAAAGACATCCTGGGCTGCATTTGGAGGAGCATTGCCAGCAGGTTGAAGTAGTAATCTTTGCTCTCTCCTCAGTGCTGGTGAGGAAACACATGGGGTTCTGTGTCCAGCTTTTCACTCCTTGGTTAAAGACAGACATATTGGAAGTCCAGTAAATGGACACAAATATCATTAAAGGACTGGAGCCACTACCCTGTGAGAAAAGGCTGAGAGAGCTGGGATTGTCTAGACTGGTGAAGAGAAGGCCTGGGGTGACCTTTCCAGGGTATATAAATGCATGAGGAAAGGGTACAAAGACAGAGACACGCTCTTGTCAGTGGTACTCAGTAACAAGGCCAGGGCAAGATCTACAGACTGAAATATGGGAGGAGCTTTATGGACATCAGGAAACACTTTCTTCTTTTTCCTTCCTTGGAGATACTCAAAAATTGTCTCAACATAGTCCCAGGCAAGCTGCTCTAGGTAGCCCTACTTGAGCAGACATTGGACCAAATGACCACCAGAGATCCCTTTCGACTCCAACCATTCTCTCATTCTGTGATTCTGTTCCTAGAAGTGGCACACAGTGATGCACCAATCTGAAAATAATAAGGCCTTTGTAAATTTGCCTCTTTGGCTTTCAATTTTTATTTTTTTTATTTTAATATTAAAAATATTATATTGTCTTGGTTTGAAAGACAGGTGTCTGCTAGGGAAGGAAGGAGCCTCTCTTGGAATGAAAAAATGTAAACCCCCCTGCCTCCAAATTATTATAATTCTGGAATCAAGGGGCTCTCAGGCAAAGATCTGGGGATAGGAATAACAGGAATAATTTACTAGTATGTATAACAAGGCAAACAACAAACAATAACTACAGCATTAGCAACAAAACAGAAACAGGGTCCTCATGACAGCCTTCTCAGAAAAGATGGGAAAGGATGGAGAAGAGGCTTTGCCCCACAAACCCCCTTGGGTGGTCAGTCCCAGTTCTCCTGAAGGATTCTGAGGAACAGCCAGCTGGAACGGCAGGAATATGGTGAATTCCTTTCCCAAGCAACAACAGCTTTGTGTGTATGAAGCTCTGAAGCTGAAGAAACCAGGCAGCTCGCATCTGCCCCTGCCCTCCCTTTCACCTGCCCCCCTTCCCTCTAGGCCCAGCCAAACTCTTTGTCTTCTCAAGCACCCAGGAAATACCAGCAGTCAGGTTTCCCTGAAACTCATGGGGAAAATTCTATAGGTGAGAAGGAACAAAAGGAAGGACACCTAACCCCCAACAGATACTTAGATGCATGTGTCACCCTGAAAATTAAGCTTTCTGATAATGTTTTAATAGTTTTAATTACTTTCCCATGAAAGTCCTGTAAACCTAAGTTGTTTATCACATTCCTTCTAAGAAACGTCTTTTGATGGACGTTTCTCATGACCAGTGTGCTTGGGAAGGTTGTAACTTAATTATCCAATCCCTGGTCATTGCTGAGAATCTATAAATACTGGAGTCAGAGAACAAAAGACTGTTTTTTGTTCTGACACTGAGAGTGTTCATGTGAATCATTTTGTGTCGTTTAGCAACATGCACGTGCATTGTATTCCTCTATATGCCTCTGTACCTTCATTAATATCCATAACTCTCTATACGAGAAATAACAAAAAAGCAGAAATTACCTAAAAGATATGTTAAATATATGTGATAAATATTCTACAAAACACAAAAATTTCCACACATCCACTGTCTGACAAGAATCAAAATACACTTACAGTTCAATACAGGACAATCATCATTCAAACAGAAAAATGTGAGTATACATCAGTGGCCTTCATTTAAAAATAGTCATCAAAATATTTGTCATTTCAGATAAACTAACACAGAGGAAGTAGCACCTAAACAATAAAAATATGAATGGTACAAAACAGTAACATATGATGAAATAATTACTGGCTTGCAGTTTTTTAATATTCTGATGAAAGGAGATAATACATTCTAGGCTGTAT
The DNA here is from genome assembly GCF_030490865.1 of Poecile atricapillus. Classification (NCBI taxonomy): domain Eukaryota; kingdom Metazoa; phylum Chordata; class Aves; order Passeriformes; family Paridae; genus Poecile; species Poecile atricapillus. Next base: position 56,923,810 of record NC_081249.1, on the reverse strand, counting down.
TTTTTTTTTTTTTTTAAGACAAGCAATGATTATAGATGAAAGTGATTTTATATTGCATTTAAACTGTGAAAGGACTTACCTTTTGTGTATGTATGTGTATACACACACATATATATAATCTGTCTATGAACCCTTTGCTCATACAAATTCATTCTTTGTTCATTGTTTGCCACAATGAAATTATAGCCCTGATATAGAACTTGAATTACAACAGTAAAGAAGTAAAATGTAAAGAAGTAATCGTTTATTCTTTGAGCAAAGGCAGAGTAACTTATCAATAAAAAAAAAAATAAAAATATTTGTACATGGTAGAAACTCAATGGGAGTGAATGGGGGACTCACCATTATGGTGAGGTCTCAGCTACAGTGTAGCAACTATTGAAAAGCCCACCAAACAGGGCAAATTTACAAACAGGTAGATCTAATATGAAAACAACCATTAAAAATTAAGTAGTCTGTTGTGTGACTATAATATATTTCAGTCCAAGAACAAGGTCTTTATTTAACAGAGAAGCTTGTGCTATTTCTCTTTGTGTCCTAGAATACTACTTCTAGAAATAAAACCATGTGTAAAAATAATTCTGTCATAAAGACAGAAGAAAAACATATCTCAAAACTGCAATTACTGAAAAAGAGCTGCAGTCACTTTAAAAGGTTTAAAGGTAACTGTCTCCCTTTCATTCTTTTTACTTTTAATATCCCTGACTCAGAGGAACTTAACCAAGATCAGCTCAGAAGGACTAAGTGTTCCCTAAGAGCCTCTAGATTTATCTGATACAGTCACTTTCTAAATTCCGCAGCACAAATCTAAAACAATTTGGTCATCACAAGATAAATGCTTGTGGTGATAAGCTTTCATTAAGACATATCTAGAGACTATGAAATTAAATCTTTTTTTATTGTGTCTATGGACTTAATAGAGCGACCCATTGACTGAAGGTTGAGCTTCCCTTTCCCCATTTCAATGAATACTTTCTCTCATTCAGTTCTTCATCGTAAATGTTGATGAAGCATTCCCTCTGGGTTTCAGTCCTCCTACCTAAATTTGAGGGCTTTGCAGACATGTTGTTTAGGAAAGTGACAGTCTAAGCTTTCTTTAGAATCAAATGGGGAGAAACCAATGTCTCCAAAGAGATTTTCAATCTACATCAACACTTGGAAGTGCCTCCCCATCTCATATGTAGAGAATTTGAATCAGCTGCAATCCCATTTGGATGTCTCATGTAAGATCTTTAAACTAGGTTGACTGTATTGAAGTTTCCTTCTCCCAATTTTTTCCTTCTCCCAGATTTTTCCTTCTCCCATTTTTTTTCTTAGACATTTACCCAATGTTTACATTTTTCTTTATTATTTTCTTACCTAAAGAAAGCTGAAGTTCTGATCATATGTTCACTCATTTAGTCTCTTACAGCCACACACATTACAGTATGCCCAGCACGTTGGTAGAGTTTATGCTTAAGCAATATTTATACAATAGAAACCATGCCTGATTCAGTATACTATTAACAGTGAATAAATACTAATCTGGCCAACACTCTCAGCCAGTTAAGCAGCAATACATAGTAAAGTTTTAAAGTATTATAGGATTAATGATCTTGGACTGAAACCTAGACACCAATAGTTTTATTATAATACCAGCCTGTATTACAAACTGACTAGAGAGAGTAGTAATACTATGGAAAGCTTATGAAGTACCATGAATTTAAAATTAGTAGGAATTGAGAAATACCAGCTAGAGTACATGTAATACTGCAGTACAGAGCATTACTGTGAAAATATGGGTAATTTTCGAAAAAAATATTAAAAACCACAAAATTGCAGTCATCATATGCTTTGGACTAATAAAAATATTTAAATGTCTTACAAATATTTTCCTTTATTTTGAAGATCTTGCATTAAACCATTTATTACTAAAAAATAAGCCTATAGAAAAAGAGGAGAAATAAATGAATAAAAACATTGAGTTTTTGAGAACTACATCTTAAAAGTCCTATGTGGAATTAATTTCTGTTTGTTGGGGTTTAATGCTGCCTACTACCATAGTGTCTGATTTCTGTCCATGTAAAATCAATTGCAATAAAAAAATTGTAATGAACTTCAAAGATTAAAAAGGAGGGAAAAAATGAATAAAATTGTCCCTACCTTCTTTGGCAGGTTTTTTATTTTTTTAGGGCAACAGTTTGCCACAAAATTCTTTTATTCATAATTAGGTATTTCAATGTCAGTAATGGAAACATGATTCTATTCATGCTGTCCTGCAATGTGTTGTACAGGTTTTTAAAGATGAAAATAAACTGATTTCATGAAAGAAAAAGTCTAGGCACATAAAATTATGCTGGAGAGAAAGAGAAGAACAAGTTATACTTAAATTGAATGCACTGTGTCAGCTACAGAAGTTGTAACTGCTATATAAAGTAATCATAAGGTAAATCCCTCTAAAGTCATTATACTTGTTTATGTTTTATTTTATTTGTTCTATTATATCTCTTTAAAGAGACTGTATATCTGCACAGTATTGTTTTGAAAATAGTGGACCATCATGCAAGCACACAAATTAAAGCTTTGAGGTTACAGCTTTGAGCTCGCCTCTTCTGCTGTGATCCTACCACACAATTGCATCTAAGTCAGATACAGCTAAGTCAGATTCATCTCATCCAACTTCCATCACTTAATGTCACGATGATCAGCCAGTCTCCTGCTGCAAAAGAAAGAACCAGGCATCCTGAGAAAGATTCATTCTCTTATAAAACAGATGTTCTTATCGAGAGATATACCTGACCCCAAAAATTTATGGAAGAACTCTCAATTGATAATAAAAAGGCATCTACACAACCAACTTAATCTACATAGGTAGGTCATTTGTGAGACAAACCTCACCAGCCTAGAAAGATGTAGGTAATCAAAGATAAGGTTTATGGTTTTCTTTGAGATTTAGGCAATTCAGTTTCCTAAAAACTGCCATCTGAATTGTTACATACCTTTTCAATTTGTCTTGTCATGACCTTTACATTACCACCTTTCTGAAAAGCAGAATGGAAATAGTAGCACTTGCTCCCCACAGAAAGATCTCTATTGTGAAATATATTGTTTGTGAGAAGATCAATCTCCATGATAACGGGGACTACACAAGTATAAAAACTTCTGATTTTGTGCTTGAAAACTACATCCTACATTCTGAAAATCAGAATAACTACAGTAACAATAACTCTCCTAGTCTTTCTTAGAAGTAATTTTTGTAGTATAAATATGGGATCACTAATATTATCACAATTTAGTGGCATTACTGCAATAAGCAAATACTAAACATTGCTTTAGTTTATAAATGCAGAACTAAGAGCTTTTGTTATACAGCACATAAACATATATCATATAAAAAATGAGAAAAAAAAAAAGGTGGATGGAACAAAACTGGAGTGGTTTTAAAATCCTGAACAGTTTAAGACAGGTACATCAGTAACAATGTCATTAGAGTTTTCAGAATGCACCACAAGCCTGCAAAGCTTATAGTTTCACCACATGTTGCAGAGTTTATTATTTCAGGACTGAAATCTACAAACGTAATGAAATTGAACTGAATATACAAGGCTGGATATGTACCTTGAGGGCATTTCAAATATTCACATACTGAGAAACAGTAGAGAAGGAATATAAGGATAAAAAAAATTTAGCATATAGAAGTAAGCACCAGAAAACAGAAGGGAACAAGACAACAAGACAGGAGGAAATAAAATTGATAAAATAACAGGAGATTTGGGGGGTTTCTTTACGTCTTCTTTTCATGTTCTTTCATAATTTTGGTGGATTTTAGAAGCATACTTTTTTTTTTTTTTTTTTTTTTTTTTTTTAGCCAGAGAGAGATTATGTAAGCAACCATATAAGAGACTATATAATATTAAAATATCTCAGCAGTCCACAACTATAAATTCCTCTGCTGACCACTTTCTACCCCAGCCTACTTCAGTACATGAGATTTCCTTAAAAAGAGATTTAGCAATATATATATATAGCTTTGGGGGTTCAAATAATTGAATGGAAATACCTAGAAGTTTTCCAGCTACCTTCACTGTATCACAGTATCACAGTCTCCCAGTGCTGCTAAGATAACTATGCTTAGGGTCCTTTTTTGATAGAGCTTGGTGCCAGGTGCACCAGAACCTCCTGATGTAGATTCTCTCTGAGTAAAACTGTATACCACCCCTCAACAATGAATGGTTGTCTTGTACCTTAAAATGTGACTTGATGGCTTTTTTATGCCAAAGGATTATTTCAGTTGTGGCAAGTTTTCTTCAGTATAGAAAATCTCAGAATTATAAACGGGGAATTAATAAAAGGTTTGGGGGCTGAATCATCTTCTAGCTTATGTGTCTAGATCTAAAGTTCCACTTCCTCAGGTGAAATGAAACCTCAGTTAACCAAGGCTAGGGAGGTTTCCCCTAAGAACAGGCATCTCTGGTTTTCTTTGTGGTTTTCCTAAGATAAAGGAATTGGACAAAACTAATCTAATGCTTACTGTCATTGGTCAAAATTCCACTCTCATGCCATTACCTGTATCTTAGTCATGGCTAAATTTGACCATAAAGATGACTCCTAATCACTAGCAGCTGCTGATCACTGTGTTTTCCTGGTCTTGGAGGGTGACAGTGCTATGCAGGTGGAAATCAGGTTAGGGGTTAAATATCTTCTTCCCTGTTAAAATGTAACCAAAAGTTCTCTGAGGCACTTGAACAAAACAGCTTGCTCTCTTGTGAGTGAAGCAACATCATTCCAGTAAGGCCTTGCTTGCACTGCAAATCTACAACTTATTAAGAGCAGCTAATAGCTATGTTAAAAAGAAGGGAGCCGTGATAATCTGGAGGGCCAGTGGCTCTCAGCATACAGTGCCTCAAGCTTGATCAATCTGGTTCTGAGCCAGAGAAAGGATCAGAAGAGTTTCTGTTTTTCTCAGGAGTGGCATGTCCTGGGATTTATGGTTGTCTATAAGCTGCATGTTTCCAATAAGTAATAAAACTGCTTCAGGCTGCACTGCAGAGCTGCTGAATGTGGGTCACATTCTACCTACAAGTAATAGTTTGGCCACCCTACAAGTTAAATATTTATTTTGTAAAAGTCGGTTTCTCACTTTAGTTTCCAAGGGTTCTTTTGATGGTATTAAAGCCATAAGCAGAACTAAGCATCTGCAGAATTATAGCAAGTTTCTCTATAACATTTCAGTTGAATCTTATTCCTCCCTCAATAGATTAAAAGGTCTTTCATCTCTGCAGTTTTAAGTAGTATTTTCCACATTAGCAGGGGGACACCACATCTCTGCTACAGTTTGCTGACTGTTTTAATACTTTATAGTTTTGTAATTCTCTCCCCTAAGGCTGTCCAAGGGTAGGGCACAAGCCCTGTTCCAATGCCTGATATTAGTTGGTCAAGACAATGTGTTTATTCTTGACATTTTCCTTTTTCCATTCAGTTCATTGAAGATAAAGGGAGACTGTGCTGGAAGTGTCAGGGGACCTTGGGCTTTTAAGACAAGATATTTTTTGAAATTTTATTTAAGAAGTTTCTTCTAATATTAAGAACTATATGTCCTCAGAAAGGACAGTAATGAGAGATAATAGACTAACAGTAGTCGCAATATTTGCTGCCCTAACCACAGAGCCTGTTTCTTGTGGCTGACAATGCCTAGGATGAACTTGCCTTTTCAATATGTGTCATGTAGACACATTACACCTGTTTTACAATTGTATTGCTCAGGTTTGGCAATGCATAACTGAAGTTTGTTGGAGACAGATATGTATAACTTCAAGGTATCAAAAGACTGAATTATTTTGTTGTTTACCTGTGACTATACCATAGATATTGTCTAGATTTTTTTTTTCACCAAAGGAAAAAAAAAAACCTGTTAAAACTATTGGCCTATTTATGGACATTTTTCTTGAATAAACTAAGACTGCAATACTAAGGAAATGCTCATACTAAGTAATCTGTATTTAACATGATGAGGCAAGGCAGAAAGGCATATTATTTTCATTCTTCCCTGGGTCTCAAAGAGCATAGCAATTCTTTGGACTGGCTGTTTTACTTCACAGTGTAGAAATTTTGCTGAAGAGGAAGTTAGAAAAATGTTGCAGTCAGCAACCTCAGTATCTCGTCCAGGGAAGCAGCAGAATTCTGGGGACCAGCATGAAACACCAACGAGACGGGCTCCCGGCTCACGAAACCATTTATTCAGCATGGGAACAACCTCAGGTCCTGAACGGAGAGCCCCGAACAGAGGCACAGCTGGGGTTTTTGAGGGACAGAACCGAGGATTTACACCTTTTAGGGTGGAGTTCAGGGTCAGGGACCATCAGAAACACACCAAGGGAGAACCCCCCAGGGACTCAAACCCAATCAGAACTCCTGGGCCACCCTTCACAAGGGGTTTGGGGTGGGACTATGTAACTCTTTGTCTCCCTGAGGCCGCTGCCACATCTGCTCCTTTTTCATTATTTTTTTTTTTTTTCAATTTTTTAATTAGGAGCCTAAAATGTTTCCAAATATACACTTTAAAATCTCACCTCTTCCACAGAGTACTCACTTTGTTTTGTGGGACACCAAAAACTCAATCACAAAACACATTAGGCAAACAGAAAAAAAAACCAAACCAAAATTAAAAACAAACACTTAAATCTCGGACCACGCCGGGCAAATTAAACGGTGATGGTACTTAATGCAAACATAATGGTTTTTTAGTTCAGTCTCTTCCACTTCAGGATTCTCTCTTTGGAAGGGTGCAGCTCTTAGATCTCCTCTCACGAGGGGCAGAATTCTTCGATCTCCAGCTTCGGCTCCGGCTCCCATGTGGGCGCCGCCCTTTAGATGATCTCGGTGTTAACACTGGCTTTGGGACATCAGGTTACAGTTCCGATTTCCCCAGAGGAGGTGTTGCCCACGATGGAAAAGGCACAGCCCCCAGGGGTGGAGCACCGAACAAAGGGCTGAGACCGAAGCAGGAGTTACTGGGAGGTTCGGGAAGGGAAGGTTTGGGACCGGAAAAGAAGGAGCAAGGCGGGAAACAAGGGATCCCAGACCGCGTGGCCGGCGCCATCTTGGGAAGGAGGGGGGAGGCCGGGACGGACTTTCCCAGCCAGGGAACGGGAATATGGAAAGACAGGGGGTGAAGGAGGACACGGAACGGCGGGCAGACGGCAGCAGACCCGCAGCACTCTGGATGTTCTCCGTTCTTTGTCTGCCTTCAGGAAAACAGGGGATGGGATGGCAGAGAGACACCTGGGTGACGGGGAGTCGGCAGCAACCCCGAGCCACCGTGGCTTTTTTCACCCTTTGTCCTGCCCTTAGGAACAGAGGAAAGGGGAAGGTACAGGGAGGTATACACCAAGAAAAGGAACTTCATAGAAGACAAAAAACAGTCTGCTGGAAGAGCCATACCGTCCATAATCGTCCATAATGTTAATAGAATCGTCCATAATGTTGATATCGTCCATAATACATCTCGTTGGGTGATGTTAGGTGCTTGTCCCAGCGTCTGGTCTCGGCTCCCACAGCTCCGTAAGCCCTTTTCTTCCCCATGCCCGAGGCACTCTCAACCCAGTCTCCCTGCCAGGTACTCTTGAGTCCTCCTTTCCAAGGTGGGGGTCTCGCCGGCTCTCAAGCCATCAGCCGGGGACTTACGAGGTGTCCATGGAGCTGGGTCCTGCTGATCTCTTGCTTCACTGGATGCCCGCATTCTCTCACCATTTGTTGCAGTCAGCAACCTCAGGATCTCGTCCAGGGAAGCAGCAGGATTCTGGGGACCAGCATGAAACACCAACGAGACGGGCTCCCGGCTCACGAAACCATTTATTCAGCATAGGAACAAAGTCAGGTCCAGAACAGAGAGCCCCGAACAGAGGCACAGCAGGGGTTTTTGAGGGACAGAACCGAGGATTTACACCTTTTAGGGTGGAGTTCAGGGTCAGGGACCATCAGAAACACACCAAGGGAGAACCCCCCAGGGACTCAAACCCAATCAGAGCACCTGGGCCACCCTTCACAAGGGGTTTGGGGTGGGACAATGTAACTCTTTGTCTCCCTGAGGCCGCTGCCACAGAAAAATGCAGCATCTTTGTACAGATATTTCTAGGGGGCTGGATAAAAAATAAGTTAACTCTGGAATGGTATAGATGCAAAAAGAACAGTGGTGTGTCCTTATGTATGCAACTGGAAGGTAATTGCAGGCTTGATACCGTGTTAATGTGGTCCTATTGCATCAGCTTTGCATTAGCTTTGGCTAAGAGAGAGTGAATTTTCTTCATAATAGCTAATTTTTGAATTTGTGCTGAAAACAGTGTTGATAATACAGGAATGTTTTCATTACCGCTGAGCAAGGTTTACACAGCACCACTTTTCTGCCTCTCAGCCCCTGCCAGTGAGGAAGCTGGGAGTTGTGAGGGACACAGGCAAAATTGTTGTTCCCAACAGACCAAAGGGATATTTCATGCCATACACACACACACACACACACACACACACATATATATATATGCTGTCTTGCTCAACATATATACTGGGGGGTAGATTGGCAGTGTCCCCTGTGGCAGCTTTGTCTTAAAGAAATAAATGTAGGACTGACTTTTAATGCCAGAAGCAGGGATCCAATGCAATCAACCATATCTTTTAGTCACATGTGGAGGGATAAGGCACAATCACAGCACAAAGGAATATAATTCTGTGAACTGTTCTCTGTATCATCTCAGCTCTTTCTCCATTCATTATGAGTCCTTGTTAGCAGGACTCCATGGTCCAGAAAAATCTGTGTCCTCAAACTACTTCCTCCTACTTTGATCCTGTCAATAAATATGACTGTGAATGATCACTTAATGGAGATCCTTTTTCAGTTCAGAAAATGTCATCTAAGTCTGTCTGCTCTAGGGGTCTGATTATTTCCTTAGATCTTGTTTCATCCTGCCTCAAGCACCACTGTTTTATCTGCTTTGCAATGAATTCGATTCCCAGCTCAGTGAGCTTCTGCAACACCTGAGGATAGCTTTTGGTGTTTTTCATCATGGAAATGCACTCCCTGGACTGCATTATTATTCAGATCCTCAAGAAGGGCTGTCCTGCTGGTCTCAAGCCTTTGCTTTCTTGAAATTATTTTCTAAAGTCAACAGAGTAAGAAGCATGGTACTGAAAGATTTTACAGAAATCCTGCAATAATTACCCAAGTGGATGCTGGCATTGCATCTTTAGAGCATCCTGATTAGGAAATCTACCAAAAGATCATTTATATAATTAATCAATTCCATGTAAAGCTTGTATGGCCTAACAAAATAATTTACAGTGCATACACCTCGTTTTATACAACTTGGGAAATAAGAATAAATCATGATAATGTCAGATACTGTCTAGCCAGATACTATCTGAGGAATTACTCATTAATACTATCACCAGAAATTTACCCTCAAGAATGAAATTTCCAGTGAACTGCAACAGTTTTTGTTGACAGTACGGCTGTGTAAAAAGGATTTTTTTTTTGTCCTGGCAGTTGAAAGATTCACAACACCATATCTATAATAATGATTAATCACTTACTAGCTAAAGAATGTGACACTAAGTGTCCAAAAGAGTTTACTGTGTCATGGTCTGCTTGAAATCTAGTGCAGCACTAGAAACAAGATTATTAGATCAATCCTGTGCATGTATCTATCTGTCCAGCTGTATGCGTTACTTTAATATTTTTGTAAGCTGCATGTATGTATTAGACTTAGTTTCAGAAAATTGCCAGCCATGATTTCTGTTGATAGATTGATTCAGTGCTGTCTATGATCATACTCTGCCCCAGACTGATGAAAGATTAGACAATTTATTCTTAAATTATTAGCTCAGTGAAGGAAAGTTTTTAATGACAGTAACTGTGGTCTCTCTTTAGTCCTGGAGGTTTCTTTAAGTCACTTGTTTCACTGATTTAATCTCAGGATTTGGAAAGGCCAAGAAGTGGAGGAATAAATAGAAAATCTTAGGCCGTTTCCTAAGGGATATGTGTTATCATTATTGACCTTTGCTAGAAGAAGTAGCAGCTGGAGGTGGAGTTGCACACAGTGTTCCCTGGCATGCTTTTACTTCAATTACAAAGACACCTCTCCAGTTATCAGTGTTAGTACCTAGTAGAGCTTTGACTTTCATGTTTCTTTTTCAATACAGGTCAAACAATCAATGCAGAAATACTGTTCCTCCTCAAAACCTTCAGTTCTGTAGGGCAGCACTGTCACCACAATCATATCCTCTTTAATTTTCAAATCAGCTTTGGATTTGTTCCAGCATCCCCTTTAGTAAATTGATTTTTAAGGGTAAGTGGCTTATATTGTCTACATTTCTTCAGAAACTCTCTTGCTTTGGAAACTTCAAAAATTTTGAGAGAAGAGAGAAAAACTTCTCTGAATCCTTGCTGAAGTAGAGCATCATCTAAGATTTATTCTCTTGGTGATATTGAGTTTCTCTTGCTGGAATATTCTTACACATATACACACACATACACCTCCTTTCTTTGTAATTAAGTGTACTTTACAACTTCCTTCCTTGCAGGTTCTTGTTAGCAATTACACAAACTCTTTTAATTCTCATACTACTTTTTCAAACTACTTGTTTTCATCAGTGTCACTTACATCATCATCAACCTTTCATTTCTGTACTCGGCTAGTTACACTTTGATCCCTGAGTATATTTTATGAGTCTGCTTTCTCTGATGTTTTTTCTTTCTTCTGTATGAAAGATACCCCTTTGGAGCACCATTGTTCCTGTAATTTACTATTCTAACATACATCTCCTATTTTCTATCAGTTGTCATTTTCCTTTGTAGTTGCCATCCTGCTTTAAAAATTCAGCCTCTCTCCTAACCTTAACCTACTTTTTCATTGTAAAACTAAAATTTTACAAGTGGAAATATATACAGAGGATGACTGGTCTTCTTATTTGACTCAATATCAAATAATAAATACTAGTATTCTCTTCAAACTTAATAGCCAGCACTTTGAATATTTTCAGAGTATTGTAGAAAGACTGCACCACATGAATCCATGATATAATTCCTTAGAGTATGGCCCATTCATTAATTAGTCATCCTGGTTACTTGGTGCTATAAATAAGTACTGAAAGTTAAGGCAGCTTGCCTAAAGTAAAAAGCAGTGGATCAGTAGCAAAATTAGAAGGAAAAAAACAATAGTTCCTGGATGTGGGCCCAAACCCTAAATTCAATATGACATTTATCACTGAATAACATCAAACTAACTAAGAATCATAATATTAAGTGTTTTAAGGCTTTCATGGATTCATGGTTTGCTATCAGGAACTGGAGTTGAAAGTCTGTCTCAGCTGCAAATGATTCTCCTTTGTATTAGGATCCCTCTTTCATTAAGAATGAATGACTGCAACAAGCAAAAAAGACAGGTATTAATGCTATACTAATAATAACTAATATTATATTAATTAACATCATAACATTGCCTCATGGTATTTGAAAAAATGAACGTCAGGAGGGGAAATTATAAAAGCACAGGAAATTTCTGGAGCTCCAAGATGAAGTGGTTCCAGCCAACATCAATCTGTCCCCCAAACAACATGATCAGTATGTGTGATAGGGATTTTTCTTGGCAGTATTATTGAGCTTCTTCCTTTACAGAGTGATGCAGTCACTGGGACTCGTATTAGAACAGAAGTTTTGTCTTCCAGCAAGATCCAGGAACAAATATTTGAGACCGATGACCACCTTGCTTTGCTTTCTGCCAAAAAAAAAATCCATGATGATAATAGCAGCAGGGGGAAAACCACCCACTGCAGTGTGAAAAATGTTACTCCAAAATATTTCACCAAATCTTTCAGTGGTACTTTCCAGAGATAGGATGAGGACAAGGGGCACTCGTGGTTTCCTTTCCTGTAGCCCAGTCTAGTCTGATGCTATTCATAAGTCATTCTTTGAATGACTGCCAATGAATTTTAAATTCCTTTTGAACTAAAATCTTGACATTTAGTGTATTCATTCTTTATGAGATGCTGACAAAAAATCTCCCAATTGAATTTTGACTTTTCCATTGCAGGTTCCTAAAATGTCACTGGCCCATTTTAGTAGCTGCAATCATTGTTAAATCTTTGTCCTGTGGGGTAACCGTTAACAAGGGAGACTTTTTAAAAGACCTGTGTGGAATAAGGACACACCATCACAAAATTTCCAAGTTATATACATTTTTTGGCACCACATTTGCTACGTTTCTCATTTATAGAAATGAAAGTAATTTGAAGTTAAAAGTATCAAATTTTAGGCCTCAAAATTTATCTTTTGCTAATCCTTTCAGATACTCAAATTTAAATAAAAAATTATCCATCCCACACAGATGATGCAAGAATTCTTCTTTGCATTGCTGAGTATTAAACTATCAAATGTGTGATCTTGCACTGCATGTGGTATTTCTACAACATTTGAATAAAAGATGAAAAATTGTTATAACAACTATGATACAAAATTAAAATTGAGTGATGCTGAATGTTTAATCATGGTGTAATTTCTTTGTCCCAGAACGTCTTTATCACTATAAGGACAAATAAAAGCCTTGAAAAAGGCTCCTGGTTACTGGAGCTCACCAAGGCTAAGTAAAAGTGCAGATATGTTAATTCTGATAATCAGAGTAAGAACAGTTCTCTAATATATAAATTTTACAGAATCAAAGGATAACAGAACATTTGAAATTGGAAGACACTTTTGTAGATCATCTAGTTCAGCTTCTTTTGTCAAGGCAGGTAGAGCTGGAGTGTATTGCCCAGGGTCATTCCTGTCAGGTTTTGAATATCTGCAAGGCTGGAGATTTCACAATGTCATTGAAAAACTAAGTTCAAGTTTTCAACCATCTCCACAGTAAAACAGAGAATCACAGAACAGTTTAGGTTGGAAGGGACCTTAATAATCATGTGTTCCAATCCTCCTGCCATGGACATGCACTTTCCACTAGACTAGGTTGCTTAAAGCCCCATGCAACCTGGCCTTGAACACTTCCAGGGGTGGGACACCATCTCTGGGCATCCTGATCCAGACCCTCACCACCCTCACAGGAAGAATTTCCTCCGAATAGCTAATCTAAATCTACCCTCTACCCCCATCTCAGTATTGCGAAGAAAACTGCCTGGGACCCCAGGCTCTATGCCTTTCACCCTCACACCACAGTCACGCATTCACACTTGAGATTTGCTCCACATCACCCTAACAGCATCATTGGGGCCTGCCAGGACAAACAGCAAGAAGTGTCAGTCCAAGGGCTGGACAAGCTCTGTAACATTCCACATCCAAGCACCTGGCAAGCAGGAAGCCCTCCTGGGCAGCAAGCCAGGTGGGCAGGCAGTATCCTCTGTCCCCCACTGCTGTCACTCACCCCTTCCTCCTGCTGCTGCGGTGGGGCTCAGGCTCAGCCTGCTTGACATGCTAGACATGGATCCCAACCCCACACCAGCCACCAGGGCACAGACCCTGCTCCACAGCTGCACACCTTCAAGAGGAACATTTCATAATGGTCCTCTAAATGAGAAGAATGAGATAGACTATGTGCAACACAAAATCCAGTGGGGAATAAAACCCAACAAAACAAACAAACAAACAAACAAAACCAAACAAAAACCCAAATAAACAAAAAAAAAAAAAAAAAAGAAAAAAGAAAAAAAAACCAAAAAAACCAAAAAAACAACAACTAGGGAATGTAAGTAAAAAGAATGTAATATTGACATGCTGGCTTGTGTGCACATAGATATTTCCTGGCATAGATACACTGTACTAATTATTCTGCCATAGTTCTATCAATCTTAGCTCCCATGTGGACATTCTGTAAGCCAAAACTGTTATTTTGTCCCAGAATAATTACACTAGAATAATTATTCCAAATAAAATTACTATTATTTTGAAGCAAAATGTCCATACTGATCTTAAAACAATACAGTTATAGCAGCATAGATTATAAACATGCCAGGAAATATCCATTTGACGACAAGCCCTCCAGTGGTAGAAAATTTGCAATGAGTTGCAACAATTTAAGACTTTATTTTCTTTCTGGTTTTGTTATTTGTTGTTTGGTTGATTTATTTGGTTGGTTTTTTTTTGTTTCCTTGCTTGTTTGTTTTTAAGGTTTTGAATTTTTACTTTATTTGTTTGGTTAATTGGTTGATTCTGTTGGTTTTTAGTTGTTTGCTGGGATTTTTTAATGTTTCTGGGTTTCTTTGTTTTTTTAACAAAAAGGTAATTCTATAGTTCATGAAAATGACACCCTAGTGTCACTGGGATAATTTTCTACTATTGTCGGTGTCCTGAAACTCTGTTAATTTGGAATTAATTTCCCATGTTCTTTGGAGTGGTTATGAACTGCATGATCTGCAGAATCATGCAAAATTTCAGAGCTCAACAAACAATAAATGACAGAAAACAATAATGCAGCTTATTCTGTGACAGCCTTTGGGATCAAAGTCCATGAGAGATGTCATGGCTATTACTCTGAAAGGGTTTTCCTCCACATTACATGTCCTTATTCCTTCTTCCATTGCCCTGCCTCTATTGTCTCCTTCTTCTATTGTCCTCTTGTCTATGGTTTCTTCCTTCTTTCAGCCAATTTCAGTGTGAATCATTTTCCTTGTGTACTGCAGGAAAAGTAAACAGCCACTTTAAAGTTCTAGGCTTCTTAAAAGGAGTGACCTAAGAGGAGAGGGCAGCGAGTTCACATTATGATTGCAGATGGTTTTTTTGTTCTGAAATAAAGTAAAAAAATGTTTGAAGAACCTCAGTCCTCAGAAAAGTATTTTACTGGTGTTATTTGACAGTTCAGTTCATAACACACCATTTGGTATACTTTTAGTACCTACATTGATATATGTCAATAAAATGTGCATGGCTTTTTCTTGTCACTTCAACTGACCTGAAAGAGGTCATTGTCTCCACAAATACCTTATAAAGGCAACCTTTTAAATATTCTAGAGTTCTTTGATACCGTCAACTTTTCTTGATACAGGCACATTTGAAACTTGTTCAAGGGTAATAAGCACGGGTACCTCTTTTGTTCTTTCAAGTATACCTCTAGGTTTTACACAGTGTATTTTTCTTGTTGATAGAGAGAGTACTCTATTCTGGGGATTAAAGACAGAACACACTCTCTGGTTTTTAAAAGTTCTTTGCTGATATAAGCATTTAGTAGCAGAGCTAGCAGCTTGATTCTTCAGAAAAAAAATTCACGCAAACTTGCTCTTTGCAGGGGGTATCTGTCACTCAGTGCAGTGAGAGCAGCAACAGCTTATTCTGATCTCATCATTAGCAATGAAACCAGTAACCTAGTTCTGCAAATTAACACACTGAAAAAAGCAGTCTGAGGAGCCAAGTGGTGGAATGATTTCCTTGAGTTTCATAGAGAACATGTTAAGCTTCCTAATATTGGTTCAGTGCAGCATTTATGTATTATAACAGACATCCCAGAAAAAAGAGATCCCACTAAAATGTCTGACTGAGTGACAAAAGAAGATAAATGTCTGATACATCTGATAATACCATAGAGCAAAAATCAAGTAAACAGGAGATATATAATATTTTTAAATATGCAGCCAATTGTACATGTAACTTTAAAAACTCTTTGGATTCATATCAAAAACAAAAGAAAATAGCAAAATATATTAAAATATATATTGGAAATTACCAAGACATGCAATTGTTATTTTAACAAAGGACAATAATCTCTAATTTTTCTCCTTGCAGTTCATACCTATCCCAGATGAAACTAATTAAGAAACAGTATTTGAGAATGGCAATTCTGTAGAAGAGTTCTAAAGCCAATGTAAATTTCTGTAAAAATCATTATGTCATATAAAAATAATGTCTACTGATTTTCATATGTTTTAAAAAGACTTCATTCCCAAAAGACAGAGTTCTGATATTCTGGATCCTAATGAAGATGCATCCTACCCAGCTTTGCTTGTTGAAAAGTCAGATTCCTAGTCTAAGACAAATATTTAGGTTTTTTTATATAGCCAATGGAGAAAGACTGGATTCTCAAAGTACATTTCTTTCTCTGTGTTTTTCCAGCTGAACGTGACTGAGAGAGCCTAACCAACTATTTAGGGCTGGGCATCCAACTGCTAGATATCCAGGTCATGCTTGAGAAGCGTCCTTATCTAAGGCTTCTAAGATACTTACTTTTGGTTCTGAGAATTTATAACACTTTTGTTGATCTCCCTCAAATATTATGTGATCTTTCTGCAGACCAATTGGCAGTGTTACATAGGCTTATAGTTTTCATGGATAACATAAAGCTGCTCAATCTTTTGCTTACAAGCACTAGGCAGTGGATTTTCTGTCAATATGTAGCACTTATAAAGCAGACAAGCAAAACAATCAACAACAGACTCTTACTCTCTCTTCTCCCTCTCCTTCTCAATTAACACTAGGGTCAAGCTCAACAGTTCAAACAAAAAGAATTATAATTTTTTCCTTTAAAGAGAAGTAGTAATTTCAGAAGAAAGATATATTATTGATTTGCTTGAGTTTTCCTAAATAAATAGTTTGTTATTTGCAGGCTGCTTCAGCATACATAAATAATAATCTGTTTGGACTAAGCATTTTCTGAAAACATCCCTGCTCTGCAATAAGTTCTTGAGAAAATTTTAATCCCAGGCCCATTTTTGTGGAATACGAAGATGCAAAAACTCCAGATGGGACATTGCAAGAGACTGAGGAAAGGTATCCTGACTCAGAACTTTATTCCACATTTTGTTTGCATTCAATCTATGTTCTCTGATGTGATTTATAGCAACATAATATTTGGATGAGCAAATCTACTCATATCAAGAGCAATGCAGAAAACTAATTGAATTGAAACATTTTATTAAATCACTTTGAATAATTTAAAGATGATGATGGTGATGATGCCATGATATTTTTGCTGCTCCAAAAAGAAAAAAAACAAAAACACAAGATTCCTTTACAAATACACTCTTTTTTGTTTAGATACAATATTTTAAGAAACTGGATACTTGGTTGAGTATGAAAAGAAACACCAACTTTTTAATACATTATTAGGCACTAGATAGTTCCTGTAATCTGAAAATCCACCTTACTTTTTTGTCTATTTTCCATCAATATATATGATCATTTCAATCTTTTTCTCACAAGGTTATTCACTGCTTTATTGTCTTTAAAATATCAGCTACTAAATTCAGAACAATGACCTTAAGCTTTAAGTTCAGATTTTGTTTCAGTTTTAAGTGTGCAGTGATGCCCGCTTATACTTAGTAACTCAGTTTCCGCTACTCTTGTGCATGATCCTACTGTGTAGTCAGTTTTATGCAAGGTTTTGTTGGACATTCTCTTTTCTGAGGAAACTAAGATTAGTTCCCTTCCTTATATCAGTCCTATAGTCTGTGATTTCAGGCCCCTTCTGCCCTCCTACAAAATTTGCCCAAATGATCCAGAGTCTGTCCAATCTTTCAAGTGAAAAAGGAAAAGAAAAAATTCCTATGCTCACAACCTAGAAAATTCTTGAATTTTTTCTTATTTTCAAAACACTTTTTGTAAAAAATAGGCAATGTTTCATCTATTTTTCAGGGACATGCCGACATTATCAAATCTCCTGTATAATATTACCCCTATAAGACAGAGACCCCAGTGGATATATGTATGAGTGGGGTTGCTCCTATTAAGGAACACTTCCCCTTTATGAACTCCATGAGATTCCCATCAGTCCACATCTCCAGCCTGCTGAAGTCCCTCTGAATGTCAGGACAACCCTCTTGTAATTTAGCCACTCCTCCCAGTTTTGGGTTATCAGTAAACTTACTGGAGACTAGAGGCTTCACCATCCTCCAGCTCATTAATGACGATTTTGAGCAGGACTGGACTCAGGATGGATCCCTGGGGTATACTGATAATTACTGGCCTTCACTAGCCTCTGTTCACCAATCATCATTCTTCAGGCCTTGACATTCATCTAGTTTTCAGTCGATCTTACAGTCTACTCATCCAGCCCATACTTCAGTGGCTTTTCTATGATGATGTTAATTTGTGTTCTGATGGAACTACGTATGTAGCTTCAAACTCCACCAGCTAGTTTACCATCTTCTGTTTTCATAACAAAACAACAGACTTTCTAGCTCAATGCTCAGTTGCTCAGCTGAGCAATGTAAAACTTGCAATCTGATTCCTGTTTTCAGGAGCATTTGCTTATTGACATTAAATAGACATTGGATAAAAAGTTTCAGATTGGTTTTAAATTTGCTAGGTAGAGCAAAGCAAATCTAATTCAAGTTCAGTGGACTATTCATGCTTCATCAAAATAATACCACAATGCTACTTTTCACTTGAAGAAATTATATCTTTTCCTGATGCTGCACTGCACTGGAGCTCCATCTAGCTCTGTGGTGTTCTTTTGCACTCCGGCGCAGGCGAGCACCAAGAGTGGGGGAATCACTGAGGAGTAGGCTTTTCCCACAGCGAAACCTCCAGAGACTTGGGCCGCCCCAAGCTCTGTGGTGCACGGCATCAGGGATGGAGGTAACGAAGAAGAGGAGTCTCTTTGGAGTAGAGTTCCCAGCAATGGTTTATTAGGACGGGGAAACGAGGGACCCCCACTGGAAAGGGTCAGGTCTGGGAGAGCCCCAAGCACTGCTGTGCAGGGGATTAAGTACAGCCCAAATCTCCAGGGGAGGGTACAAACAGTGGGCCAATAGGGAATCCCGAGGGGGGGAGTAAGGGGAGGGGATCACAATTTCATGGCCAATAGGGATACAGAGACGGACAGAGCAAGATACATTAACCAGTGGGGCCTCGAGGGACAAATGATTGACAGGGAAGGCTCTGGAAGTTAGAGTGGGGTTTACAATGATGGACAAGGGAGTAGGGGCAGGGCTGGGGTGACAGGCAAGGAACTTTCAAGAAGGAAGGGATGGGTTTGCTTTGATGGATAGGATGTGGGAGGGATAAAAGCAGGTAGAAACCAATACATTCAACCCAGGGAGAAAAAGGAACATACCAACAAACAATTCAAACTTATCAACTTTGACAAAATAAAATAAACACACTGCAACATTTTCCTCGAAACACATGCCTGCTAGAGTAATTTGGTTCTAGCCCACATTGTATCAGGCAAAACTGACATATAATCTGGTTAATATACAATCAAGTATTTTTAACTCCAGAACCCATTCAGATGCATAATAAAACTTCTTGCAATACAGCATTATAGTACATTTACATTTAGCAAAATCACTTTTGTTACACAACTTAAAAGTGTAAATGTTTGAGCAAGAAATAACATCTGAAACTTTTATATCAGCTTTATGAAAAAAACTTTGATCATAGCAGTCCTTTTTTAAGATTTCCATACTTAAAAGTAGTAACACATAAGAAAATTTATGTAAATGACAAGAAGGCACTGGTGAGGCCACACCTTCAGTTGTGTATCCAGTTCAGGTTTCATGCCCCTCACTTCAAGAAAGACATTGAGGTGCTGGAGTATATCCAGAGAACAAAAATGAAGCTGGAAAAGGGTCTAGAGAGTGTCTTGGTTTATGAGGCAAGATTCTGGTACCAGGGGGTCTGCAGGTATAGTTTCCAGGAAAAGCTGCCAGAAGCTTCTCCCATGTCTGGCAGAACCAGTGTCAGACTCCTTCAAGATGGACCCACTGCTGGCGAAGGCCAAGCCAGTCAGAGATTACAGCAATGCTTCTGTGACAACATTTTTGAGAAGGTATTGCCCAGAAGGAATTGCAACAGAGTAGTAAGAAGTCAAAATATGTGAAAGAAAAAGCCCAGCAGACACTCAGCTCAGTGGAGAGGGACGGAAAGGAGCTGCTCCAGGTGCTGGACCAGATATTCCCCTGCAGCCCATGGTGTGGCAGATGTTCCCATGCAGCCCATGGAGGTCCACAGGGATGCAGAGTTTTTCCTACAACCTCTGGAGGAGCCCTGCACCAGAGCAGGTGGATGCCCAAGAGATGGCTCTGGCACCAAAAAAAATCTATGCAGTTTTCCAGCAGGACCTATGGACCCATGGAGACAAGAGCCCATGCAAGAGCAGTTTTCCTGGTAGGATTGCAACCCCCTGGGAGGGACTCCGGCTGGAGCAGTTCATGGACAACTGTAGCCTGTGGGAGAGACTTCTACTGGAGAAGTTAATTGAGAACTGTCTCCTGTGGGAGAGATTCTACACTGGTTCTTTCCTACAGGAGAGTTCTCCTTCCCTGAGGAGGAAGCAACAACAAAAAAAACATGCAGTGAACAGAAGTTAACCCCCACTCCCTGTCTCCCTGCAGTTATGTAGGAGAGGAGGTAAAGAATTGAGAATAAAGACTGGGAAGGAGGGAAAGGTGGGTAGAAGATGTTTTTAAGTTCTCTTTTTCTTCTCATTAACCTACTCTGATTTTGATTGGCAATGAATTCAGTTGATTTCCCCAAGACCAGACAAGTCAAGTCTGTTTTGTCCTTGACAGCAATTGGTGATTTCTCTGTGCCCTTATCTCAACCCGTGAGCCTTCTGCTACAATTTCTTTCTCATGTCCAGTTGCAGAGGAGAGTAATAGAGAGACTTTGGTGAGCATCTAACATCCAGTCTAGGTCAAACCACCACAGTAAGTTGTATGAAAAGTGGTTGAAGGAGCTGAGGTTGTTTAGCCTGAAGAAAAGAAGGCTCAGGGGAGACCCTTTCCCTCTCTACAGCTGCCTGAAAGGAGGTTGTAGCCAGGTGGGCGTCAGCCTCTTTTCGAAGGCAACAAACAAGAGGATGAGAGGAAATGGCCTCACACTGTGGCAGGGGAGGTTCAGGCTGGACATCAGGAGGAATTCCTTCAGTGAAAGGGTGATTAATATTGTAATGGGCTGTGTTGGGAAATGGTGGATTCACAATCCCTAGAAGTGTTAAAGAACTGACTGGAGGTGACACTGCTACAATTTAGTTGACATGGTGATGTTCAGTCAAAGTCCTAGCTTGATGATCTTGGAGGCCTTTTCCAGTCTTAATGAATCTATGCCTCTATGAAGACAGAAACCTGCATGTTGAATATTAGAATTTGGAGCCACTACAAAAGTAATTGGCTGAATATTAGAAAATAATAGAAAACTAGATTACATCACATGAATTCTGTATTTTCTAATGAAATTAAATTTTTATATCTCATCAGTTTCTAACTTTTCAGATAGTTGAATTTCATATTCAATTTAATTTTACACTGTGGTTATACGTTATTAAAAAAAACATTAAGCCAGATTTCTGAACATGACACACTGAAAACCAGGGAAAAGACCAGCAGAGTTACTGTGGACTCCCAGAATAATGGTCCCCAAAGTACATTTAAAAATAGTCATGACCAAATGAAAGACTCTTGATCCAGCCACCTCCGTTCTGCTTTTTTGACTTCACACTATTTACTGTCCACATTGTTACTGCATCTTCACAGCTATCACACAGCTAAAAGTAGTAACTTCTTCAGTTAGGTGGACCGTTTCTGTTATCTGCTGATAGGATTCTTTACACCAGGTTTCTCAGACATGAGTGATTCTACTTTCCCTGTGTTTTCTGTAAATTAAAAATGCTGAGCTACAAGAAAGAGTATGTAAGTGAAGAGAGAGGTCATATTAAGCTGTTAAATGAAAAAGTAAAAGTAAAAGAAACTGTTTTTAATAAAAGTTTTTAAATTTAATTTAAAAAAAAAACAACAACAATGGATTTAGGATAATCTGGTAAGCTATACTGTGTAACACCTTATACAAAAATTTGAAAATTTGACTTCCAATGAGCATACATAAATCAATCAGCCTAGGTGCTTTTGAAATTCAAAGTTCTTCATATTTCTTTACTCTGGATATCAAAATAGATCAGGAAAATTATGCCATAAATTTTAATTTGGTGACTATAGTATGATCAGCAGAAATGTCAATGTAAAAGCTTTATACATCTAAAATTAAACAAATGAGACGTGGTTAACTGTCCAGCTGTGCAAGTCTCTTAATTTAAAGAGATGAGATTAAAATCCATTTGCTCTTAAATTGTTTTTAAAAGTGATTTCTGATTTGTTGGGGAAAAAAATTACTTTAAATTCTCAGGCTGTTATTACGTATCAACGTCTCTAGAAAGATTCTTGGTGAATCTCATCCCATGTCTCATACTTGGGCTGTAAGGACTTTAAGACCGAGCTGTTTTTTGCTCTGTACTTAACTTGGGACAGAGCAATATGTGCTCGTGTACCTTCTGACAGCATTGTAACTGATACAGAATAGGAAAAAATCTAATTGGTGGGGGAAGAAATGTACAATTTTAACATTCGAGGAAGACAAGATGAATTTTCCTGTAATGAGGGAGCATGAATGTGAGCATGGCACCTACTTTTAAAACACTCTGTGCTGAGCAAATTATTTCCTTATCACTTATTCCAGTTATTGATAATTGAGTCCTCCCTATCCATGACTGCATGTAGCTCAAGTCTTCACCATATGCCCATGGTCCTCATAGTGTTCAAGAGTAAAGCTTTCCTAATCAAGCAAAATCATACCATATAACAGATTTTTTTGTCCTCTAGGGCCTCTCTCTGCAGTAACAACACTAAAAAAGTGCTCAATCCTGTTGAGCACATGATTGAATAGATGCATGCGACTATTCAGCTTGCTGGAAGAGGTGGGGGCAAAATACAAAAAATGGAGGGGTTTTGAGCACGGGCTTTAATCTGTCAAGTTTAACATCTGCCTGCTACAAAGACTGCCAGGACAGGATATTCTGTACCACATGTATGTGGGCACTCACTAGATAAAAGTGCACAGTGAAATTAATTGTCAGTTAACAATTTAAAACAGGAGGTAGATGTTCATATCCTCAGAATATTCTGCAAAGCAGGGAGCACACGTGTGAAGGAAGCTTACATTTAAGGATTTCTGTTACTACTACTGCAAGAGAGTTTCGTTAAACTTCTGAAAGCAGTAGCATTGGAAGACAGCCTCTACTTAAAAGCCTCATAAGGAGATGTGACATTCAGGACAGAAACTGAGATATTTTTATCTTGACAAAGGTAGATGTTTGAAAAAAAGCACATTAGTTTTCAGAAAAAAAATCGCTGGATTTCTGAACAAGTATCCTGCTGAGATCCAGTATAAAAACTTCTAATCAAAGGAAATAATTTGAATGTCTCAAAAAAAGACTGGTCACATAAAGACCTGGTTTCTGAACTAGTTTTGCTGGTAGAAGCTGAGATGACTGCACAGTGAAAGTAAAGAAATATGAGAATCATGAGAGAGAACCTCCAGTAAAGAAAGAAGAGTTTTTACTATCTGCTCAAAGACACCAAACTGTAGTACTAGGCTTTAAATCTTCCCTGGAGTTTTTCAAACACCTAGGCCATTTAGGTGTAGGAGTTTGTTTAGCCCTAATCCATGGCTAAAGGTGTATATTGCAAAGCTGTTACATATTTAACTAGTTTGCTGTGCAATTCTTGTAATAGAACTGAAAGAAAGGTTCATTTTATTGAGTATCAGTCAAGCTTGTAGGCAAATGACTTTAGGAGATTAAATTAGCCATCTATGCTTTCTCTGAAGTAAATAGGCAGAGATAGACCACTCCAGGAGGCAATTTATTCTTTCTAAAGTTAGTTGTCTAAGGCTGTTTGGATGAATCACTTTTTGACAGTATTTCTGTCTATTTCAGAGGGCATCTAGTTAGCTTCACATAACTATTAAATGTTTAGGAAAAAAGAAACTTTACTAGTCTTTATACACAGCTGCTTTGAACTGAATAAGCATATGCACTTGTTCTGAGTTTTAGAGTTCTAATACTCTATTAAATGTTGTTGACCCGTAACTGAAAACAACCTCTGTGGTTCTGGAGGTGTATTCAAAGTTCTAATAAAAACCAAAGTGAATAGAAAGGCCACCAAAAAAACATGAAAACAAAGCTAAAACCAAATCAAACCAAACCAGAAAAAACAATCCAAAATTTTAACTTGAAGCTGAAGGAAGAACTGAAAAAGAAGATGAAAGAAAAAAGAAAGGGTCCTCCGTAAGCAACAAAAAAAATGTTTTAGTGAACTTGATGAGAAGTAATAAAGACTATGTGTCCATATTAATTTACATGTAATAATGTCCTCTTTCTACTATCAACACCAAATGTTCAATTTCATGGAAAAATAGCACTGTTCTTTTTTATAATTGTTAATGTTTTTGAAACAGGAAAAATACATGAAAAGGAGTATTGGTTTATTTCCTATGATGACTCATTAAGTTATAAAATTACAGTTGATTTTGTAGATTTTAAAATAAAATCTGTGGTTTTGCAGAGGACCAGTTGATCAGTTCAGAAAAGCTATATTCATGTACTGGAGGAAATGCTTTGTCTGGACCAGTCTGTGGTGTTGCCTGTTGAAATACGTCTGTGGCAATCAGATATTATGTGTGATTATGTATTCACCTTTCCTATGTTACTCTACATTATTGGGTTTATTTTCAATTGTCTGCATATATCTTCACCCCAATCTGTTTTTGTCAGTCTCTTTGCACGTACAAAGACTTTAGATTTTCCAGATACTGGTGCTCCTGTTAGAATGTGAATTTCTACCCATAAACACTGAGCTATTCATCAACAGAAACTTTTCAAAAGCAGATGTTTCTGTTAGAGGAATTCCCCTCTCTGACACCCTCTTTAACACTGTCTTCAGAGATTGGAGCAGAAAATGACCTTAAATCTTTCCTCTTTTGAAGCTACACTCACTTTGATGTTACACTGAAAGATAAGAGAAAGGGCTGGTACCTCCACAATATAAAATGGTGTGAGGTTGTGTGCAGGCAAATAGGTTAGGAGGAATATTTGACTGGATGACTGTGGGTAGCATACAGAGCCTTTGCTGATGTGAGCTATTGGTTATAAGTCATGCTTACATGGATCCCAGTCCAAACCTATGCATTACCCATGTGATCCCTGCCAGTCCAAGACTTAAACTTAGTCAAATGACCCTTGACAGAGCTACAGTAAATATAACTCTGCAAAATCTGGCCATGTCCCTCATTCCAACCCTTTCAGGCTATGGATGTTTCAGATCTAAACCTCACAGGAACGGAGCAGGGAGAGATGCAAAAGAGTATGAAAGCCACCAGTTAGTGAGGGAAATCAGTGATCTGATTCATAAACTGGTTCATAAGCTTGGTTGTTTTCTAGTCCATAGAACAATGGAATCATAAAATGGTTTGAGTTGACAGGGGCTTCAAAGATCATTCAATTTCTGTCCCCCTGATGGGGGAGCAGGGACACCTTCCAGTACACCAGTTTTACTGAAACCAAATCAAATAACCCCAACCCATGAACTCTTTGCCAGATAAACTAACACCACTGAGAAACTAGTGCTGGTGAGTACATCCAGCTAACCAAGTCTATTAAATGAAGTTATGGTACTTCTGATTCACTGGCCAGTAAATCCAAAATGCTAGCTGCCCAAGCTGGCTCCACATCCATACAATGCATTAATCCTAAACATGTGATCTCTGACACCTAACACGTGGATGATAGGGACAAAGCCAAACCCCTGTATTCCTCCCATACATAAAATAGTACTCACACATTGGTCCCCAGAGTCTGGAATCTAAATCTTAATTGTAATCTCACCAGTCCTTGTCAGATTTGAATCTATTCTCATCCTGCTGCTTCTTCTGTCCCTCATTACAATCTGATAGTCCACAGTGGTTTCCTTTTCAGCTATTTTCCTGTCAGACCCTCCTAAAAAGCAAGTCTCCAGTCCAAACCAATCCAAGCATGGACAACGAGCCTCATTATCAGAATTTTCTTGGTAAAAATTTAACTTTCAGTACTTTGTTGGTCTGTCCCTTCCACCAATCTCAGCAGTAAGAGCTGTAACACAGTGATCTCGTTTAACTCCTGTCCTAAATCAGTCACTCTGTCCTAAATTTACATCAGTCTTAAATATTCTCTGGTATGGGTAATGAAACATTCACTCAGCAGAAGGCTTCAAAGCAATTTAAAATTTTATTTGCACTTTTCATAAAACTAAGAATGTCAATTTATAGACACAAATGGTCACAAATCTGTAATAGGGATTTACTGTAAAAGGATGCATTTTTTCAGAGTACAATAATTGCTTCACCCAAATACCGCTTCATATCAACACATAACATACTGTGGACAATACTATGAAGTGAACCATTTCATATCAACACATAACATAATGGGAAATGAACAGGGTGCAGCAATCTCATTGACGTAATCTTCTGTGAAGAACTTCAAGTGATCTTTCCACAAGTAATTTGAGGAAACCCGGGAAACTAGGAAAAGCAGAACTCATTCTAATAGAAGAAATACTCTCCTTAGTTTACAAATGAAATTAGTGTACTCTGCTAAGTTTGATCGACACTTTTATCTCGACAAAGATTGATTATCAATTAAACATTGCATAAGCCAAAAAAATGATACTTGAAGTTTATCCAGATGACTTTAATAGAAACAACAATCTCCGATATAAACACTGCTTGGAAAAAGAATATTGCTCAAATACTTCAGAAGCTACAGGAAGTTTTAATGATATCTTGACAAAGCAGAAAATCACAGTAGATAGTATTGAAACTTAAGGTGACCTTGTAAATAGCTGATATAAAACATTTTATTAAACTATTGTTTCCTGACATTCCACTTTTTCCACCATTTGCTGTCAGGTTATATCCAGTGAAATAAAACTATATGAATAGCCATCCTTCAAATACTAAGTTCCATTGTTTTTTCTGCCTCCCAGGGCATGAAATAGCTGCTCACCACCTGCTGCTCACAGGCTGGTTTGTCAGGTTGCAAGTCAGAATTGATACACACTGATTTTTTTAGTGCCCCAAACTATATTATATCTCTGTAGTGCTTAGGATAGCTCCTGTTGCCCTGTGCTGATCTACAAACATCCCCAGAACTAAATAAAACATAAACCAAAAATAATTCTAGACTAGACTATCTTTGTATTTGAATTCTACCATATGTCATACAAGGACTTTGAATGAAAATTGTATATTTCAAGCAAGTAACAGAACAGGCAAGGGCAAATTCATTAAGCATCTGCAGCTGAAATTATTTTGGGTTCATTTATTCAATGTTTTTCATGAAATAATTGTATGTGGCTGTTCAGACTTACAAACAAACACTTCTGTTTTCAAAAATTATGAAAGAAAGAAAGAAAGGACAAGAAATTATTCAAGGAACTTTCTCAGCTGACATCCTCCAGGTGCACCCCATATTCCTGTGTGTTTCCCTTTTATTGAATTATTTATAATCATTTGAAAAAGCAATAGTATTCATTTACTTAAATTTTTTGAACATACAAGCTGGAATTAGGTACAAAAAAAGGAAGATTCAACCCATATGAGCAATGCAAAGCTTTTTAAGCTGTGTTTTTCTCATTACTTTTCACTTGATGGAAAGAAAAAAAAATCTTTGACTTTGGTCTAGCTATCATAAAATGTAATCAAAATTCTTTAAGCTCAGAATAAGATGTTCTAAATAGGTTAGCAAGCTAAGTTTATTTTTAATTCTATTTTTATGAAGTCAGGTCATATTCCCAAAAGAATGAACACAAATAATATTTTTTTTTTCTTGCAGAAAAAATACAGGTTAAGATTTATGGGCAAAATAACCATAAGACGTACTGTTATTTTTTAAAATACGGAACATAACCTTGTAAGTTCCACAAGGAGGGATTTAGCTAAAAATCAGACATATTTACAGAAACTGCAGAATTTTTAAAAACTTGCCCTAAATTCTATTTCTATTTCAAGAAATCCCTAATGTTGATATGGCTGGGATTGTAAGTAAAAATATTTTTAATGACACATTTACTCCACTAGCAGTTACCAGTCCAGATCCAGCAGCAGTGGGCATCCCTAAAAGCTGGTACTCAGGCTGGTTTTGCCCTTCAAGTTACTATTTGTGCCGGCTTGTTTTATTTTTGTTTTGTTTTTACCATTAAAAGTCATTCTTTATTGGCATGAATTTCCAAAGAGCCCTATAAATATTGATTTCTCCTGGAGAGCAGGATCACTTGCACCTGTAAATGTACACCAAAGATATTAAGTACTGTGGTCAGGAAAACAGTAGGAAAGCTTGATTGCATACCTTCATCCCTTCAATTGAAAGAAACACAACAGACAAACACCACCACAACAACAAGAAACTCCTAAATCAACCAACAAACAAAAATGCAGAAAAGAAAACAAAATGAAATGAATGGCTGTGCTCTGTTGGCAGCACAGGTATATCAGCAAGCCCAAAGTATAATGGAAACCCAAGACTCTATACTCTTGACTGTCAATTTTTTTCCAAAGCAGTTTAGAAGATTCATTCATGTGATTTAAAAGCTGCACAAAGCAATCAGAAAAGAGAGAACTGTCTATAGCTTGATTAACAGCTAAGAGAACAGAATTAAAATGAAGAACCATTTAGCCATAGAAGTTAGATACTTCTTTTATTAAGCAAAACAGCCCCTTAGCTGGTTACACAGCAGAAGTGATTGCAGATAGATAGAATGAGACTTCATCTGATGTCCTTGTGTACTCTGTATAGTCACTGTTTATAAGATTCTTTAATGTACAAAAAAGACACTTTCTCCTTTATAGAAGGATATACCTCAAAAGCTATGTTGAAATTTGCAACACACCCGTGAGATCTATGGGAATGAGTGTTGTTCTGTACAATTTAAATAACAAATATTTTATAAGTTCATATTTCCGAAGTGAGAAATGAATTTGCATAAGACATATTTTTCACTAAACAATATTCTGTGACTTTATTGGGAAATATTTATTTATTTTCCAAACTCTTATTGGTTTTTAGTTTTCTATTGAGATCCCTAACTGTGCTCCTGTTGGTACGTGCCACATATCCAAATAATTCATAAATATATTTAAAACTTATTATCATTGAATGGACTTACCTTTTGATCTATAAACCCCAAACCAAACAAGAAACAAAAAGTGAACCAGAGCAAAACCCCCCCCCCAAAAAAAAACCACATGAAGTGCCAATGATGCAACAGGAGAAACTATTTTCTCAGTCTGAAACTGATTGAGAACATCCCCTAAATAAAAATAAAATGCATTTCTGTGGATGTAGTGATGCCTCACCATCTGTCCAACATCTCAGATTTACTCTCCCAGATAACTTCATATTTCAAGAAGCATCACTTAAAACTTGGCCACATGGAAAAATGCTCTTCAATAAAATCTGAAGGTCTTGCTTTTAGCTGTGAGGGCCTCTAATCTAAATGAATGATGTGCCTGTAGAGTAAGCTGCATTTATATTTATGGAAATAGGGGGGAGAAAATAGAAGGAAAAGAATGCTAGAAAGAAAATAAAGACCAAAGAAAAAAGGAGAAAATAGTCTGGAAAGAAAAGGAAATCTAGGAAAACAGATGTAAAAAGAAAGCAAACAAAACAAAACAAAATGAAAAACCCGAACCAAAACAAAAAACCAAAAACAAACAAAAAATCCCAAACACACCCAGTAACTCCAGAATGATGGCAGTGAAAGACAGGGATTTGCAGAGAAAGCCAGAAGATGCTGGCAGTCATTTATCAGTCTGCCTTGATGAAACAGGTATTGGAAATTAACTCAGGAACCCTATGAATTACATTCAATCCATGCTCTGGGCTAAGCACTTGTCAATTTTAGCTTCTATTGCAACCTATTACTTACAGACTACATGGCTGGCAAGCTAATGGCACTAGAGAGAGTTAAAGAATAGCAGCATAAACTGTGTACAGCGATGCTTGTCACAGTCTGAGCATATCTTCCCACTGCCCAGTGGGAAACCTGAAAGCCCAAACTCTTGCTTTCTTAGTGAACACTTGACCTCATATCACACTTTTCCACATAGGAGAAAAATACGTACCTGAAGAATTAATCAATGATCTGCCCGTCCAGAGAAAGCTTTCACAAAGGTTTTCTGAGCATTGTGAAAAAGTGCTGAGACTAAATTTTCTTCTCCCACCACATAGGACAATCCACTCTGAAGCAGAGTTCTTAAAACTGACAATTTTTTGGAATACATTAGTAAAAAAGTACCAAAATAGATTCTCCCTAATAAATGTAGGCCTCTTATGTATACAATGTACTTTTTTTTTGTGGATCAGGGTATCCTAGGTGTCTAATACTTGATTACTTAAGATTCAAAACCATCTCCAAGGGAAGGTACATTTTATATCTACAAATGCATGCATTAATAGTGTTGCACTGAAATATTAAAAATACACTTTATTAAAAATGTACCCACACAACATACTGGATCTGCTTTATTGTATTTTTTTCAGCTGATAAGCTTGTCTAAGAGTGAACTATTTTAATAACCAAGCACATTTAGAGTAAATGTCAGCCACTGTGATTCTGTGACTAACAGCTGCTTTTGCTGTTGGTGGAGAGAGAGGGAGAGAGAGAAAGAAGTACAAGTACCAAAAAACAGAGTGAATGCCAAATTAGAACAAATGTTTGTCAAGTAAAAAGGGCAGGTTTTTGTTTGATGAAAGAGACTTAATTAGAAAGCTCACAGAAAGAATCTGTCTTGAAAGTACCAGATCCATTTTCTTCAGATAAGTTAATGAACCACACTGAACTTTGCAAAGAATTGCTGAACCAATAATACAAGACAAAAAAAGAAATCTAGAAAAGATGCAGCAGCATCCCTTGGAAATGAACTAACCAATTATCAATGTGACACTCCATCCCAGGAAAGGAGCGATATGACACATTGACTTACTATTTTTCCTTCAATTTGGGTGAGCAATGAACAAATAAATGCTTATAGAAAGAAATTACTTTTGTACATTGTTTGTCTTTTACAGCAGACTGTAAGTTCAAAATTTTAATCACTTGTTGTATGTGCTAAGTCACCTACATGGTACATTATCTACCCAGTTTGCTGTCTAATTCTATCAAGGTTTGATTTTTTCCCCTAACAGCAACCATAACAAGAACCTATTAAGGAACATAATATTTTGCATTAGACAAGGGCATCCTGACTGTATTAAAGAACACAGTAAACAAAATTCTTTTAACAATGACAAAACAATTAAATAATGAAAAAAAAGCAAGCCCAAAGAAAAAATTAATATGTAGAAACTCAAAGTAACTCTAAAGTTGTCTTAAAAAGTAAGATTTTATTCTAAAAGTTTTTGGAGAGTTTTATGTTTCATTGGTATTCTTTTTGTGCTTTTCTTCTCATTTTTAGCCTTTTACATTACACCCATATTTGACACAATACTGCAGTCCTGGAATTCACATCTACAGCATGTATAGAATTGAATCATAAAGCACCTATACTCCTATGCCACCAATTAAGCAAAAATACTTTTTCCTCATCATAGGACAGACAAATAAAAATAAGATGCATTAGAACAAACAGGCAAGAAAAAAATATGAGCATAAGTTAGGACTTAAAGATCCACAGAAAATTCATGTCATATGGATTTTCAAAACAGAAAATACAAGCCTTTAAGAGGTACTTTTCCACATTTTCTTTCAGTTTATCTTTGCTTTAAGGTTACGGAATTGAGCCTTTGTGTATGGGGTTTTCAAAAGGCTCATTGAAATCTCCAGAGATTTTCTATCTGTATATAAAATGTCCTTTTCAAAGGACAGAAAAGCATGGATAAAGATAGAACTTTAGAAGTTTTGGTATACATAAAAATCAAATGCTTATCTTAGCAGACGGTATTTTATTTAACTAACAAAAAACATTAAGTGTATTTGGTGGAGATCCTCCTACTCTGGGATAGCTTGAGTTCATATTCCCCCCTTTTTATAACAAAGTATGTAACATTTTATTAAGAGATTCTTCCAATAAATATGGTTTCAGATATTAAAAAACTAATGAATTATTTGACACTGCAAATACGCACTTATTTTAAGTATGAGTTTATTTTTATGAAGGTTCGGAAGATTGTTAGTATTTGTAGCAGCACTTAAGAAGTACAAGCAAACTCCTCATCTTCCCCATCAGTGCCCTTTTATCCCTGTCATCTGCAGTGTCTGTGTATGTGTAATATATCAAAAACATAGTGACTTAACTTGGGTTAGGGGTTGGTATATATCCTCTGGATATTCATTCCTACAGAATATACTATAGTAGGTGTTGCTAACAGCGATAGTAAGAATTTTTTTAAAGGATGAAAGGCATTCCTGATCCCTGAGAATGCTGAAACTCAAATAGATTGCTTGGAAAATCCATGGTTCATATGGATATGGAAAAAACTGTTGAACCATGGTAACATTGTACAAACTACTCCCACAGTGTCATAAAGTCTCAACAACAGTATAACGGTATGTCAGGTTGATGGGTCAAGGCAGCAGAAATATAGGTGTTAAAACCTAAAATACTTTCTTCTGCTTGAAAAAGAGCTTGTTTTTTTTCTCTGTTTAGAGTGATGTTGCTGTGGCATTGTTCAGAATTCAAAATGTTAGCAAAGATGATAGTATGCTGTTACTAGGTCGACTCTGCTTGAACGGATATTACCTGCAAATGGAAAACTACAAGCAAGTCACGTCTCCTGAATGCCAACTTTCTGAGTTTTGGGCCTCTCTGTGGGAACACAAGTGGGTACACTTCTGAAATATATACTGGTTATTTTTTTCTCCATTGGCATTGTTTAATGTTATTAAGTACTGCTCTGTCAAGACCGGGATTCATAGGAATATACAACATACTGCAGCATAAATATTTCTCAGAGCTTCTTGATCTTCAGTACATACAAGGTGTCCAAACACCAGTGAAGGAAATAAAGTAGTTTGTATAGGTTACATTAGTTTAAGACTGTGGGATTTTTGAGTCACTATTCATTTAGCTCTCATCTTCCAATAAAGGAACATGAGAACACTTGGTAGTCTACTGTGTTTATTCAGAGACTGCTCAGCCTGTTGGCTGCAGAGAATAGCAGTATCCCAAGTACACACAGCCTTTCAGCTATGATGGTAAAGATTCTTCATTTCTGCTCTGGTGATGATGCAGGTAATTCCAATGTTGTTATCTCTTTTTAGTATGCAGATGCCTCAAAAAAACACTGCTGACCTACCAAGCTACAAAAGGAGGCAGTTCTCTAATGCAGTATTGCACTGCAGGGGTAACAACACCACAAACCCACAGAAGATTCCAGTGGTTTTACTTTCTGCAGGAAACTAAGAAATCCTTAAGCTTTCAAGCCCTTTTTATTTTTTTGGTAAATAACAATCTTTGTCTGGATGAAGTGATAATCTGATTAAGCGTTATCTCTAGTGTCCTGCATTGTAAGTCAAAACGATTTCTACATTCTTATATGAATGATACCAGAAATGAATCACTACCCAGAGAGATAGTGTTTGGAAGATGTGTTATCTGCAGGCAGTCTGCAGCCTCTGATAGTGAATCTGGAGGGGTCATTGCCATGTTGGGTAACTAACTGGTGAGTTCCTTTAGAAACCCTGATCAGACCAGTTCTGTATGTTGTTCATAAGCAGGTTAACACTGTTTTAGTTTCCACCTGAATTAAACTGGTCAAACATTGAAATTATTTGGAATCTTAATCACTCCATTGGAAGAGAACTTATGCATTGCAGTTAGCTAGTTTATATTTTTCCTATATTTCTATATTTCTATCAATGTTTGCATGGAACTGTGTTGTGGTCTACACTAAAAAGCTGAAATTTACTATGTCATGCCATACTACTAAATACAGACACATATTTTACTTTTTCCCGAGGGAAAAAAAATAGAATAGAGATAGAGATTCCATATGATAACACTGTGGGAGTTTTTTTGTGGCTCAGAAAGCCTTTTCAGATCTTGACTCTGCCTTAACCATCTTGGGTGTGTCCTACCTTTGCATCTGAGTGAGACAGAGCTAAGGTACATTGCAATTTCCCTTGCATCTGAGTTTCAGTGAGGGCAGAAGCTCGCTGGACAGACTTGAAAGAAATTCCACTATATCCACTTTATTTCCTTATCTGGCTGAGAGACCACATGTGCAGAACTAACCATTGCTTTACAGTTTATATAGAGATTGTGCATGCCAGCTTCAACAACAGATAAATCATATCACTATAATTATTGTCAAAAACAGTGAATGAAGTGTAAATCATTGAGTCATATTTACCCTGAAAACATAAGAGTAACTTGGATCAAAACAGGAGTCATAGCTGTAGAATTAGTTCAATATTTCCCTTTCAAAATTAGCTTTTAATGTATATTTACTCTCAGAGAGCTAAGCTAAAGTTTTGACATATTTTCAGTGTCAGAAAATATGGTAATCTTGCTATTTATATCTAATTTGCAAGCTATTATTTCCTTGAAGTATGTGGAAAATATATTTTGTTTCCTAAATGCACAACAATTTGTGATTTAAGAAAGGTAAATTATTAGGCTGATGACTTGATCAACAATTTTTATCTCACATACTTCTCACTGTTGTAAGTTTCTTTCATTTGCCTTGTACTGAAAATATTTATGCTGACCACCAAGCTACCCCTGGTCAGTCACAACTAGTTCAGGGAACATTTTATCTTTTCTATTATTTACAGTCCTACTTGGCTCGACTTACTTAAACCAATATGTCACCTTCTTTTCATTTTTCATGCATGGCCACAGCTTACAATGAACTTGAAATAGGTCTTTATGCTTCTGTGAAATATATCTATAATTTTCCTTTTACTTTTGTAGAATGGAAGTCAAGCTGGAAGAATATAATGTGTGATAAATTGGTATATTTTTCATTACTAAAGAATGTGAACTATTTTCTCTACTGTATATTTAGCTGCTTTTGGCTTTGAATTTTTTGCACTTCAATCAAAGTGCAATTTTGAACAAAACTGGTTTTTAACTTTTATGGGAGGCTCAGCTAGATTTCTTTTTTCATTGTAACTAACTTGCAAGAGAAAAGTTACCAGCAGAGAAGACCTCATTATCAAACATGGATCAAAACACATATCAAAAATAACCAAAGGTACACATATATGTATATATGTAGCCAGGAAGTGATTATGCCGTTGTGTCACAAAAGCAGTGATTACAAGTAATGCTTAGAGACTTGCTGCCTTTGTATTAAATTCCTTCCCCTTAAACTTTTGCTCTTCCTGCTGCCACCACTGAGATAACAGTAGGAGCACCGGCAGAGACAAAACACCGGCTGGTTGCTGTTGTCATTGCTTAAGTCAGGGCATCTGGCCATCACAGAAAAAAAATGTCAGTAACTTTTCTAAATATAAATTCTAAAAGTACCTGAAAAAAAATATGTTCTTTCACTTATTTCTTGATTTGATGAAGTTAATGCATTTGACAAATCCTGAAATGTTGTTGGACTTGTAGTATGTTGTACAGTTCATTTATATACTACAAATAGCTTCTATTTGTTTTGTTATTGTGATGTTTGGAACCGCTTTTTATCTTGTCCACTTATTGTCTTTTTTTCTTACTGTAATCATATTTCCCGTGTTGAATAGGATAACATTTGGCAAACTGATGGATATTCTAATGACTGTAAACTAAAATTTTTATGTATGACCCACTAATTGTCCCTCTTCGTAAATTCTCAGTACAAACTTCCAAAGCTAACCTCACAGTATTAGACAATTTAGGGGGAAAAGAGCTGTTTATTGTCATTTTCCGGATTTAAGAGAGATTATTTTTCCTTTCTCCCTACCACAATGCGAAAACACTGCAAAATGACCTGTTTATCTTTTATGGTCCAGCTCCTAGGAGACAGAAGGTATAGGCAGAGAGTGAAAATGCAAGTCCAGCTTACGGATTTTTTTCCACCTTGTTTCCTGTGGAACAGCAAAAGAATTTATGCAGCTGGCATCTTCATCTACACTATTGTTCACCACTTCTCATACACACTTTTGAGGAATTAAGGTGGGTTTCCTCCAGAGATTAATTCATAAGATTCAATAAATTAAATAAGACACAGAAACTGAATTCTAAGGAGCCAAATATTATCCATTGGTCCAAACAAGGGGTGAGGGGAAGGAAATTAAACTGTGAATTTCTCCATGTGTGACATACATCTTACCTTTCCTATAGCAGCTCTGACTTATGGCATAGGTACAATTTAAGGAAGAAGTTACAATTAACCAACCAAATAAAAACCCAAAAAGCAACAGATTTTAATTTGAAAGCAGATAATAGAATAAGATAGTAGCTTGCTCTTTTTCAGAAAAAGTCTATGATATTCCTATTCTTTGGGTGAAGAAAACAAGAAAAAATAAAATTAAATTAATCACTTCCTACCCTCTGAAGTTTTTGGAAAACCTAGCTTTAAATAAAAATAAAAAGCAATTGCCAACAAAATGCATACAGATAACTATCTCTTTCTTATTTATTTTAAAGCATTACAGATGCATTCTGAAGACAAGTCATCAGTCAACAGTGACAGTCAACAGGAAAATATATAAGAATAAATTGGGCTTTAATTTTTCTTGACTAAGTATAGGCATCTATCATAACTAATGCACCTCTAATAGCACAGCATTTTTTACATTAAGTAATCTCATCTATTTTGTTATGTGTCTTAAACCTAATTAGAAAGCAACAGTCCTAGCAGTTATAAGAGGAAAGGCAATATTTCTTTTGACCAATGTAGGTGAAATCTACTGCAATTAAAGTTATGGCAAAGTTTATGCAAGAACAGAGAGATCATATCTTTACTAAATAGGCTGTGAAGTCCTCCTACTTTTGGTGCTTAATTATTGGTGTCATGCTTGTAATAGCGGCATCTGTGCACACTCAACACTCTAATGGGCAGCTCCTACAGGACTAATGAATTTTAATTGATGGTGTTTAGCGTGGCTTTTGGTTTGTGGCTCTTGTAGAGGAGGCTATGCCCTTCTGCTCTTCTGTCCCCAAGTGAGCTGCATCTCTGTTGGGGGGCTCATAGGTACAGATGGTCAACAAAAGGTGAAGAATGCCAGAACTCTCTGAGCATCAGTCGCTTTTCAGTAAAGATAAAGCCTGAATTGCTAATCAGCTTCCTTTTTTCCACCCAAGCTGTTTACGCTGTGGTCTTAATGCTAATCTCTTTTAGTTAGATGACACATTCCTTTTTAATTCGAAAAATGCTTCCTAGTCTGGCAAATCAGAAGGCGACCTCCTTCCCAGCCTTCCCATAGGTAGATTTAAATGTAGTGGGTTTTTTCAGGGGCAAAAAAAAAAAGACCTCATGGTTGCATTTAATAATTTTATCCATTCCCTGAGTTTTTGCTAAGGACTGAAAACAAATACATCTTCCTAAAACTGCGGTTTCCTTTCTAAATGTTAGTCTTTCTGTATGTATATTCTTCTCCAATCAAATATTCAGTCTTCACACTAATACTTCCTTCATTTGTGGTTACAAAAAGATGCAATAGAAGGCAAAACTTATTTTGTGGAACTATCATTATTTTTGCTTGGTATAAAGGATTTCTAAATGGAGTGCGGACGTAATTAAAAAAAACCAACATGAGTGTCATGAGTTTATTATTCAAAAATTCCTTCTTCAGGAAGCACAAATCTTTAAATTTGTAGTATATCAGAGGCTACAGAGAGAAATGCTCTAATAAAGATCTGATTTATATAGAAATTGAAAATTGTCCACCCCACGGATGGCTAATTAACAAAGCTGTTATTAGATTTCAGAAAATTGCTTGTCTGTTTCCTTTAGCCTATCCACCTAAAATGAAAAATCAAAAAGCAGGAATGTGCTGCTTGTAAGTAATATCTCTGGAAGACTACCACCTTTTGCTAAAAAAAATCTTAACAAAATGAAAAAATCCACAAAGTCCCCTTTAAGCATTGTCTTATACTTTAAAAAAGACAAATAAATATGGATTTTTTTTTCTGGAAAAAAATTAACTGATATCATTATGAATGATTGCTTCAAATAGCCATCATTTACTGTTTTTCAGATGAGAAGACTGAAAGAGTTTAATATGGCATTTGCTTTCTTGAATACTGAAATAAGCAATATTTGTACTGCTTTCCAAAACTCATCTGTTTTATCCTTGGCAAAACAGCTGTTCACACCAATTCTGCTGTACACAAAGAAGTCATCATGCCAAACACAGGCATTCAGCTCTTTAAGAAGCTATACCTTCTAACACGTGTCTCTATTTCCTAGAAACAAAGCCCATGTCCATCAAACTTTAAGTATGCATGCCATTGTTCACTGTGACTTCTAGAAATAATGACATAATAAACTGCTCCAGAGGAGTTGACAAAAAGAAATTACTAAAATTAATCATTGAAAAGTGCTGCTTTTTCTTTGTATTTCAAGCTCAGCAGTTAAATATGAAAGGATTTCTGTGAAGCTGTCATTATTTGATAACAAGGACATATCAGCTAAAGGTGATATAGTTTTATACAAAAGGTGTTCAGAATCTCACATCTATTGACTTCAACTTGCAAGTAAATCTTTCAAAGGAGTCTTTAAGAAAGATAATTCCATCGTTTACATTTGTGAGGAATAGATTTTAATAATTCAGTAAGAATTTGGAGGGCAACAAGAACTGCACAAAAGTTACAGGAAAAAAAATTCCTATAAGCTAATGAAAGCTTTTGGAGAAGTTACTCTTCCATCATGTTTGTGCATATATTGGGCCATATGCGTTAATTTTTTCTGGCTCTACTAGCCTGCTTTATGGATGACAGACAGCTATAAAAATAATTTAACTACTTGGCAAAATAAGGTTTACACAATTTTTTAACCAATTTTTTAATTTATAATGCCATATCTCCAGGTCACATGAATGTGGACAAAGGATATGATGCCTACTTAAATTCCCAGAAGGAATAGGCATATAACAGAAAGTTAAAGGATTGTTTCTGAGTCTTCACAAGATGAAAGTCTCCTAAAACATTGTTGAAATATATACTTTTATTCAAACATTAACATTATGTGTTTGCTTTGAACAATGAACATCAAACATGCGGTGCTTGGAGTAAGCCACTCACTACAGTCTGAGATTTCTAATTCAGGAATTATCTGCTCAAAATTTCATATGAAACACTGGATCCATTAAAAATGCTTTCTGTAAGCCTACTTTAATATCTTCTGTGCCCAAGAGGGTTGGTAACAATATGTGAGGATCACAGCTGGGGTGATCAGACCTTTCTGTTACCAAAAAAACTCTAGTTATTGCATTTGCAGAAATGGCATTCCATTTATCAAGTGAGTTAGAATGCCAATAAGTGGGCAGGTGAAAAAAAGTACAAAGATGAGGTCAATGCATGATGTACAAAAAAACAAGTGAGTGCAACAAAATAATCCCCAGTGCAGCTGAATACTAAAAAGTAAGGTACACGGTAGGTTAATGGCAGCATACCAAGAAAATGATCTCTAGAGTGCCAAATATCTTAAAGAATTATGTATGTCACCTTCAGATAGGGTTATACTCTGTTCCCTGATCATTGTGCAATAAATGGAAAAAAAACCAATCTGCATATTGTCATCATTATTTACATTGAAAATTTTAAAAATACTTCCTCAGCAGATGGAAAGCAATACATCAGATCATGCTCAGATCACTCTATATTGTTGTTACATACATATATGCATACACATACAGAGACACAATGAAGTATATAAACCACAATAATAATTTTATAGATAATTTTATAGATACCGTGGAATTCTGGGAAGCCTATCCAACCTGCTCAGAGATTCTGTGCTCATCATGAACAAAATATAGACACAGAATGTAAATCTGCAGAGGGGACATTTTTCAAATATAAGAAGTTATTCCAAAAAAAATAAAAAAATAAAAAAAAAAAAAAAATCTAAGGCTTCACATAATAGTTACCTCAATATAACAGCTCCCTGGTAATGAAGGAACAGCCAGTCTTCCAACCCAGCCCTTTTCCTAATTCTCTAACCGCTCTCTTTTGCATCCAAGTGGTTGCTCATCAGCTCCTCAAGTGGGACAGAATAAAGAACCAAACCAACAGAAAACTATTTGCATTCACTCTCCACCCCTATTATTTTGAGTGGTGTTGGAATAGGTGACATATTTTAAATGCATTTTAAATTTCTGAGTCTACTCATGATATGGTCAGACATCTAACACAAAGCGAGTGAGAAGTGTGGCTACTCCTATAAGTGGGAGCCATTTGTTGTGATCACTTAAAAGACAGCATTTAATTCTGAGATCTTATGAATAGGAAGAATTTGACTTGAATTCACTACAATGACTACTACCAGGTCCTTGTCAAGTGGGTTGCCAAAAATACCCACCACTTGGTAGAAATATCTTTGATAGAATGATGAGTGATTAAAGAAAATAAAGGTGAGAAAGACCATGTTGTAACACACACCATTGGTATGAACTTCAATTAATAGACCTCCTGTATAAAAATTGTGTACCACCCTTTTTCAAAGAAGGTATAGTATAGAAGGCTTCAGTTGTTATTATTATATGGTGATCAGGAATTAATATTCAACCTTATTTCCTTACACATTTTTTTCCTGTGCTTCAGTACGAAGCTGTCTGGATCTTGTCAGGTAGCATTTTTGCAGCTGCTTCTAGATGTTCTGCCATTAGAAGGCAGCCCTTTTTCAACCTAGGAGATAACCAAGAGTTATTCTACCTACCAAAGAAACAAATCAGTATCAAATCAGCCCTAGCAGCCTTTCTAACAGTGACTATTGTCTGCTATTTATGCCTTCTGCAAAGGAGGTTGCATGCTGTAAATAGTTTCTTGGCAGATCAACTCACTCAAGGCACAGTGCCAGGGGTTTGCCCTGGCCTTGTTAGAAGCCTGAACCCAGGGGTTCACCTGCCATCATGAGGTCAGAAATTTGAAAAGTACTGGTATAATTTAATGCAACAGTTTAATTTACTTTAAACATGAAAAATAAACAAGTATAATGAATTCCACTGTAATGGTAGCTTCATGCACACTTATGTTGAGCAAATATATTGACCACCCTTTGCAAAGATGTACTTTAATATGTTGTAAAACCTGGCTAATATGGTACAATAAATAAAATGGGAGAGGGTTAAATGCATGGTATTAGATCAGCATATTCTGCAGCAGAGATATGAAATAGCTCAGGGCACTGGCTTCCTAAAGGAACATTAACTAGCTTCCATATGTTAGTCCAGTGATCAATAGAGACTTCTATTCCCAGACCCTTGTTACAGCTCTCGGTAGCGTGATATTATCTAATCCATGTCCTAACCATTATCACTAAAAACAAAGGTAGTGAAAATTGGCATATCTCCATCACCTCCAAGGGAACCTTGTTAAGATGCTCTGGGGTAGACCTCTGTCAGGACATCCCAAACTTTCTTGGTAAGAAAAAAGAATTTTTAAAGTCAGTAAGGAAAGTTTGTGCAAAATACCTTCTCTGTAAGCTGGTAGAAATATTTTCTTCAAGTGGGATGAAATCAAGGTTAGATGCATGTAGTTTTTTTGGTGGCAGAATTTCAAATTTCACATTGCACATTTTCAGTTTTCTTGCCTTTCTTATTTGTTGTTTCTGTACACCCCACTCCTGGGATTTATCGTTCCTCTTCTTATGTCAGCTGTTCATCAGCAAGAAAAAGTCATTTCTAAGTCCTTTGACTCCCCAAAGCGCCAACAAGACATTATTCCATGTCATTATTCAACAAGATGATTATTCCATGTGAAATACCATATATGCAAAGGCACTGACAAAAAAAGTAGCATGTTTTTGAGATTCCATCTTTTGCTTATGACATGCAATTTCCACCCTGTGACCTGTGAGGTCTGCTGTTTTACACATTTTCACAGAATGCTATTGACTGGGGAGACTGAGGAGGAAATGAATCTTTGCTTGAAATTCCAAGGTTTCTTACAGAGTAAATATAGACTAACATATGTTCTATAAAAACCTTCAGGAAGGAACTGTGTGATATGCACAGATAATCAGTACAAGAATACAAAGTATCCTTCCCAAGCATCCAGCAGGTCACAGAGTACATGTTGACTCAACTTCTGCTTTGCTTAATCAGTGAGTCTCACAGAGTAGACTCTGTGAGAGTACTCTGGTAACTTTTACTCTCAGAAGCACCAGCCGGGATCACCTAATCACTGTAAGGCAGAAAAGGATGAGAAAATGGTTTTTTTACCACTGGTAATCTAAGAAGTCAGATCTGCACCACTCAGATGATAGTAGGGAAAGAGTGGTGCCATCTCCATGCTGCTCACTGAAGGACACAGAACTGAGTTATCTCTTACCTGGAGCAGAGCACAGAGACATGATATACAGTCTTCTGGCATCTCACAATAAAAAAAACAAAACATCTACTAAAGATTTTCAGTGTGGCTTGATGCAGCATTCATATGCAGCCAAAAGTCTGCGCAGAGATGCTATGGCCTTGATACATTGACTTTGATGGAGTAAATCCAAAGCACATCAGTGTAGTCAAGTGAAGCATCAAATTTCCATTGTGCTGAGGCTGAAAATTGATGTCACTTCTAACATACCATTTTATTTTTTAAACTATTTTTTTGAGTAGCTGAATCACTGTATTAATTCTGGAAACCTTCTGAAACAGGATGTTATTTATATGTCTAACAATCAGAACAATCAGTACACACACCAAGCAAAATAAATACAAATTTTCACAAACAGTTAAAGCAACTGTGTTTCATGGTCTGAGCATCAAAGAGCAATACTTAAATGAGCAATATTTACAAAGACAATGAACAATACTTAAATATAGATCTTCTGGGGGGAAAAACAGCAGCTCTTTCCCCTACGCCCCCCCAACCCCCAAATCCACAGATGAAGAAGAAGATGGGGGATGCCTTTTTGACAATTCAAGCTTTAACAGGAAGAAGGAACAGACAAAAGATGGTGAGATATTAGAAAACCTGCAAAAATCTCTCACTTGCAAAATTGCAAGGTGGCATTGCTATGAAAGAGATTAAATCAATAAAGAGAAAAGGGAGAGAACAACAATAGGCTGTATTTATTTCTGCCTCTGTTGGTACCAGTGTTTATAATTCAGAAGCCTGGTCATTCCAAATGACCATCTACATCTTACCAAATTGCACCTTTATTTATTTATTTGTGTAAGTACACAAATAAATAAATAAATAAATAGACAAATAGCAGAGAAAAAGTCTATAAATAAATAAATAAGTACCAAATGGGGATGCATTTAATCCATTTTTGCCAAGGCAACTTTATTTAGAAAGCTGTTTACCTTTCTGAAAAGCCTCATTAGGCATACAAACAAAGAATGAAGTTGATTAATGTGCTCTAAGTGTGATGTTCAAATTGTAATTTTCATATACGTAAATGGATGCTTCTGCCGTATTTTGTTTGATAATTTACAGAGTTAGAACCGTCCAAACCACTAATCAGTTTCTTTTTATGAAGACAGCTGCAGAAGATTCTATTAGAATGCTAATTTTCATTAGCGCCTTCGTTCACCAAGAACTAGGGCCTTCCCCACAGATAACCTCATCTCTGTATGCTGATCTTGGGGAAGTCTGGTTGACTTGAAATTTAGTTTTTTGAGGATTTTTTTGTTTATTTTGTTTTTCAGTAGGGTAATCTGAAAAGAAGAAAAAATGGCAGCACAAAATCCCAAGAGGATGGACTAAAAAGATAAGAATGGTTATAAATAAAGACCAAGGTAGTTTTTATATACATATATATATATATACATATATATATATATATATTTAATATTATCATCTGCTGAGTTGACAGGAAAAAAGCAAATTGCACAAAGGTATCATGTCTGTAAGTACTGTCTGCATATTTTGTAGGAAGGTGACATTAATACAGATTGGTTTTGACACTCCAAGTTTCTAGTAATTCTTTTCTAAAACTCCTTTAATGTTAAAAGTATTTTTGCAATCATATGCACTGAGGCAGGAAGCAGAAGAGAAAAATTTAATAAAACACTGAGTTACCATGTATAAAAATCTTGTTTAAATCAGAAGTAGTTTTAGCATATTATGTTGTGGTTTATAGAATTGCCTCAGTTTCTCTCAGCAGTGCTAAATCTGGCTCAGTGGCCACATTAGTTTCTGTTAATTTGGAATTTTCATGCTCCAGCAACAGTATTAATTTATTATGCCACTCTAAATAGTAAGTAACCAATCAAATGGTCTAAATATATTACTGTTCTTCCTTTGTGCATAGGTATGAGAAGATTAGACTAATTCTGCTGTATAAAGAAAACAGCCTTCTAGAAGCACTGAAAGTACATTGCAAGGAAGAATGATTTTTCTCGAGATATTTCATACAGAACCAGAACAAAATTAGAGTACTCCCCTAACTTTAATACTGCAAAGAGCAGCAATGAAACAATCTATCAGTTTTTGGATAAAAAATCCAAGTATAAGGGTGTTGAATAAATTCTGACAGTTTCAGAAATCAGTCTGAGAACAGCTGACACAGGTTCAGGAGTCCCTGGAGTATCTCCACAATGATTAGAGATCTGAATCTATATTTCAGAATGTGCTCTGTGGTCTATCCCATAAATACGTGCTAATACGCATAAACTCCATTTTGAGTACTTTCCATTAAATCTTCCCATCACTTTCACTTAGTCTGCACTGCGCCTCCTCTTCTCACCTGCCCCTTGATTCTCCCAGCTGCATACAGATGCCTGGCCCCTCGGTCACTGAAATTACATGTAGGGTCAAGCAAGCAGATTTGGGATCCCTCTTGTGGAGAAAGGGCCACACTGATGAGACTGCATAATCAGGATGGGTTTTTCCAAAAGGCAGAATGGTGTCCCGCAGTTAGGCACTGTGAATATCATTTTACTGTAAGAAAAAAACTGCATTGTGAACTCTGTCATTCTGCCTAAATTCCATAATTCA
Source organism: Poecile atricapillus (assembly GCF_030490865.1). Lineage (NCBI taxonomy): Eukaryota > Metazoa > Chordata > Aves > Passeriformes > Paridae > Poecile > Poecile atricapillus. Next base: position 56,879,019 of record NC_081249.1, on the reverse strand, counting down.
TTGGCTGAGTGTGAAATGTTTTCCAATGATGTCACAGAAGAATGAGAGATTATGGAAGCTGTGCCTTAATGAGAAATGGAGTGGGGAATATATTTACAGAGTGTTACTGAAATAATATTAATTATATTATATTATATTATATTATATTATATTATATTATATTATATTATATTATATTATATTATATTATATTATATTATATTATATTATATTATATTATATTATATTATATTATATTATATTATATTATATTATATTATATATATATTATATAAAATACCTTGACAGAATGCAAGAAAAAGATTCCATAAAAATTAGTGGCATGAGCAGTTCAGAAAATGTAAATGACAAAATGAGAAAGGGTAATAGAAACACTTTGGTGTTTCTACTATCATTTGTAGTGCTACAATGCAAAAGAAGCACTCTGCTTATGCAAAACAGCTTATTTTAGACAAATGAACTTCCAAAGCAGCTATGTTTTCAGGTGCACAAGAACATCAGTCTCCAGTCGATATATGCAGAAACAAGACTCTGTTATACAGTGTATGTTATCTGTGATAAATGCAGCAGTCCAGGGTGAGTGAAAGAAGAGGAAATAGAAAATGCTCCTGGGTCATAAATGATTATCACAGTTAGGGTGCTAAGGTCTGATAGACACAGAGGTATTGGAGTCAGAGAGGCAGAGTGTGAGAAGAGAAATGAAGGAACATTGCTAGTATTAAAGAAACTCAGCAATGGGGGCACTACAAAAACCTCAGTTGCTGATTTTTGCCTATTTTATTTGTATTTCAGTTATGCCTGGTGATTGTCACTATGTTATCCTGTTGCTGGTATTGCAACTGGTATCCTGCCTGCGGGATCATACCAGGCTATTAAAAAATGAATGAGCGGAAAGAAAGAGAGAAAGAAAGAGAGAAAGAAAGAGAGAAAGAGAGAAAGAGAGAAAGAGAGAAAGAGAGAAAGAAAGAAAGAAAGAAAGAAAGAAAGAAAGAAAGAAAGAAAGAAAGAAAGAAAGAAAGAAAGAAAGAAAGAAAGAAAGAAAGAAAGAAAGAAAGAAAGAAAGAAAGAAAGAAAGAAAGAAAGAAAGAAAGAAAGAAAGAAAGAAAGAAAGAAAGAAAGAAAGAAAGAAAGAAAGAAAGAAAGAAAGAAAGAAAGAAAGAAAGAGAAAAAGAAAAAGAAAAAGAAAAAGAAAAAGAAAAAGAAAAGAAAAAGAAAAAGAAAAAGAAAAAGAAAAAGAGAAAAAGAAAAGAGAAAGAAGTAGTTAGGCAGTAAGTGATACTGAGATTCATGGCAAAACTATCCTTGTTTGGCTTTAGTAGGACTGACAGCCATTTGTCATCCTCAGAAATAAATTCTCATGCTGAGAATCCAAACAATGCACCTGATACATGAGATGAATCAATGTTTTTTATAACATCTGTAAAGTAGGGATTGCCCATCTATTTCTTACACTTTCATGGTTTGCCTCAGAAATCCCACAGAAGTGTAAACATGAACTATGAAGAGTCTTAACAGGAGAAACATTTTTGTTGAATATTCTGAAAATCTAGGAGTTTCGCTTGGAGTCATATAGCATTTACATTTTTCTACTAATTCATATCTGTTCTCAAGAAAAAAATGTTTTCATATGAATAAACAATCAGTAAATTGTCACAAGTACAGAAAATAAACTGAAATGTGCCAAAATGAGCATACCTACTAGCATGAAGCACAAAAACTTCTGTGTGCAAGCACATTATATCATTTTGTGGGCAAGTACTTTTCTTCTGAGCCCCTCCCCCAAAAGCTCTGTCTGAAACACAGTTAACTAAAACCTAAAAGTTATGAGAAAATTATATTTCACCTAATGTTGTCACTAAGAGGAATCTCATCTTTTCACCGAAAAGGCACATAGATGGTCTGGAAGAGATGAAAGAGGGTATTAGTTTATAGCAACTCTTCCTTGGAGTGATAACTGAATCCAACAAAACAGACTTCATTGTTAATTGTCCCTGGTGATGTCTAAGGTTTTAATTATATTATTTTCAAACTGAGTGCCCATATGGCTTCCTTTTTGCTCTTGAGTGCTACTTGTACAAAAGACAATCTAAGAGAAAATTTATTTCCATTTAGATCTTTGTAGTCATATAGCACATTTAAGGGACTATAGTAACTACTGTACATTCCGATGACCAAAAATATAGAAGATCAGGTGATAATGGATAATTTCAAGAATTAGCAACTGCTCTGGACTCATTCTACTTTGTCAGCTCCTGCCTTGCACCGGGCAGCCCTGCACTGAATGCAGTGACCACTTGTGCTCTCACAAGTCCCACAGGGCAGTGACCACTTTCCTCCACTGTCTTCTTCCTACTGCAGCCACCCAGCCATCAGCCCCAGGGCACACTGCTGACCCATGTTCAAGTTCTTGTGCTCCAGGACCCCTGTCCTTTACTGCAACCCCCCCAGCTCTTCCATTTCTTGAGGCAAGAGCTGGCTCCCAGGTTGTACAGGGGCATGGGGTTATTCCATCCCAGGTGCAGGACCTGGTTCATTGCCCCCAAATGAACATCATGGGGTTTCTATCCATCTACTTCTCTGGTCACTCAAGAGTTCTCTGAATCTCAGCCCTTATTTCCAATATATTATCAGCTGTTTTCCATCACAATTTCTGAGAGTGCCCTCCAGTCTACTGCCTATATCCTTAAGAGAGACATTATGTACTTTCACCTCCAGGATTGGCCCCTTTGTTATGTCTTTCATATTGCTGAACTCTGAACATTGACCCACCACTCTTTGAGCCAGATGAAGCCTCCACAATTTGAGAAAGATAAGTTTATGATCCTGCTTTTTAATAAATAATTGTACTAAATATGTTGAATGGGGACACAGTAAACTAAGAGTAAAGAGTAGGAAAAACAGACAAGAAACTTGTAGGTTGGTAAGGGTAACACCAAGGAAGAAAAATAGATTCTGTTATTAACTTTGAAACTGCATAAAATTTGAAATCTAACGTAGTTTCAGAGTGTTAAGACAACACCTTTTATCCCAAAAATCCCAGTTTGGTTCTTTGGGAGCTTCTTGTTGGTTTTGTTTTGGAGTTTTGTTTGTTTTCATGGTTGTTTTGCTTCTTTGTTTCCTTTGGAGTTCCTCTTTTTTGCTTCTTTTTTGTTTTACAGTTGGGGATGTGTTGCAATTTTAAAAGACAATTAGTCCATGGACGCATTTCTGCTGAGTTTAGTAAAACTATAGAACAAATTTCCCCACTTTTAAAAATGGCTTTTATAAGAGATCAATAATCTCATTCCTTTCTTTCTCTCAAGACCAGTGTCAACTTCCTACCTTTTATGGTGTCTAGTCTCAACTTCGTTTTAAGCTCAGATCTCTCCAGCTCATATCACCTCCCTTTTTCTTCATCCTCTCCCATAAACTCAAATATTTCCTGGTTCAGTGGAACAAAGAAGCAATAGACAAGACTCCTCCAGTAGACAGAGAACTATCTATATACTTATCATAAAATGTCTAATAACCCTCTATGACAATAAAAGTCATTACAAAAGCAGGGGAAGACTAAATGTTCTTTATCCTTCTCTTTAAAATTATATGCTAAAATTATGCTGATTATCTTGTATTATAAAGTGAGAAATTAAGAAAATGTTCCTAATAAAGTTCAGGGAGAGACTACCAAAATTGTCAGCTTAGTCCTTAAATTTTTTAAACAAGAAAGTGATGAAGAGAACTACCTGTAAATATCTCAATTATGCATGTTTCATAACTATATACATGATCCATTCTCAAGACACTTATTTTCTGGTCTGAGAGACCTCAAGATATCATAAAAAAAGTTTGTCATGGCTCCATTTCTAGGGTTTTTATGTCCAGAAACAAACAGAGCATCAGAACAGATGCTGCAGAAAAGCCTTGCACGCACCAGGTCTAGCAGGGAATTCTGGACTGTAGCAATTATTTTATGTTTTTCATTGGTTAATGGAGTGTACTTTTAGGGAGGGTCTGAGTTTAGGGAGTCACTGAGGGCTGTGGAGCAGTTCTTGCTCTGTCAAGCACTCCTGTTGAAACATGTGAGAGACTGAGGTCCCTTCCAACCTGAATAATCCTATGAACCAATTGCAGCTTACCATCTCAGAAATGCTGAGGCTTTATTTTACTAATACTAGTCACGTCTGACAATTATAGTACATTGCTGTGTGTCAGAGGGGGAAAATCAAGACTTGAATCACACATGGAATCACAGAACAGGTAAGGCTGGAAGAGACTACTGGAAGTCATTTAGTCTGACCTCCCTGTTCAATCAGGGTCATCCTAGACCCTCTTATTCAGGGTTGTGTCCAGAAGCCTTTGGAATATCTCCAGGGGAGGAGATTCCACAACCTCTCTGGGCAGCCTGTGCTCAGTCACACACTGACAGTAAAGAAGTTTTTTCTCACAAGTAGAGCTTCCTGTGTTCCAGTTTCTGCCTGTTGCCTCTTTTCCAGTTTCTCAACACCACTAGGAGGAGCCTGGCTCTAGTCTTTTAACACCTTCCTTTCAGATACTGATATTGATGAGTTTCATAGCTTAGCCTCTTCTTCAGGCTAAACAGGTTCAGGTCTCTCAGCCATTCCTTAAGAGAGATGCTCCAATCCCCTAACCATTTTGTGGTCCTGTGCTGGACCTGCTCCAGCAGCTCCATGTCTCTCTTATACTGAGGAGCCCAGAACTGGACATGGCACTCCAGATATGGCCTTGTGGGGGTTCAGAAGAGGAGCAGAATCATCTCAGTCTGCTGGCAATGCTCATCCTAATGCAGAATGTCCAGGGTACCACTGGCCTTCTTGGCCATAACATCACACTGCTGGCTCATGGACAAGGTGTTGTCCACCGGGACCTTCAGGTCCTTCTCCACAGAGCTGCTTTCCGGCAAGGCAGCATCCGGTCTGTTCTGGTCCATGTGATTGTTCTTCTTGAGATGCAGAACCCTGCACTTGCCTTTGCAGATCTTCAAACAGATCTTCTCTGCTCATCTCTCCAACCTGTCAAGATCATTCTGAAGGGCTGCACAGCTCTCTGGGGTAGCAGCTGCTCCTCCCAGCCTCGTGTTCTCAGCAAACTTGATAAGGAGACATCCAACCTTGCATGCAAGTAATTGAAGGATAAGTTGAACAATATTGGGCCTAGTATTCAACTTTCCAATAGTGGTACCCAAGTAAGTCCCAACACCAGACTTGAGATTATATTTCAGCTCTACATTGCTATTACTCTTTGAATCTTTAATCAGAACAGCCTTTTGTCAAGTATTTTGTACGTGCTGTTTAAAGTGATATTGAAATACTCTGTTATAAAGAATTAAAAAGATGTTCTATTCACTATATTGTGTATGCAGATCCTGCAATTGCATCTCCTTTTACCTATGTGAAAATTAGACACAGGGGAATACAGTAAGAGTTTTTGCCTGGTCACCTGCAAAGATTTATCAATTAATTGGTGTGAACAGGTAAGGACGCCTGTACAAGAAGAAGAACAACAAAAGCACACACCCAAAGTTCACACTCTGAACTAAATTACCAGGAATTTAGAAAACAATATTAATAGATTACAGTTTTAGGGCAGAAACTGAAAAATAGACCAGATGGGAAATTTAAGAAGGCAGGATGTAATTATCCAAACTGGACTTTTATCAGGACACCAGGACTGGCATAATTGTTCTGGAAAAGGCAGAATCTCTAATGACCAAAAGTGGCATAAACAATGAATTTTCTCAGCATCTGCCATTCAAGTGACCTCCCCTGTGTTCATGGGACATCAGCCTAATGGAGATGCAGAGAAATCTGCCCATGAGCCTCTACTGAACTAGCAGTTAAACTGGATGAAATATCACCAAAACAAACATGGGATGGGAAGGAAATCTGTCACATCTCCTTCCATTTGCTTTTTCTTAGGCTCTCAGCTTCAGGAATACAAGGAATGCCATCAGGAAGCATGGTCATGAAGAGTTCAAGTCTCCCACATGTTCTGTGGAAAGTTATTTGCACAAATGTTCACATTATACTTGCAAGTCATTCTTTTTAAGATTTTCAGCCATCCAAATAAGGAATAGAAACGACTTCATGCAATTTATGCAATCATAAATTTACTGTTAGTGAAATCTTACTCAAGGCAAATATACTGAAGTCTGTTGACATAAGTTGATCAAACAATTCTCGACAACCAGATTTCTAAAAATCAAAGTCTACTTGTGGGTAATTTACAAGTAGGAAAAGGTCATGCTTTGTTTATAAATGATTCATTACACATAGTCTGCTCAGCACAGCTCATTCAGTCCATTAATAAACAGCACAGATGACAGTCTAATATTTTCAAATTTCCTTTATATATACTCTTTCAGACATTTGCTTTTATTTCAAAGTTTCAGGAGTCTTCCTAGCTATATTAGTGATAAGATGCCCAATGTTAAAAAACACCTAATTTTGCAGAGCCTGAGCCCTCCATCACCTCCAGTGATCCACACATTCTCTCTTAGTAGAATAAAAGGCTGATGAATTAGTCAAAGAGGTAACTTCCAAATCCAAGGATTCAAGAACTCCTCCTCTAGTTCCTTCACATTTAATCCCCTGGATCTGGTCTTGAGCATACTTAATTAGAGCTCACACACTATCACAGTGTCAGAATGCCTTGGACATGTGCTGGTTCATCTCATTTAAAGCTTGATTCTGCAGCACTGTAGTCTACAGAAACACTCCCCTTGACATCCACAAAGGCTGCACAAGCCCACAGTGCTCCATAAGTAGAAGATAAGTTTAAACTTATATCTCAACATAGAGTAGAGCATTTTTTTTTTTTTCTGTAAGCACCATTTACTGAGAGCAGCTGTGTACTGCACTAGATCAAGTTTGAGTGGTTTTAAGAAGCCACCTCATGTAGAGCCCATTACAGTAATCCAATTTTGATGGATGAAATTCAAGCATACATGCTCTCCTGGTGATTTCCTGCCCTGAAAATATTTAAATACAATGAAAGAATTAGAGTATTAAACAAATTTTCCTTTTTGATATTCAACAGGCAATGGAATAGGAAACTCCTAAATGCATGACAGAGCCCTTATACTTTCAGTTGTACAGTGTATATACATAAGCAGCTCATAACCAAGAGCCTTAACAAAGTTATTCTTAATAGACACTCTGACTGCTTTGCCTTCCTGAAATACTGACCTTTCTCTACCTTATAATCAGCATTTATGGATAACATATCCCTCTGTGACCAGCACTGTACCACTTTGTGCTCTGCATGTACCACTTGTGCAAAATGCCAAAGGAGTTTGCTCTTTTTGAAAGACCATCTGAAGAAATTGGGCAATTATATGAAATACTCTCCATAAAAACAAAGGAAGTCTTATAACAAGTTCTGCACTCAGAAAGGGATGTTTCATGTTAGTAACACCAAAATTCTTTCTAGGATTTCCTTCACAGGAAATTAGTATCTGGACAGTATACTGACAAGCAAGCAAGAGAAGATTACTAAACACCAAGACTAAAATAGCTCCCTGCCCTAGTGCAAGAAGAAGAAAAAGAGAAAGAAAAAGAAGAAAAAGAAAAAAATCTGTGTAATTACATAGCAAATATAAAAATTAGCAGACAGAATTCCAGTGGGCAGTGACAACAAAATATTACTAGATGAAGCTGCATCACTAACTCTTTAATAAAGAATATTTTTGTTCCCCATTGAATAATTTTAGAGTAGAAAGTGAATGTTGTTCTGATGGAAACAATACTAACCACATCAGTGAAGGAAAAATAATGTACACCCTATTTATATATAATGAATGTCATATTCTACGGTGGATTGCAAGAAGATCCACAGAAAAAAACACAGGAAAAGCAGAGAGAATAGGTGCAACTGGCCTCTTTTAGTAACTCATAACTATACTATCAAAGTCACAAGGTAGAATAATTAAATTTAATAGAAACCACCCATGATTTGAAATTACCCTTTTTTATTTTTTAATTTTAGGAATGCAGGGGCTGCATAGTTCAGATTGAATCATTCAAATTATTCAGTGTTTTATGATAATCAGATAAAAGATTTTGTATCATGTTAGAAGAAACAGGTTTTGGGAAACACACAATATAAAAAAATATATGCCATAGAGGGAGAACAGATTAGAGAAATTTTGATTCTCAGCACAGCTAAATTGGGTAGAAAGCTTCATGAGAAGAACACTATAATAGATTCAACTTTGAAAATGAATGTATTAGTTAAACTAGTAGGTTTTGAATAAGCATTTACAGGGCATTCACTTCTGCCTAAGAATAAATATTGTCACTGTGTTTCTGGAATAGCTTCAGACAGCATGCAGAGGTCAATATGCAATTTTGATCTGACTCAAGGTTGCCCAGCAGGGAAAGCTTAGGAGAAGGAGCATTGGGCTGCCCAGCACAACTTTTGACAGTAAACTATTTCTGCCACTTAAAGACATGATAGTCATAATTTGATTGTTTCATTTTTATCTTAGCACTGGAGAGTCCCTCAATTTCTTCTTAGTTTCACGGTGACCTGACCCATACTTGTATCCAAACTTTCATATTTTTCATGGCATTCATTGAGAACCATACTAGGAGCTGTCATCCTGTATTGCAGCTAGCCTCCTGGTCATCAACAAAGCCAGTCTTTTAGGAACAACATTCCAAAGCAGAACAAACAAACATTAGTGTTAGCTTTATTTTTTACAAACAGAAGAAAAATCCACAGATCACTCATTTAAAATTCTGGGAAGGTACTGCTAATGCAGAGTGGAGATCTAGCAATAGTAGACAATTACCCTCATTATTTCAAACTATGACAACAGTGTGATAGTGAAAACATTCATTTGCACAGTATCCATAGTTGCACAGCTAAGGATTGCTCCATGACATATAAACCAGCACATGGTTTGACTGAGGATTTTCAAAAAGATTTGGCAGAAAATAATAGGAGGGAAGCATTATTGAAATACTGACATCTTGAAATACAGAGTTGTCATCTTCTGAAAGTTTCATCTCTACAAAGATGACATTCATCAGGTAATTTAGCTTTAAATAGTATCCTTGGAAGTTCTTTTAATATTTAGATACAGAAACCTGTCCAAGAAATCTGTAATAAAAAAGAAGTGTAGGTGGAACAACAAAAGAGGCATTATGATAGACTTGCAAAAGTGCAACAGATATTAAATATTTTTCTCTTCATGTATGAAGAAATTCAGGGAAAAAAATGGAATATAACATGGAGTAAGTATATTTATGTTTATGTATATCTGAAACAAAGAACATGAATAATAGTATGAGAAAATAAAAAGCAACATATAAATATATAGAAAATGTAGAAAATAATATAATGTAAATTATCTAAATCTTCTGCAATATCAGATGATTTCTAAATAAGAAGAAAGTGTAGATAGTCAGGAAAAATTATGTGTAGCCTGTGGAAATACCACATGAATGTTGACTAGCTGTAAAACACCTATGCTATGACAAACTACTCAAAGAAAAAAAAAAACTGTTTAATTTATTAAATGCAGTATTTAGTCTCAAGCATTTATAGTAATGGATTCTTATCTATTATTATAATAGCCTTTAAACAGAAATATAGGAAAATTAAACTCTTATAGGCTTATATTGATATACTAATATTAAATACAAAATAATAACAACCTAGTTATATGACTGTAAATTATACTTTGGGAAAACAAACATGACAAAAAGTTCCAGAAATGTTATATTGCCATATACCAATCTTTTAAAATAGTTTTTTATTGAAGAACACCAAAAATTTGTTGCTGCAATGCATATTGAAACTTACAAAGCTTCAGGATGGTCAGTAACTGTATCTTGCTACTATGCAAAGATTTGGCATGCCTTTGTCCACTATCTTATGCCTTTCTGCATCAGTTATCTTAATTTTTACAAGGCAACAGGAAACAAATTTTAAAATTACATTACTACATCTGAAAGCAAATAAAAATAACACATCTTCCAAGGAGACAGGAAGAATTCAGATTGAATGGAGCAAGAGCCAAGCGCAATGCTTTGTTGTCTGATACCCTGCATAAATGAACAACTTAGGTTCCTCTATTGTTTCCATGTTCTTAGCAAAAAAGAGAATTTAGTGGATTGCATTGAGTTTGGTTGGGGTAGAGTTAATGTTCTTTACAGCAACTAGTGCAGGGCTGTGTTTTGGATTTGTGATGGAAAGTGTTGATAGCACAGGGATGTTTTTGCTATTGTTGAGCAGTGCTGATGTGGAGTTGAAGTCCTTTCTGCCTCTCACCCCACCCCATCTGTGAGAAGGTTGGGGGTGCAGAAGGAGATACAGCTGGGACAGCTGACCCCAGCTGAACCAAAAGACATCCCAAACCATAAGGCATCATTCTCAGCATATAAAGCTAGGGGAGGAAGGAGGAAGGCAGGAAGCTAGGGGAGGAAGGAGGGAAGAAGAAGGGACATTTGTAGCAGTAGCATCTGTCTTCTCAAGTCACTGTTCCTTGTGGGGAGCCCTGCTTCCTTGGAGATGGCTGATCCCCTACCTGTCAATGGGAGATGTTAAATTAATTCCTTGGGTTTTATGACCTTTCCTTTATCTTTTAAACTATCTTCATCTCAATCCAAGGGTTTTCTCATTTTCACTCTTTGAATTCTCTCTCCCATCCCAACCCTAGAAAATGAGCAAGCAGGTGCTTGAAGGTAGCTGCTGGCTGGGGTTCAACCACAACATGTATCCAGCCTGTCAAAGGGATATTGCATAAGAACATTTACCTTAGTTACACAATTATTAGTTACTTCATTAATAAAATCTTTATTATTTTTTGTGTCTTTCATAGAGGCTTGATTTATTAAAAAATAAGTATGAAAAATATTCTAAAAGCCTATTAAAGAGACTGCTTTCCTAACTCTAATTTTGCAACACCTTTCTCTTTTCTAATTTAGTCTTTTATATATTTTTGGTTGTTGACTCTTTCATTCAGGACAGTAAAAGTGTTTTAAAGAATTTGTTTTGCCGCAATGCTTGTGACAGAGCCAATTTGTTGCAACAGACATTTCAGCATTCTGTGCAGTGGCTATCAGAACAAAGCAAAATGTACGCAGTCTTAGAGATACTGTCTTAAAATCTGGCATCATGTTCCAAGATTGATCTGTATAATGTATCCTGTCCTCAAACACAACTCTGAATATCATGTCTATTAACTCAAAGGTGCTTTCAAAGACCAACTTGGATGCTACGTTTTGTTGGTTTTATAATGAAACTCCTCTTATAATCAAAACAGGCATTTTAATGCAGCATTTTGCTCTCTGCTGCAATCCACTATTACCTCAAAGAGATATATAGAGAGATATATCAATATGTCAATTACCTTTAATTAAATGAATATCATCCTTTTAGAGTAAGGTCTTTGCCAAAATATGAAAAGAAGTGTTGCAAGTTGGCCAGCCAACCTTTCATCAATTGGCTGATTGCTGACAGCTCAGTGGTACATGAATCAAGAGCCAGAATATCATTTGCTAACATATTGGGAAAATTATTTCTGGCACCAAACTGCACCTGCATGTCATAAGAAAATGCTTTTAGACATTTCCACAACCAGAGCAATGAGGCCAACAGAACAAATCTGGTTGTCAAGACTTGTATGCATGTCACTGCATTAATATGGCATTAATTTGATTTCTCTAGATAAATCTTAGTGAACAAAACCAGGAAGAGAAAATTGATAAATTTTGAAAGTCGGTTGAGAGCATTTACAAAGGACTCTATGTAGTTTAAAGGCTGGAAGCCACTAATGAATGGAAAAAATAAGGACTTCTATATGTATCTCCCTAGAGAGGGAGGTTCCTCCCTGAATCCTAAAAGTGGCAAGACTGAAGATGCATGTTTCAACAGTTCCCTACTGAGTAGTTAAGTTCAAGCCTTCCCTCCCCTCCTCAGAGGGCAAAGGTGCCCTTACAAATTTCTGCAGCCCCATTCCCCAACAGTATATATAACTTCAGGTCTATGATTTTTACTATAGGACCAGGAAGCTAAAAGTTAGGTGCCTTTAGAACAATTTAAAAAATTTAAGTACCTAAGTGAGAACTTATGAGTAAAATTAAGAACAAGTTGAACCACTTGTGTAACCTCAGGCACTTTATTGAGATACCTAAGAAAAACTTCCTTAGATTCTTTCAGGGGAGAGAAAAAAAACTCCAAGAAGTTAATGTAGCTCATTAAAATCAGTGTCATCATGCCGCCTTTCTTCATGGAATACTAACTTTATTGAAATGGGTTCTTGACTTCTGTGCCTCAGTTAGATGGTAAGAACTTTCTGTAGATATCCTAGGGCAAATTATCAGCTAAATAATTTTATCCATGTACATCCCACTGTGATATGGCAGTTATCTCCTTTCCTTCAGCATGGATTCACTAAGGAGAAATCATGCTTCACCAATCTTATAGATTTCTGTGATGACACAGCAGGATACGTCAATGAGGAGAGAGCATTGGATGTTGTATGCTTCGACTTCAGCAGGGCTTTTTACAATGTTTCCCATAATATCCTCTTAGGTAAGCTCAGCAAATGTGGTTTAAGTGAATGGTCACTGAGTTAGATTCAGAACTGGCTGAATGGCAGAGCAGAATCCAGTTGGAGGCCTGTATTCAGTGGCATTCCCCAGGGATCAGTACTGAATCCAGCTTTATTCAGCTTGTTTATCAATGACCTGGATGAAGGGATAGAATGTGCCCTCAGCAAGTTTCCTGATGATATAAAACTGGACGGAGAGGCTGACACAGCTGGAGGCTGTGCTGCCATTCAGTGGGACCTTGGTAGGCTGGAGAGTGGAATGGAGAGAACCTGAATGAGGCTCAGCAGGGGCAAGGGTAGGGTCCTGTACCAGGGAGGAATAACCAGCACAGGCTGGGGCTGACCCACTGGAGGACAGCTCTGCTGGGAAGGACCTGGGAGCATTGGTGGATGAGAAATTGACCATGAGAGATATTGTCACTATTTTTATCCTTTCTAACTTACACTATGTCTGATGATACCTATTTTTTACATCACGCTTCCAGTTGGTTATGAGCCATCAATTGGACTAGCGCAGGGAAGACTAGTATTTGGACTGCCTCATGTCCTTTCTGTCTCAGGCTATGTGAAACTTCTTTACTGGACAACTAAGTAGACAAAAAGACATTCTAGTAGTTCCTTTCCTATTTGAAGGAAGGTGAGTAAGCACAAGAGACAGGCAGGTATAGTTAAACATTTTCCTTTGATCTGTATATTGCTTTTTTCTATTTCAGGCTAATTTGATTAAGTACGCACAAAGGGGGAGCCAAAGGAGTAAGGGTTTTTTTTTTAGGCAGATAGCCAGGAAATGCAGTAGTAGAGACCTAATTTATTATTGTTGTTGTTATTATTATTGATTTACAGCTGATACACATAATAGACTCAAAATAACAGAGGAGCTGAATTAAATCTGAAATATTTGAGCATACTTAATATGGGGTTTTCCAGTGCTAAAAGTTTTAATAGTTTCAACTGCTTTCACTACTACTGAAAATGTAGGTGAAATTGTATTATGGCTTCACAAGTTATTTTGTGTCAGCTGAACTTCAATAACTGACAGTATGGATGCTGTTACCCCACTGCAAATATGAAGAAAAATGCTCCAGCTTATGTCCTCTCTTGTTAAGACTTAAGCAAATGCATTTCATATTACATTTCCTGTCAGTTACACAGTCAAAGTACAAAGTAATTACCTACATCCGATTTAGTCATCTAGATGCCTTTTATAAAACACAGGGAGGAATGGCAGCTGTGTGGAGTGATTCATCTCATTCTAAAGTAGACAGCTAGACTATATCAGCAGAAATATGCCTTAAATGTACCTATTTCTTTTTCACTAGGGAACCTTCCTGTTTAGAGGCAGACATCTCACCAAATTTGCAGAAGACAAACAGTCACAACAGCACAGCTTACACATGACAATTAATCTCCAACAACAGTTTATTTGTATGTTTGTGCTGTGAAGACCTTTTCCTGTGTAAAGGCAGAGAAATGTACTGTTGGCTCCAAGCACTTATTGCTGATGTATACACCACATTGCCCTGCTTGGCCTGGCTGTGTAATGTAAACACATGAGGAATCATGGGTTAGAGGACTGACACTGACTTCAGTTCTTCTGGTGCTCCAAGGAGACACAGGTCTGTGTCCTCCATGCTAAGACCTGTGGACGGAAGAAAACCCTGTTGCAACTTCATAAATTGCAAGTTCAGAATACACATTTGTTTTAACCAAGTTCAGCAGGAATATCTAGTGGTGTAACCTAGTAAGATAAACAATTTGAGTCTTGCTTATATCACCATCTTGCCACCAATTATATACTTTTAAAATTTTTTTATGCTTAGAAATTGGAAGAAGTTGAACAGCAGAATTGGACTAAACATACATCTTACTAGATAGGTACACAGAACTGACAAAGGGGAGCAATTACAAACAGAACAACAAAATCTAAGAAAAAAAAATAATCATCAATTAATTTAGCCAACAGTTTGCAAGGTTTAGTCATTCTTCGAATCTCTCTGCTATCATAGAAAGATTTCATCTGGATGAGTTAATTTCACAGGAAATCCTAACTTCTCTGACCCAAAACTTTAGTGTGTATAGTGTCTAGACTAAGATTTTGCTAGGAGAGACACTGCCACAAGTCAACTACCAATGACTTTGCATAAGTTGAGAGGAATAGCAATTAAAAGGTAAAAATTTCTGTGCTTCATATAAAAAAGATATGAAAAGTGTTCTGTTCTAAGTAGCTTGGGAATTATTCAAAGTGGTTTAAAAGAACATAAATAGTATATAATTTATCTTAAGAATTAAAATATGTCCTTCCCTGCCAAACCAAAATTTCTGTCAGTGTCTTGTCTAAGACTGTGATTAATGGTATTTAGAAACAATACTGCTGAGATATAATATGTTTTACAGGGTGGATCACAGATCTTAGTTACTTAGGAGATTATCTGCTAAGTGCTGTTCTTTATTTGAATTCATAACGTCATGACTGTAGCAACAGTTAAGTTGCATCTAATGATGCACTTCATTATAACCACATGTTTTTAGAGGCTTATAACTTTGTATAAATTCTCTGCTCATATAGTTATTCGCAGTCCAAAGAAGGCATTTTGAAACAGTCTGACACAACACCATTTGACTGCTTAGGATTTGCATGTTCAAAAATGTGCTACTTCTTTTGCCTCCTTCTTGATGACACATTAACATACTTGTCATCTTATGGTACTCAAAACTCACCAGATTTTTTAAGGCGCCAGCTTGCAGTTCTCAACAAGTAGAAATGCTTCTGACACATTTGGGAGAGTGCTTAGAAATAACACAGGTTTAAGTGTTGCTCAGTTAGGGAAAGGTCAATGATACTTGGAACTGCCCAAAAGGAGCAGTAATGCTGAAGAAACTGTCCAGATTTGTTACATTTTCCAGTCAGTGATAAGAGACCAGTCCACTGACATAGAAAATCATGCTTCTTCCTTTTTCCCTCTCAAAACAAAGTAGACATAAATTTGTTTATACTGGTTGGAAAAAAATATTTACCTGTCCTAAACAATTACCGTCCTGTAAGGATACTACAGTTAAACAGGTGACCATGCATATCAACATCTGACATGTGGCCACAGCTCAGTGAGTTTGAGTCTAGGCATCCTGTCATGAAATATGGGTCTGGACATCTAGCTGCTATTCTCACGTGATCCCCCGGGTAAGAGTCTAGTGACTGTGTCAAACTAATTAAGCACCTCAGAAAAGCAGATGTAGAATCCCATCCAGCCTCCTGAATAATGCCAGTGAGGCACAGGCTGTCACCTCCTCACATTTGCTCAACAGAAAACCAAACCCACTGATGTCAGAGTCACTGGAAATTTGCAGAGATAAAAGAAAAGAAAAAGAAAAAAAGAAAAAGAAAAGGAAAAAAAAAAAGTCCAAATAAAAGTACCAACACCAAGAAAAAAGCCTTGGAATGATTTGGTCTTAGAGCTGTTGCTGAATCTTCACGAAAATGAAGCTGTGTACACCACAGCAAGAAACAATGGTCACAAACAGAGGCAATATCACAAGAGGTATCCTCCTTGTCTTATGAGGCTGTCACTCCAAATGGCATATACTGTGAAGCAATAAGCAACAGCTTCTCCAGATCCCAGAAAAGAGAGAGATAAATGGCATTGAATTGGCTGTGTCTCCCAAAAATGTCTCAAAGAAACTACAGCCACAGCAGGCTGAGCAGATGAGCTTCAGAGACTGGGCTCTAAGTCTCAGACAGAAAAGAAAGATTTATTTCCATCTGGTAACAATGATGCTGATGTCTCAGAGAGACCCACTGTGCTCTGCAGCAGCACCTAGCAATTCTAATGCTAGATGGACGTAATTAGCTTAATTACTCGTCTGCTTATAAAATTCAAAATTTTACATTATGTTTATGTTGTTATTACAGTCATATTTGGCAGAGAAACAAGGATGTGGGAAACTGAACCTTTAAGAGGCTAAGATGAGCCAAACTGAAGCAGTCGCTGTCATCTGCTGTCTTGTTATATTATTCAGAAACTCCTGTTGTACAGTATGGATCGCCTAGGACTCGAATGCCAAATGTAGCAATCCTCCATCATGCTGCTTGGCACTGAGTGACTGCTGAAAAACACAGCAACCTTGGTGGTTGACAACCTCTATATATTCACAGGACAGCTACAGCATGAACAGCTTATAATACACCTTTCTCCACTCTGCCTCTGTCAAAATATCACTATATTCTGAAGCTTTTCATAGGTATGCAGCATTACTAGAAATTCCACTCCTATTAAAAACTGTGATTCTCTTCTGTTAAATATTGGGAGCAGCAGTAATTTGGGAGACAGATACTCCTGCAATTTTGAGCAGAGGTTTGGGACAACATGGCAGGTCAGACAAACTTCATGTTTTGCAACCATAATCTCTCAGCAAAACCAGAAAATACTGTCGGGCAAATATGGTTGTTCAACACACATTGGCCTTACAGACATCAAAGAATAAAACAAATTTAGAAGCTGACCTCTGAATCCTAAGCCCTTGTATTTTTCACATCCAGAGCAGATATGACTATGAAGTATTTTGTTAGTTTTTATGAAAATATCCAGTTGGAACTTCCAACTTGTTGGAAATCTGAAATTCAGTGTAGAAATTTGTTGTCTTACTGCCACTTTAATTCCAAAATTTTGATCATTTTTTGAAATCTTACACACTTTTTAATTCAATAGCCAATAGTTCATCTTTTTACAAAGTGTGTTAAATGCCTTTAAACATGCTAATGAGATTCCAGTTGCACATTTGCTCTTGCTAAGACACAGACTAACAATTTTGTAAGTCATAAGAGCAGACCCAACTAGAAGGTGAGTAGATAGCAGTTGCTAAAGGTTATGTAACCAATGTATATAATAGGTAAATTAATAGACTCAGTGAAGGAAATAACCTTCTGAACTTGTCTGAATTATAACACCTTTACTTTTTTTTTTCTTTCATTCTAAAATGTGTGAATAGTAGACTTGATGTTAAATTCAGTGTCTGAAGAAAGCCCTCCACTTGTTAACCAAGCAGCATAAAGAACAGTAATCCACTATGTTAACCTCCCAGCAAAAAGAGCAGTAAACAGGTATCATTGAAATAATCCTTCAGGATTCTTCAGAACATAAGACAATTGCTCATTTTGAGGTGAAGCCCTCACTTTTTAGCCATGTTCCTTTTTTTTCCTAGATCTTAATTGGTTTTCTTCCAGAGAATAACCCACTTTATTTCACTTTCTTGATCAAATGAACAAAACTGCTAGATATCCTAACTATATTTCTGTGTCAAGGGGCACCCAAAATATGCTACAATTGTTGAAAAGACAAATGGAGAAACCTTGATTTGGCAAGATGTTCTTGTCAATAAAGAACAAACAGAAAGGACCCACATAAAGGCAGTAAAGGTTATGCAAAAAAGTGATCACACACAAAAGGGAATGGTATTACTTTAAAAGCTCTAAAAAAAGTCTCTGGAATACCTAGCAGGCAAATGAGGAATTTTTGTTTGCTTGTTGTTGGCTATGACTTTTCCATTGCATTTTACAGCGTAATATGAAGCCTAGGAGCACGTTATAGTACTTTATACTAGATTTTAAGACTTGGTAAGTGTCTGTATTTTGCATAAAGCTATTGGATGAGGCTGTGCGTTCTGGCATAGCTTTCTACTGTTTGATAGCATTTTAAAAGCATACTGTGCTTGAACTATCAACACACAATAATTGTTAGCTTTATGCTCCACTAGTTACTTTGTTATGTGCAATGGAATAATTACTATGAAGTTTTATATTGTGACACTTTTGTCACGGTTGCTTATTAGATATGGAGCCATATTTTGAACTTTTTATTTGCTTTCTTTGCTGTCCCTTCCATGGCATTAATAATGTACTGCAATTTAATTGAAAATTGGGCCAGAAAACATTAAAGGAAATTTCAATGATTCCAGTCATTAAAGATTTACCCTTTCTGGCATGTAAGTGGGGTTTTTTACTGAGTGCTTATTTATTTGATTTGTGCTTAAAATGTGTATATTTAAATCCATTTTGTTAAATATAGCACTGGGCAAAAAGTAGTTATCTTGTGGGTCTTTCTTGCAATCATCTCAAAACACTAACATTATGATGTGGGTACTAATGTGAATCACAGAAAAGGCTGGGAAAATAAAGCTTCTATCCAATATTTAAGAAAATATTAAGTACTAAAATAGATTTTTAAAGTAGATTTAGATGGGGAAAAGGAATAGGGACTCAGGTTTCAAGGTGTAAACTAAATAATTAAAGTTCATCCTAAAAATTAGGACTGTTCTTACTGTTTGTTGATTTTGGGGGTTAGGAAGCAAAATGCACAGTAAAGATGAGTGAGAATTCATTTTTCACCAAACATGTCTCAGTCACATTTGTTGTAAAGCTGATTATTTCTTTGATCTTAAACTGTTGGTTTCTTTGGTCTTAATTTCTTAAGGTTAATGAATAGATCTGTCTTCTTACTGAACTCACCGATTTTCCAAGGAAGTGGGTTTTGTTTAGTTATTAGCAGAAGTGGGACAGTAGGGACCGCAGGACAATACTCATGAGGGGCACTTGACTCAGCAAGGTGGTTTGGGGCCATCTGGTTTGGTCCAGGGACCAAGGAACTTTCAAGGTACTTTAGCATGTCTGCTAGGAAGAGATAAATATATATATATATATATATATATATATATATATATAAGAGATAATGATATATGTCATCTAGCTAGCTCTGCCATCAGAAACACACACAGTGAGCCACAGGCACAGTACCCAGCACCCCTTATAACCGCTACCACAGCACACCACAGACCCTAATGGACCTGGAGCTCCTGCAGGCAGAAGCATCTCTGCATGCCCAGTGCAGCACAGATTCCTGGTGCTTCCCACTGCTCTCAGGGCCAGTAATGATGGGCTACTCGTCTGCAGGACATGAGCCATGGCAAGGGTCTGTGTCACCAAGTAGCAGAGTTGGGAGAAGAACTCAACTGGCTGTACAACATCAGGGATTTTTAGATACTCAGCTGCCTTTGTGAGGCAAATAAAATATTTTTTGATTAAAAGAGATAGGCTATGATTGAAATAATTCTTAACTTTTTTTTACTTCTTGCTAATTTTAAATTTTTTTTGGTTATTAATTTCCCCTCTGATTTTAGCTGTCATAATTTCCAATTTTACAGAAACTGTTTCTGTCCACAACATATTCAAAACAACCAGAACTGGAGCAGCTCAGTTCCCTAGAACTCCAGGTTCTCCATTCCCTAGTGAGAATCTTTGAGAAATATAAATTAAAATTAGTTTCAGTGCATTGAATTAATTATTCCATTTATTGGTTATTATCTTGCTTTGTGGTTTTACGTGCCTCTGAACTGTAGATGGAATTAGAAAAGAGAGAATCAACTAATTAATCTTGGGCTTCCAAAAGAGACAAAAGTGTTTGAAAGATGGGAGGAAAGTAAAGTAAAACTTCATCAAACTGAAAAAAATTAACAAAACTCAAGGAAACCTTTAAAAGATCATACAGCTATATAAAACATTAATTTGATTCATGTTTATGCACTGCAATTATTCAGCATCTGTGGGTATATCTATATTTGTATGTATAGAAATTTAATGCATTGGCAGAAAATGTCATGTTTCTATAGCACTCCAGAGATTATGAATAAAATATTTAATGCAGGAGGTTGCAATTGCATTTCCTAAATTATTTCACTGACCTTTTCCTAATTTATGTTGCCCCACAGTGGATGTATGAGCATTGCCAAAAAATAGAAGTACACCATTTACCAGTCACAGAAAAAAAAAGATAGGTGTTCAGAAGCAGGTGCTATTCAAAATAGGCATCAGGGACAAAAAGTTTAGAACTGGCACATATTGTGAAAATAATTCTTATACTCAAGTAACATATGCCGTGTGTCTAAAATGAAGTATGGCAAATGAGGATCTAGCAGAGACTTTTGATAGTCACTCTGTGTAGAGTAACACCAAGTAGATATGAGACTCACTAGTTTGACTTGTGTCACAGCATAAAAATAAATAAATTATGTCAAAAGAAACCATGCTGAATTAACTTTGCGAAATTGCATCTTGACTCTGTGTCCTATCTACTTAAGCTTAGTCTGGTTTAGGCTGGATCTAGGCTGAAGCTGGGCATGAATTTTGCAATGCAAAATGGTGATTGCAGATCGTGGACTTGCTTGCCTGTGTCTCCACAGTCCTAGATACCTCTTCCCATTTCATGGTAAGAACACACCATGGAACAACAAAGTTTCTTCTTAAACCATCATCTGCACCAGTTCTGCTCTAGGTTGTGTGTGCAAGTCTGCACTTATTAACACTTGTAAAATATAATTCCTCCTACCACAAGCAAGAGATCTATAAAAGCATCTGTAGAGGCTGTTCCCATTAAGGGTGGGTTATCACATCATCTCACCTAAAAGACAAAGGATACCACCAGCACCATCTAAGATGTCTTTCTTTGTATTTGAAAATGGAAGAGAAGGGGGCTTATGTTTACCTGTAGTTAAATTACATGGGTTTACATGAAAAAAGAGAACAGTGTCTCTGGATACAGAAGGACATTAAAAAATACTGATAATTTTAATGATGTATATTCATATTACCTAAATTATATATGCCTGGAAGATTATACTACACAGGAAATACATCATGTTTTGAAGTCTCATAGTCCTTCTGATTTTGTAGAAGATCTATCAAAAAAGTGTTCTGAAAAGTTTTTTGGTTTTTTTTAAACTAATTAATATCTTATATTTATTTGAAGAGGTGTAAGGCCCAACAAAATTGTGGTCTGGCAAAGCTCAGAACTGAATTAATAAACACATCCAGAAGTGACTATGCACTAAAATATTCCAATCTTAACCCTCTAGCAAGTGGGGTATTTAAGCACAAACAAATGAAGATGCATCTAGATGATCTGGCACTTTGGCTGCAGTAATTTAGTGAGATAAGATTTAATGAAGACCAAGATAATACTCAGTAGAAATATAAAAAATAAAGCTTCTCTACTAAGTCATAAAGCGAGAGATTTAGGAGCATGCAGAGGGTAATTGTAAATAAATCAAACTAACTCCCAGTGCAATGCATTTTGAAAAGTTCCACTCTGGAATTTATATACATATGACACTATTGTAGAGCAGCAGAAATTATTCTTGAGGTTCTACTTTGCTATTCTTCTGTAAGCACTTAAGCAAAAAAACAAGCTGTACTCACAAGTGTCAAACTGTAAAATTATTATATGTCTTTATCTCCAGTCAAGGAGTGCATAGGTTCTAATGCTAAGTTCCACATGGCAATGAAGAATGCTTAAAAATAAATTTGAAAAATCAATTTATAGGACTTGGAAGTGGGTGGGAGTTTTGGCTTTGGTCAGTGGGGATTTTTTTTGTTGGGTTTTTTTTTTTTTGGTTGTTGGGTTTAAAGTTAAAAAAATAATATTTGTATTTTTCTGTAAGTCAGATTAAAACCAACATAGCTTGTTACAGTCTTTGGTTAGAATTTTGAAGTGATTCAACCAGTATCTTTTTCTTAAATTATGAATACTAAAACCATCAAAAGAACTATGAGTAGCTATTAAAACAGCATAACTAAAGTAACATGTTCATGTATTCGTAGGGCTTGCATTGTCTTCTCTTATTCCTGTGGTCTTCTACTTAGACAAGACAGAACAAACAAGCAGTATTTATTCTCACTTCTCAAGAACAGCTTTTTAAAAAATCAGAGTGAATAAAAACACATACATTCCATAAGCAGCAGTTAGATGAAAAAACAATATTGAAAAAAGATCACATCTGTCACATTACTATACTGTCAGGCCAATCTTCTACCTCAAGATGCTTTCTGTTAGCAGCACATTTCCCATCCCTTATCTGAGTTTGAAAGGCCATTTCTCTGGACAGGCTTAAAAATGTAAACCACATTCTCCCAAAATCTTTCATTCCTCCTATAATTGGAACATCACTTTTCTTAAAATATTTCTATATTTGTATTTCCCTTGGTAATCCTCAATAGTCATTTTTCCTCAGTTCCTGAGATCATTCATTCTCCCTTGCTCTAACTTTGGAGAATTCTACAGCCCTTTTCTTAGATGCTTTTCCTACAGGTTTATTTTGCAGTCCAGCCAGTAAAAAAAAAAAAAAGACTCTTGATTCCTTCCCCTAATAACCTTTTCTTTCAGGCAACCTGACAGTAATTCAGCTGTTCTGGTTTGCATACTTATTTGAGAATATAATGAAGTGCAGTCTGAGAATCCTTATTCTTTCTGAAGAAAATCTAAGATCATTGTCTCAGGCTTGGACATCTGAAGCTGAGTGAAATGAATTGCACTCCATGTAGCTTAACTTTTAGTTCATGGCACAGTAGCCATGTTATCCAAGTCAGCTGTTAAACTGCACAGGGATGATTATACTGATGCTTCTGTTTCTCCACACTTTATCTATTGACAATCAAGTTTTTCCCTTTCCCATTTTTTTAAATCTAACATTTTAACCACTTTAAATACATTACACCTCCATATTTTCATGCATTCTTTTCACATTCATCAGCGTGGTTTAAGAATCATGATAAAGCATTGGAGATAAATGTATTATCATATTTTATAACAAAACTGAAAGACAGTAGGTTTAGATAAGATATTAGGAAGAAATTCTTTACTGTGGGGATGGTGAAGCACTAAGACAAGGGGCCCAGAGAAGTTGTGGATGCCTCATTCCTGGAAGTGTTCAAGGCCAGGTTGGATGGAGATCTGAGCATCGTGGTCTAATGGAAGATTTCCTGCCCACATTAGGGGGTTTGGAACTAGGAGATCTTTCAGGTCATTTGTAACACAAACCATTCTATGACTCTGTGATTCCACGATCTATGGTGTATAACAATTTAAAACACTCAAACTCTTGAACAGTTACTAGGCCTAAGTAAATCTGGAATCAAATAATTAAAAAACACCAACACAACAACCTCAAATTACACAAAGATAAGTACATAAGATTATTGCTGAAATATGTATGTGCACAGTGGGGGCTGTGTCTGAAGCAGCCACACTGCAAATGTAACGGAGTAATGAGCCACCTTCAAAAATAACCCAAGGGGCTAGGCAAAAGCCTGCACGTGGAAGACACAGTACTGGTAAGAAGGCATTGTTCCTAGACTGGAATGTCCACAAATGCAGTAACCCCTTTTATTCTGGCAACAATGAAGCCCCCCACAGCAAAATGGGGAACCCTTTCTAGAGAGAGGAACTGTGTCTTTAGCAGAGGGTTCCTGAAAGGGTTACAATTGGCTGTTCAAGTAACCTGGTCTAGCGGAAGACATCCTTGCCCATGGCAGGGGTATAGGAAATAGATATTCTTTGAGTCCCTTCTAATCCAATCCATTCTATGTTCTTATGCCATTTCCATGATGTTGAAAGTGTCTCCTGGGGAATTCTTGCTCTGAAAAAGCGAGTTACCTCTCCTGTTGCCTAAATCTTTAGATGTTATCCAGGTCTGTTTACAAAGTATGAGCAGCTCTCTGATATTCCCACTCAAGTTTTACTAACCCAGGATATGCTTAACACTGCATGTGTCTTTGCACAGCATGTGTATACCACACACACTGAAAACATTGGGATCAGAATCAGCACATGCCTGTACTGCTTCTGGAGGCACATTTTGTAAAATGGGACCAAGGTTTTGGCACACTATGGGTCAATAAAGAGAGACAGCTTCTGAGCCTGATCCTTAGTCACTGAGTCAGGGGTCATGTCTTTCCCTGGCTCTGTATCTGGACATTTCAAACAGCTCTGTTGAATGCAGATCTACGGAGGGGTTTGCTCTATGCTGAGCTGATGGAAGACATCTACATATGCCATATGGAATCAAGGCCCAGGTTTGGTTCCTGACACTCTCTGTTACATGTTTTAGACATAAATCTGTCACTTCAAATGTGACTGTGTCCGTCTGCATAGCAATCTGCTCTGACAAGGGTAAAGCAAACAGAGTGAGAAAGCTAAGAAATATTTCAGTCCTGCATGCTATATTAGTCAGGGTTTCCTCTTGTTGTCTTGCTATCTAGATGGTTTACACAAAAAGAAAGGAAGTAGCAAAGCACAGTGGAAAAGATGAGCAACCTGGTCACTGGCAGACAGAGAAGTTGGCAGAGTTGCAGCTGGAAGACATAAACAGGATTTAAGAGAACTGAGAGGTAGCAAGCAGACACACATGCACAAGACAACAGTTCGTGAAGCAACAGAGAGGAACACAGGATGATAATCACAAGAACTACCAAATCAGTATGTATAATTGCTACTATGTCTCAGTGTTTGAGAACCATCATTTTTTATCACAGCAACAATGTCTTGCAGAGAGGCTGCAGGAACAAGACATACATTTACCCTGACCTGGCTTAGATGTCTCAGATACTGAGATCTACACTGCAGGCACCTGCATGTGCATTAGTGAACTCCAGCTTTAAAATTAGCTGTCCTGAAAAGCATATTCTTCAGCTAAAACACTGCAAAGACAAAATTTGGTGAATTTAATGTAATCTAGCTAAAGTTAAGGGAAGCCTTACTTAGTAAGAAGAAAAAACATGATAGAGGAAATAATAAAGCCACAACTGTCAATATGAGAATATGGTCTCATTTAAATAAAAGGAGACACCAGGCCTGAACAGTAGACAGATACCTGTTGAAAAGTTGACAATTCTTCCATTAAACCCAGTGGGTTTTATCTTTGCATCTGGAACTATGAATTACATTTATTTTGACAGAAGTTGAGATATTGGGAGTATGCAGAAGACTATAAAATCCAACATCAAGATGAGTTGCTGAAAAGTAAGCTCATTAAACAAAATGAAATCCATCTTACTAAACAAGGTTTGAAGGCAAAAAGCAATCTAGGAAAATATTAATGAAATAGGTTAGCTTTCTAGGGAGTAAAACCATAATCTGTCCAAAGAAGAAAAATAATAGTATTGCTAACACTATTGCTACAGTGTTTTCAACATATGTGAGTAGTTTTACAATATGTTCTTGTGATGTGGAGTCAGGGAAGGAGATAAAAAGTAAAATGAAGAGTGTGAGATAAAATTGATTGTGCATGAGATGAATGCTTTGCATTCCTCCCAGTAGTGCAGTTGAGGGTAAGTGCAAGCAAACAGACTTTATTCACTTCTAAATTGAGCAGAAGACAGTTTATTTGCTTACTGTATTACAGGAACACATGCAATTTAGCTAATGTGCTTTTTTTGTTGTTGGTTTGCTTTGGTTTTGCATCGGGGTTTTTTAATGTCTTTAAATTTGTGCTACTGCAGGTCTCCCTGGAAAAGAGCTTTGTATAACAAGGCCTCAAGGAAGAAGTGTGTCGAGGCTGTGAACGTCTGCATGAAGTAACTATTTGCAAAGAGCAGTTTTTGAGGAAGGCTATATTCAGTGGTCTTAACTAACAACTGGTTTATAATTCTGTTGAGGATACTCTTTGCAAAGTGCCCTGTGACAATTCCCCCAATGTTTTGATAGAGTTTTTGTAAATCTCTACTTTTAAAAAACAGCATGTAAAGAAGTGAATCCCCTGAAGTTATAGGAAGTTGCTTTCTGAGGAAAGAAGCAGCCCACAAAAGAAAAGCATTCTAACTGCTTTCTTGTACAAGGGTTTAGTCCATTTCACCAGAAGACAAGCTTGATTTGTTCAACCGAATAAGGGAAATGCCCAGTCAGAGATAGGAGGTTTCTCATCTTGCCTTAAGCATTAGTTTAGACAGAAATTCTCACCTGGTAAAAGTCAGTATTGTTGGTACATCTACAGTAACTGAAGTTTAATGAATTATAATTTCAATAAAAAGAGTTGAACATTAACTTCAATAATAAATTCAAATAGTTATTCAAACATTATTTGAATTCTTATTCTTATAGGTAAGTAGGCAGCAACAATCTTTGTATGTGAAACTATTTGTTGCCCAGCAGGAGTTACAAGAATGGGCAATGCAAAATGAGGCATATTCATGAAATGAAATGTCAAAGTCTACTGTCCTGGTAAATCCTCCTGGGTCATTTGATTTCATGACTCCTCTAAATACTTTCCAAAGTCCTGTGTTGTCAGTTGTGTCAGCAATACACAGATTAAATTACATTGCTGGCATACATTGACATGAAGGAATTTAACTTCCTCAAAGTGCATATTATGTAAAATATATTAAACACTTTATTTGTATTTTATGTGATTCATTAAAAATAAATTAAAAGTTGCATTGAAATATTAACAGAGTATCTTCATCTGAAGTAATGGGTAAGAATTTTAGCAACATGTACTGGTTTTGACTGCTCAAGACTATCAAAGTTTTTTTTCTGGGGGGACAAGGGGGGTGTGGGAGGATGCTGAAAAGGAAAAAAACAACAGCGATTGAAGGCAAAAAAAGTTAGAATTTAGGCCATAAGTATCTGCTGAACCCTCTCCCAGGTGTAATATTCAATCAGCAGCTATTTAATCTGTGTTGGTAACATACATTTATTTTTGTTATGGACACTACTGTAGCATGAAATTGGAAGAGGATTTCCTTATAGCTGAAATGTATTACAATAATTTTGTAGTGAAAAACTAAGTTCCTGCTAGCTGGAAGTTTCTTCCTATTTTTTATTATTCCTCTCTTTGTTCAGGGACAGAGTAACACTGGGTTGCTTGGATATGTCTCCACTTCTAGTGTTTTCTTTTATGGGGTTTGGAGTTATGTGTACAAACACAGACATTGAACTCCAGCTTCTTATTTGGAGGACCAAATGTTTAGGTCTTTTTAGGGCTGGACTATTCCTGGCAATGCGTCGCATGGGAAACCACTTGGCTTTACAGCCAGTTAAAGACCAGACACCAGTTATACTGCTTGTTTTGTAAAGTTTCTTGTGTTTCCTAATCCTCAAGGAAGAAAAGGGAGCTGGGAACAGGATTACCCAGCCACTACATAAGGAGTCAACACAGAGAACTGCAGCAGTCTCCTGAACCTATGACATCTGAAACTTCTTGGTTCCTACAGAAAGAGCAGACTAGCTGACCCAGGAGGTTGATGGAGAAACCCATGTGCCAGCATTCCCTTCTCATTTCATGTGATGGGCAGAGAAAAGTGCCGCTACCATAAACATTCCCAGTGCTCATAATTTACAAGTTTTAGGGTTTACAAGTACATAAAAGAGAAAATCTGATAAACCAGATCTATCATCTTCTCAAGATATTCAGAAACTTTACCTGCATTGTAATAGAGTTTTATAAAATCCTGGGACAATAGGCTGAAGCCAATCTAGATCTTAAGTACTATTTGGGACAATAGGCTGAAGCCAATCTAGATCTTAAGTACTATTTGGGACTTGTCTGTGCCATTCTACAATCACCAATTATTTTTCTAACATTAGGCTTGAGTCCCTTGAACTTTTTGGCAACATATAATTATGTTTTCTTTTATTTTTTAAGTGATAATATTTAAAATAATTTGTGTTCTGTAAAAATCTAGTCAATAACAACTGAGAATCCCAAAAACATCCTGAAGACAACCACTTCTACAATTCCAAATAATTATCTCTTTCTTTTCTACTTTTTAACACAATGCAGTCCCTGAAACTTACTAATGATTTTGACACACATAAGACTGACAATTATGAACTCTATATACTATCAAAGAATAGTATAACTGTATCAAGGAATCAATTATTTTAAAGTTGAAGAGGTCACCACCTTCTTGTCCCAGAAAGTACTTTCAAAAACCCGATTTCATTTGGTTGGCAGGTTTTTTTCACTTCATCATTCACTATTGTACAGCACTTTGCTTCATTTCTGAATTCCATCTCTCCCAGATGGTTGTTAATTGATAGGAGATGGCTTTCACATTTACCATTATAGCTGAACTAATGTTCTGAAATTCAAAACTTAAATATTAAAACTAGGCATTAGGCAGAAATGTCCAGAAGGTTAGACAATGGAATAATTTGTCAGGGGAGAAAAAGTTGACTCATCATTACAACTAGAATTGAAGAACAGGCTAGATAAAACAGATTATTGGGAGATTATAGTAAAGGGCAAGTAGCAGCTGCCCTCTGTTGCTTCCTGTTTTTTAATTTAGCATGGATAACATGTTATGCATAACAAGGATGATATGTGATACTCCATAATCCATACCTCGCTATATTGTGATGTTGGAAATAGAAGAAAAAGCAGGCCAAGCGATAAACTAATGTATGTATATGTATGCAATGTATAGTTTGCAATACATAAAAATTATACTAAAAAATTGCACTCTCCAGTCCTGGGTTTTAATAATGATGGTGTGTAATGTTGCACAGGGCACCATTGCCCTTTCTGGGGTGCAGTAATCCTCACACACATGCATTCAAAGAATTTTATATAAAATGCTCTTACTCGCTTCTGCAGCCTTTATGTTCTAAACAAGTGCAGTGTGTGGGAGAGAGACAACTTTCATAGATATACTGTGCCTGCTGCACTTTTAATTAATTTGTAGATTGAAAATAACTACAAGGAAAATATATGGGTGAGGGAAGACAGGAAGCATTAAAGGAGTTTTTACCACTTTATTTATGTACTTTATTTCAAATCTTGTCTCATAAGAAACACAGAGCTCATTTCGTCAAGGAGAGTAACTATACAGTCTCATTTCAGCATATGTCAGTGTAATTAACAGTGTGTTTTCCAGAAAAAAAAAACTGGCCAGGATTTTACCATAGGTTCTTTATAGCAACAAGCCTTCCTCCCTAGCTCCAACACTGCTCTAATTAAAGTGATTATGACATTTCAGGACTCCCCTTTTCTTTATGCATGCTACCTAGGACTCCCCTTTTCTTTATGCATGCTACCTAGATAATACATCTTAATTTAACATTGATCATTAGTGCCGATATTACAGCGCCCGCTGAATTTGCGTTAGCCTTTGATGGTGCCAGATATTAGACCCCTGCACGACCTTACACAACACTGTGCTACCGAGCTCTGCCTCCAGCTTTTCCAGTTAATAAAACCCAGGTGAAATTCCTCCCCCATGCATCAGTAGATCCTGCCTGTGCCATGAAGCGGAGTCCCGCGGGTCGGGGCAGAGAAGCTGAGCGGGCAGGAGCATCCCGGGCGGAGCGGTGCCGCATCCCGGGCGGGCAGAGGCGAGCCCCGCTCCGGCACGCAGCTTGACACCCTGCGTGCCTGCCGAGGGAGAGGAGCCTGCCGCTGGCCAAGCGTCTGCCCAGGTTTTATGCCACCGGCAGAGCGTGCATGACAGCTTTATTAATGCCGAGCGTGTTGAGCATGGTTCACCTCCGCATTCCCGCATCGCCGTGCCAAGGTAGCCCCGCACAAAGGTAAATCACAGCCGCCAGCAGCGCGTCCTGCTCTGCCATGGCCCGGAGCGCGGGCACCGCACCCTGCACCTTTAGGGGCTCCCTACTACTGACCATGCCTAGCGGCGAATTTTGGGTAAACACCGTCTCCGCTGGGGCTGACTTCCTGGCGCTGAGCTGTAGCGCTCAGCTTTTAAACTGTAATTAATGATAGATCTTCCCTTCTAGGAAGTTAAACGATATTTCTGCTAAATGTTTCTTTCTGGAGAGGGAACAGTATGACTCAGCTTTAAACATTTCTTTTTTTTCTGATAAAAGCCACCAAAACTTTTATAAGTGGAAAATTTTACATTAGGTGGGTTCTAGAGTATTAATTTATCAGCATTCATTTTGCATATGCAAAGCTTTATACAGGCACATATGAAAAAGTATCCATGCAAATTTTTTTTGCATTTGATGACTTCTGTGGACAGAAAGAAAATAATAAATACAAATAGCACCTGTGCGCTCAAATTAATAATCTGTCATTGTTTTCATTCAAGTTCTAGAGCATGAAAACATGATAAGAGAAAGAGAGATCTGAATTGCTTCACAAAATCTGGCACTTTTTTTTTCCTGCTTTAGAAAGTTTTTACAATTCAACCCTTGGTGTTCCAAAGTTTGTAATTTCTGCCCAAAATAAAAAATAAACACATAATTTCAAGACACTTACACACAGACACACACACACACGAGACTGCAAAAATGAAAACTGTATCAGATAAGACACATTTTTACATAGACCTGTATGTGTATGTATGGACTAGAATAGCTTAAATCCTTTTATCAGTGATAAGGTTGATCCATATATTTGATGATCTCCCAAAAACCACCTTTTTTAGCACACAACAGCCCAAAGTTTTTGTCTCTTACTAGGGCCAAAATTTAAGTTACAACCTATTTATGAAAATTTGTTCTCTATCACTACAATAATTTACTTTAAAACATTGTTTCACAAACCTCTTAGGACCTTTTCTCCTGTAGCTTAAAAAATACTCAAAATAAAATATAAAAATAGAAATACAGAGATCATCTTGAGAGCACAGGTATTTACAACTACCAACAGAAATCTTGTACTTTCTGTCATTAAGATTGCTGAAAGGAGTATCTCCTGCTGATGCTGATTTTTTTTTGATTTTTTTTTTTTAACTACACTGGCGCTGTTGACTGGAGGTAGCATTCAGTGTCGAACGGATGCTGGAGGCACCATACAAAAGTTCAGCATCAGCTATTTTTCACTTCATACAAATGCGCTTGCTTCACCATACCATTCCTATGACTGTTACATATTCTTATTTCATTCTGGTATTCCCCCATACAAGTTCCTTTCTCCCTATACTTGGCATTATCCCCTCTTTCTTGTGAAATATGTGCCAGTGTTAGCCTGATTTACCATGTGAAATTCTCGCTGAAGTTGGTGGGAAAGATGGGAAAAATCTTCCTAGCAGGGCCTGTTGCCAATAAGACAGGGGGTAAAGGTGGTGGATGCCTCTTCCCTAGAAACATCCAAGGTCAGAGTGGATGGGGCTCTGAGAAAACTGATCAAGTTGAAGATGTCCTTGCACATAGCAAGGGGGTTTGACTAGATTGCCTTTTTAAGATCCCTTCCAACCCAAAGTATTCTATGATTTCTCTGCACAGGTCAAGCAATGGTATTATTCTGAGTTTATAAGGGGTCTCTGAAGTCTGGTACTTCAGTGGCAGAATTTAATTATCCACCACCATCTTCCTTTTACTTCTCAAGGAAGGAGCAGCTGTGCATCACAAGGTGCTCTTTTTTGCCCCATGTTCCTATACATTGTATATACACATAGGTATATTTTACCAGCCAGTAAATGAGTAAGTAATTGCTTTTTTCAGTGTTCTTGCTACACTGCACATGTTATCTGCCACGTAACTGCTACTCAAACAGTGACAATGAAAAGGGTGGAATTATACACCTTTTATTGTCCTCATATAATTCTACTCTCCATCCCTTTTAGGCTTTTCCAGATGCTACTCACTCAGTTTTTGTGTTTTTCAGCACAGTAATTTGACATTTATTCACAATTAGATGTCAAATTTATTTTATGTACCTGCTGTATAATTATGCAGTTCCCCTTGGCATTGGAAGAGTGTGTATAGTAACATTAGTTTGCTAAAAAAAACATATTTAAAGCTCCTAAAATTTTCTAGATTCCCTTGACAGTAATAGACCTTTCAAGAATATTATCACTCAATACTTCCTATAACTTATTTTTTTCACAAGTTATTCCTATAGGATACCAAGAGAAAGTCAGTTATCTTACAGTTCTGGACATGGAATACCGAGAGGACTTCTGAATCACACTAAGTTAACCAGAACTGACACTGACATGCCAGATCCATTACTCTTCCACAAAGCAATAGAATTTTATATATCATAACTCCTTCTAGCACAAGGCTGGAACTTATGTTAGAGAATCTGCCATGAAAAGTTTACTGAGGGAGTCATCCATGCTGGAGAATCCCAGGTTACTCAGCCTATGAGAAAAGACTCAACAAAAAAAAAACAAAGCAGGAAGAAACCAAAACTATCCAAAACTATGGTAATTTAATTCAACCTGACAATTATAGTTTTCATGAAATGTCACTTTGTTCAATACCAGTGTCAGTGCTTCCCCTTCAGCAACAGAAAATATTTTAACTTGCTTACCTACTGAGATTTATACAAAACTATCTATTTCTCACAGTTTGCTCATGCTCCAAAATTCAGTCTGTGCTGTGTGATAGAATAAATTAATTGCACTATGAAGTACTGTTTTCTGTGAAGGGTTTTACCATAGTTATAATATATTCTATTGTCAAATATTTACATTTTTCTTCATGTAAAAACCATTTTATAAATAAAATTTTAGTAAGAGTCAATGCAGTATTAGTGAGGTTTTTGACCTGAAGAATAAATGTTATGAATTTTGGGCAGGAATAATCTGAAATTTAGAGGCAGGAGTGAAGATAATAATTTGGCTTTAAAGTTCTGATGAACTGTATAGTAAAACTGAATTACACAATTAACCCTGGATGATAAACACTGATAGAAGACAATTTTTTCACTCTCCAGCTTCCCCTGCCTCTGGAATAAGTAGTTCCAAAAGGACATCGATATTTTCCCTTCCATGTTAAATCCAGGTTTCTGTT
The DNA here is from genome assembly GCF_030490865.1 of Poecile atricapillus. Lineage (NCBI taxonomy): Eukaryota > Metazoa > Chordata > Aves > Passeriformes > Paridae > Poecile > Poecile atricapillus. The sequence goes on along the minus strand of NC_081249.1, from coordinate 56,845,941 downwards.
CATACTGAAACAACAAATTGCTGTGGAGAAAATGAAATATATGGTGAAGAGGAATAGGCAGGGGAAACAAAAATGTTTTTTTTCTGACAGTTTATTAGCAATTAAAAATACAAAACCCATATGACAATGAACTTTCTCCTCTCTGAAGGAGAAAATTCTCATTCTCATGTATAATTTATCTTTGCCATGAATTCTTAACAGACCTGTAAATTGAAAAATCAACATCTACTCAGGGAGAGTAGGTGAAGGACATACAGGCTGGCACCAAATTTCAATCAGCCCTAACAAGGGGAAAAAAGGTCTTACCTTGTTGCCTGTTATTGTAAACATGTCCTGTGGAGACAAACTATTTTAATTTTTTTCTTTTTTTCTAAGCATATACATACATATATAAGCCTTATAAAGGCTTATGTACAACCTTTATAAGAAGTTTCCTCTAGACTTTTCCATTTAGTGTCACAAATATATGAATTTAGATGTGGAATGCAGGAGTATAAAATGTTAAATCACATCTTCTTTCCATGAGCTTCATAACACACAAAACTATAATGTAGCACAAAGCACCTGCTGATCCCTGATATTTGTTTCTGTAGGAATTAGCTGCTACACAAAGACAGCACTTCTGAATAGACTTTACATGTCTTTTGTAAATTTCTCTTTGACTCATAGGGAGGTGCTTTGAAAAGGAAGCGACAGCCTTGATGTTGCTCTAGACACAAGGTAACAAAACACATACACTGTATAGAAGAAGCTAATGCACTGTGAGCATTAAAGGGCAAATTGCCATCCACTCAGCAAATCTGTGCAGAATTTCTCCCAGTGGTTTTCATGGAGTGACACATTAGCTAACAATCACAATTTAGCTCTGTTTGATCATTAGCAAAAGCAAGACAGAATGTTTTCATTTCTCTACTACAGCTACCACAGTTTCTGTCAAAAGGTTTTGGAATTTAGCCATAAAATAATCTCAATTTAAATCTTCAGAAGACAGTTTTAACATGGACATTAAAATTCCAGAGCAAACTCTGCAGACAAGAGTACTCACAAGATAGCCCCACATGCCCTCACTTGGAAGTGTGCATTTTCCATGGTTACATAGTTCATTTGCATGGTGACATAACAATTTCAGCCTGCTCCTTTTTCACCTTTCCTTAAGTTTGAAAATTAAAATGCTGTAGGACAGAGCATGAGGGTTATAGTCTCATGAGCAATTAAAGTCTGGGTGGTGAATTTACTGCAGTGATAATATTGTGGTCAGTTATTTCTGTTCTAACTTATGAGCTTCTGTGAGCATCTGGCCTGTGTCTGTGAAAAGTTCTTATATTGAGCTTTTGGACAGGACTTATCACCTGGTCATGCAGGGAGATTCAAATCATAAATCTCCCTTTTCAACAACAAAGATTTGGTTGGGTGACTCTTAGATAGCAACATCTGCTTACACAGCAAATGAGAACTATCTTCCCATAAAGAATGCTGTTCTGAGTATCTCAGGGTATATAGTGTCATAAAACCCACAATTTGAATAAATTATGTATTTCAAAGGTAACTTATGTGGGTGACAGACTGTAATGTGATTTATATCACTCTATTATACAGAACATATATATTTTATTTATTATTTTTTTTCCTGGATACTGCCTTCATGTAAGTACACAAGATATTTTTCCGAACTCTTAATTCCTTTTGCAATTACTCCTAACCTCCCTTTAAGGTCTGTACACCACTAAAGACTGGCACAAATCAGCTTACATAAAACAATTTTAAAGGAACAAGCAATGTCAATAATGCAAATACAAGAGTGACTATATGTACAAAATACACTTTAGAATATAAAACAAGTAAAAAGGGGTACCTTTCCTTGGCAGATTATGATAAAATATAGCCCTGTTGGGTTCCACACCCCCACCCTTGTTTTCAGTCTGCAATAAAACTATCAAAATAAAATATAATTTCTCTGTAATGGGACAACCATATGTTAAGGAAATTGCAATTAATATTGTTCACATCTTTATGGGTCTTTCGATCTCTCCTGTTAACCTAAAACATCCATGGTGTAAGTCTAGCCAGATTATGAGACCAAATGCAAGAGACACTTTCTGGGAAATAAACTGGGAAGATTATAGTTTCAGAGAATAGAATAGCAAATTGATGTCTCAAGACTCAAGTTTCCATGACCCACTCTACATCACTTTATAACAGAAATATTTTCAGCCAAACTATATTAGATATTCAGAGAAAATAACTCAAATTTGCTCAAGAGCAGACAGACTGGGGGGCAGTGAGAATCTAATTCTTCTCAAAATTCATTCCAATAGAATTTTTTTTCAATAGGAAAGACCAGCCCTCTTAGAAAGTGTTGACTAAACTACGTTTTGTTAAAGACAAAGAAAACACCTTTATTAATAATTATAATGAATTTTTATGATCTGCACTTGAAGGAACAGAGCTGACACTTTCTCTTGGAGCAAAGTGCTATTAACTGAGCATATCCAGTGACTCGAAACCTATTGTTTTTCAAGTATTGGTGTAGCTTTTATTTTTCTTTTTTTAAGTTACTTATCATGAGTCTTATCAAGAATTTGAACTCTAAGCTAAAAATGAACCTGTTGTCTGCTAAACAGTAATTGGAGCAAGCTACAAACTTAAGCAGTTTTATCTGACAAATTCATCCAACATTATTTCATGACTTGATATGTCCATTTAACGTAATATTCTCTCTTTTCACACCATTCAACAGAGTGATAGCGAAATGAGATAGCTCTCTTCTCATTAGGTAATTCTTTATCTACTGACGGTCAATATTGAAAGTCAGGGTTTACTCCCCAGCACTCAATATTCAGCAATGGCTGTAGTTTCAAGTCCATTCCCTTTTTTTTATGTGTGTATAGAAACAGCTAGAGATTCAGCTTGCCAGAAGTATCCTGAAGCAAAATCATCCATTCCAAATCAATGATGAGTTACACAGTGCCCAACACCTGTTCAATCAGTGGGAAATAATTCAGCACAGGTGTTAATGGCAAGTCCGGTTTGCATAACTGCAGCTTCATGCCCTGGAAATTCAAAAGGTCATCATCAAGATTTTACAAAGACAAACTAATTAGCAAAAAACTTTCTAATAGTTACATGAGAAAAATAATGTTACTAGATACTTAAGATTTTAGATAACATTAACTCAACACAATTATAGAATGACACAATTATAGAAAGTGAAGGTGTCTAAGCTACCTTTTGGTGCATCCTTAGTTGATCAATATGAAAAATTGTTCTGAATTTTTTGTGGAAGTTAAAATTACTGTTCTGACTAAATTTTAAGAGGTCTGGATGCAACCCATTATTTCAGAAGATTTCCATAGAATTTATAGCAATAATTATAAAAATGTGATAAATCTAATAATACTTTTATTATTTCTAGCTATAAATCTATAATGATAAATTAAAAAAACAAAAAAACAAAAAAAAAAGGGCATTCTAACTTAATCTAATCAAGTTTCAGTTCTGGCTGCAAGAAATCTTGGGAGGTCATTGAGTCATATAGCAGGTTGCTTGCTCACTGACCAGCTGAGATTTAACATATTCCAAAAGTATCCACAACCACTCTGGGCAAACTCTTCCAGTGATTAACCACTTTTACTAATGACTTTTTTGTTTCAATACAGGGTAAATTTACCTTGCTGCACCTTTGTTCACTACTTCTTTGCTTTCCATTGTCTACATCTGTCAGAAGTCCCTTTGGTCAGCCCTTTAGGTAGCTGTGCATGGCAACTAGGTCCCCCACGTCCCTTTCTTCTTAAGATTGAATAAACTCAGCTCTCAAACTCTCAGTTTTCTTTATGTTCTCTCTTGCATCTCTCAGTTCTATTAAGCTGGCAACCACCCTGACAGCTCTCCTCTGGACTCATTCTACTTTGTCAGCTCCTGCCTTGCACCGGGCAGCCCTGCACTGAATGCAGTGACCATTTGTGCTCTCACAAGTCCCACAGGGCAGTCAGTGCACACTGCTGACCCATTTTCAAGTTCTTGTGCTCCATGACCCCTGTCCTTTACTGCAACCCCCCCAGCTCTTCCATTTCTTGAGGCAAGAGCTGGCTCCCAGGTTGTACAGGGGCATGGGGTTATTCCATCCCAGGTGCAGGACCTGGTTCATTTCCCCCAAATGAACATCATGGGGTTTCTATCCATTCTCTCTCAAGGCTTCTCTGAAAGTGCTTGTTCTTTAATGTAATGATCTTGATGGCTCTGCTCAATTTGGTGTCATCATTCAAACTTGCTTTAGGTAAAGAAATGGAAGATCTTCACATGTTAAACATCTGACTGGAAGAAAGAAAACAGAAGGTAGGATTATTTCACCATTACCCACCAACAAGTCCTCTAGGAATATTTTTTGAAGTCCCTGCTGCACAACACATCCATTACAGGACTGGAATAGAATCTAAGCAGTGAAAAGGTAGCATTTGTTTGCAGTACCAGGTTACCTGCAGTAATGAAGATATTGGTCAGTTATGGGCATTTGTGGTCTTTTTTTTTTCCTCAAAGATTCAAGTATCTCCAAACCAAGAGGTCATTCACGTAGTTAAACATACAAACATATAGAAAAAAAACAAAACTAAAATAAAATAATTTATGTTTAATAATGACTATTGATAATTGCTGGTTTTTTTATAAAAATTAATTCTGTGAGATTCTTGGTTATTGGCATGGCTTGATTTGGTGCTCAGATAATTTTCATTATGAGATGGAAGTTCCTAATTATTTTAATGTCCTTCCCCAACTAGTATATGCATATGTATCAATGCTTTTTAGAATAATGCCACACAATTATGGTGTGCATTCTAATGCATTAGTGGTATAATTTATGTCTTCTTCCTAAAAAAATGCCAATGCTCCTGATGTAGTTATTTGAAAGCTGCAAGAGTCCTTAAAGCCAAATCTGAGGAGTTCAAGATCCGTTTAAAGGAGCATGATAGACCTTTTCTCTCTTTTATTTATCCTTTACCCATAAAGCATGTCATTCCTGTACCTGTTATCATTAGTTATTACTGTATTCCTCCATTGCCTTTGAATGTATTGCCATTAAACTGGATGGCAAACAGTGGGCAAGGAAAATTATATGGTCAGTGCCCTGGGGATGTAACAGTAATGGATGGATGGACAGTAATGATTCACTTACTGCAATCAGTGCTACTCCCAGTCAGTTTTGTGATGCAATATTAGTTGCAGAGGAAATATCAGATGGGAGGAAAAAAAATAGAAAATTAGATTAGTCTACATAAATGGGAAGGAAATAGCAAATAGTTGTGGCTTGAACTGCTCTGTTTATTGCTGGGTTTTAAAGTTCAGAAATAGATAGATGAAAATTATAGGAAGCACTAAAATGGAAATTAACTTTTTTTTAAAAGTTCAAGGTTGCTGTAGACATCTCAAAAGAAAATTATGTCTGTCCTCAATGCTTTTACTATAGGTCTCAAGACATAACAAAGCAAGGTGAAGCAAACAGACTTAGGTTATGTTTTTTCATCCCAGATGAGGGCTGAGTCTCATTGGACCTGGAATAACTTCTATATACTGCATTGGTGCATTGAGAAAAAGCAATTTTGATAGAATCCTCTCATATCAGCTGAGAATGAGAATAAAGCCACTGAATGAGGAAAATTACTCATGTACAGCAAACTGCAGGTGCATGAGTACTCTTCTAGTAAAGACATACTGAGCTATTTTAAAGCATGGTAAAGTCCATAGGACTTGCACAAGTTTCCCTGGAGGTCTTTGTGTGTCTTTTCTTCAAATTCTTTACTTGTAACTCATAATGATAATGCATTGACTACTCTTTACTTCAGCTATTTCAACTACTGTGATAGTAATATACTGATGATGATTTTTTTTGGTTTTTTTTTAAATACAGCACACTAAAATACAAAGGAAACACAAGATGAGGTATAATTAAGTAGAACAATCAGAGATTTATGAAATTACTTTATTTAAATGTTCATCTACAAAATAACTTCATAGTCATTAGAATGTTGAATTAATATAAAAATTAATTAATTAACACCTTGGCACAACATCTTTTCAATACATGTTTCTCTTTCAAATGCATTTTTCTGGTGTCATGTCTGAAAAAAAGCTTGTTTGCAAATACTTATTGGAAGAATTACTAAGCAAAATTGGACTGAGCAGGAGATTTTAAGAAAGGTATATATTTTTGATTGATAGAAGGATGCAATGCTGGAAGAATAATAAACAGTGTTTAGATAGCAGCATAAGAAGCTTTACAACTGTTTAACCAAATACAGTTTTTACTATATATGTACAACAGGAAACTGAATGCTATTTTAACTTTGTAGAGTTTAATTTACTTGTCGTTTGAAAATTGGCAAATATAGCAGCTGTTTCTAACCTTCAACTTTACAAACTTCTCTCTCATCTAGCGAAGCATTCTGCTAAGTTCCTGAAATTGGAGGTAAAAATTCAATTTCTGTACATGTTAAGCCACAGAATTATGAAGACTATAACAACTGAATAGTTTGAAACTATATCTAGTACACTTCTTGCAAAGCTTAAGTGATGCATGTAATTACATTTTTTAATTTCATGTATTTTCTAACATATATGCATGTATATTACAGCTCTCTATCTAAACATTCATTCTCTGTGCCTTTATGTAATCTAAGATTTAAAAGATGCAATTTTCAAGCAAACAGTATCAAAGTAAACAAAGAATGCAGATATAATCTACAAGAGCAGAGCTAAATGTAAACCTCTGCCAATAAGACATTGCAGTGCAGGGAGGCCTGTTCCTCCATGAAACATGAGGAGCATGGGCAAAGCTACAATCTCTGCTGAAAAAGAAGTTGCTGCTCTGATTCTATTCATTTTCCATGCCTGAATATCAGTGATTTTTTACTATAAACATGGTACAGTTAATTGGTTCAAATAGCCAAATTCGTTTCCACTCTGTCGTCTGTATTAGTGTCTTAGGTCAAAACCACAAGCAGCTATTAACAAGTAGATACTTTCCTTCTTCACAAGGGAAAGTTATACATTTACCATTTTTCTACCACAGAACCAATCTCTTTGTTTTTCATATGAGTTTGTGCTGGATGGACTGGGAATGCAGGAGGTTATGCCTTGCCCTGGAGTTCAATAAGATTTGGACAGATTTATGGATGAATGGCATGCTCAGGCATAATACAAAACACAGCCCATGGTACTCCCCAAAATCAATCAGTTTGAAATCTCTTCCTTTCCTCTCATGTCTTATCAAGAAGAAACATCCCATAGCATCCTCCAAAACCTTGAAATTTTTCTGCTCCATTAAAATCCCCAGATAATTACCTCCCACATCCTGCATGCATTGAGTGCTATTTTTCATGGGGGTGCAGCCAGTGTAAGACAGAAAGAAAAGATCCATTCAAATCCTTGTTTAAGACAAATAGTAGCACAGTCAGAACAGGTTATATATTTATTCCTGCCAGAAGGGAAATTAAAACTTGTCTGTAATTTACAGTAATTCACAGGATTCAGATAGTTTATGGGAAGAATTGCTGGGCCGAGATGAAGTGTCAATCTATGAGTCAGGGCAACACCTCAGAAGGCAAAGCAAGTGTTTGGTTTTTGTAAAATGATTAAGTTAACTCAGACCAGCAGGAACAACCAATGCTGTTGCTTGAATTTATTTTCTTTTTTTCCAGATGGGAAAATAAAAAATACACGGGAAAATAAAACCCTAAATATATGTTTTTAGTACCTCAGCATAGCCCAGTATTTTCTGCTACAGTACATACCATAGGCCTCTGGGTCATGGGATTTTTTTTTTACTTCAAGCAAATTCTTCTTTGGAGATTTTTTTAACAACTTTTTTAGAGTAAACTCAGAGTAACTGACTTGCATATCTTAGATCCCTGCAAAAAAAACCTTCTTAGCCAATGTGCTGCCCAAAGGACTTTCTTGATCATCCTGGTCACTTTAATAGACATTACTGAGACATTTTAATAAAAGTCATACCCGCTTTGCAGAAGGGGCCCTTAGAAAGATAGGTGTTGGAAAATGAAATAGAAGTCTCTCTGAGTCTCTCAGAGAGAGAAGAAAATGCAGGGATTGAATTAAAACTTTAGAGAAATTAAAATATTTTAAACCACATAGACATGAAGTAAAAATTTAAGAAGTATATCCTAAGTGCCTTAAGGGACTGTGTTTGCTAGTGAAAAGCCCTGAAGCCCAGTTGAAAGTTCAGTAGTGTTACCCTTTACAGAATTAACTCAATTCTAAACATAACGAAAACATTGCTCGCATTTCTAGATAGAATAGATAGGACTATTCAAGTAAATAAATACATCTATACACACAAATTTTAAGTAAGAACTGACACTACTTTTGTATATTAGAATCAAGCTCAGAAAGTGTAGAAATGTTTTAGAATCATGTTTTTAGCTGATTGGATGATTTATGAATAAAATCTCTCTGCATTGGGGTGAAAAACTCCAACACACAAGAAAGAAGAAAGAAAAAAATGGATCTGCTGCCACTCAGAACATCAGGACTTTATGCCAGGGAGCTGCTGCTGCTCAAAATATTGGGACTCCATGCCAGAAAGCTCTTAGCATAGACTTTAATACTCAGAACTCATTGCCTTCGAGACTGATGCATTTACACAATTATCAACTTTGCAATAACCAACAACTGCTCTTGTCTCTTTGAGACTCAAGACCCATGAAAAACTCGACAGATAGGAAATGGAAAAGTGTCAGAAAGTTATCATTTTGCAGTAAGAAACAGGTTTCACATAACTAGTCTCCTTATAATTACGGCGATGAGACTTGAACACTTACCTTCAAATTGCTTTTCATTTCTTAGTTGCTCCATCCAGCCAAGACCAGTGCTTAGCTGTCTTGTTCCCTGCAGAACTGAAAAGCAAGAAACAAGTGCTCCCAAAATACTAACTAGTACAAAGCTAGGGCAGACATCAAGTGGAAAAATCAACAAAATGCAGATCAGATAGTCTTCCCCAAATTTCTCCACATGTCATCAGATCAATCTCCACAAAGCAAAACTGTCTGGTGCTCCATATGAAATCAAACTGTATTGGCTCTAACACAAATATTGAAGCATTGTTGCCCCAACACTTCAACAAGCTGTGGGCAGAATCCATTCGTAATCCTAGACTCCTCTCATGCCTGTCCTAAAATAAATAAACAAACAAATAGTTGTAGCTGCCTGGAGGCTGAAAAGAATTTTTAGACTATTTTACCAGTATTATTGTGGGGTTTGTTTTTTTTTATTTCATGCCTAAAATGTCAGCTGAAATGAAATAATTGTAAAGGTCTGTTGCTGAAGGTGATGTGGTGTGTCTGAAGAAACCATCACTGATTGAGTCAAAACAGCTGCCTCCACTAAAGTTATCTACCCTTCTGTGTTCTTTCTTCATCTAAGTGGGAAGCATGACCATGTTTTCTTGCTTTGCCTTACTATTCCATGTCATCCATTTCTTATGAGATGCCTCTTGTTTCTCTACCTGTTTGTGGCAGCAAAACCCAAAATTAAATTTAAACTTGCCATGTTGAGAAGCTGAGGCCTGGAATTTGGCTTAGTGTTCTATATTGTTTACAAGTCATCTAGATTTTTCCAGTTTAATATGTTTAATTAAGTTGTTGGATGTTGATTTCGGGTGACTGCTGATCACTGACAGGAGTAAATAGGTGATTGGTAATCAGAAGCTCAGAACATTAGAAGAAATCTAAGAATGACTGCAATTATGTAAAATCAGGCAGAACCAATAATAAAGAAAAATAAATTGTCCCCCCACCCTGAACCTACAGGAATAAATTGAAACAAAATGGAGAAAGAAAACCATACATATTAATGAGACAGCACCATCTAATCAAAACCCATTGTCTTCTGCCAGCTCAATCAACAAATTATTATAGAGGATAATGTTACACTTAGGAACTCTAAATGTTTATAAACAGCCCAATTACTGTACTGTAGTAACTCATCCTCAAATGCAATCAGGTTTAATATTTTATCAGAGCAGAAGAAGAAATTTGTATGAGATCAAACAACTACATTAACAAAGACATTTGCTTATGTTGAATAAATATGTTAAATTTTAAATCAATGTTTGTGACTTTTGTCAGTTTCTCAATAGCATAAATAAACAAACACCAAGTTTCCAATCTCTAAAGATTGTCCAGAATGCAACAATCTTAAATACCAAAACCCAAAAAGCACCCTAAAATTCCAATTGGGATGTTATCAGCATTTGTATAAAAAATCAAGATCTACTAGTCAGCTGTAGGACAAGATATTCAAATTCAGTCAATGTGTTTTACCTCAGCAACCAGTGAGGAAGCTCCCACTGAATTTATTGGAAAAAAAAAATATAGATGGGCTTATACTGACAGCATTACCAAATTTCTCTGAAGTGTGTTTAAAAGCTCTACTAAACGCATCCCAGCTTTCAGGTACATTTAAAGGGCATTAGTATATAAGGGGTTTTTTCATCTCCAGCTCCAATGAGCTTCTAATTAATTGAAATAAATATGTATAATCACATATGTCTGTAGTCATTCCCAGCAACACTAACCCAAGCCTTGTGCTCCCCTTGGCAGTGGCTCTAAAAACAGCTTGTCATTGAGTACTAGGAGATCACCTTTGCTTCCTTCTTTTTTATTGTTCTCTTCTCTTTTGGTCCCACGAGACAAATTATCTAGTGACAAACAGAATTATTCAGGAATGTAAAGGCCTATCATGTTATTTAAACACTGAAGCTAAGCAGAGTTATCTAACCTGGGAGTGACTGCCAGGGTTTGTTGCCAGCTCTAGGAATGGCTTGGTCCACAGGTTTGCCAACTTTTCTAGACTCTCTGTAAATTGAAACTAACATTTTTTGATGTCACAGAGATAAGTGATTTGAAGTACTTTGAAGGCACAGGGAGCTTTAATAGTTAAAATTCTCATACTTTTACCTACATAGAGCAAAGAAGAGAGTTTGGATTTTTTTCCTATTTTATTTTTTTTCCAATGGAGATGCTATAATGCAGTTTAAACCTGATTTTGACCCAACTATGAATCTGAAACTAAGGATGGATGGAAAAACCATGTTTTCAAGGGATGTCTATGTCTAAGTAGAGGAATAGTAGCCAAAAGTTTCTCATTAGTCATCGAGTTTCATGATTAACTTTTCACTTTTAATCTTTATCTCCTCAAAGTTCAAGCAATACTAGAAGATGAGGATAACATGAAATGGATCATATTAATTTATTTTTTTCCCCCATAAATATTACGCAGTGGTATTCTGAAGTTAAAGTAGAAAAAAGGAAAATAGAAAGCATAACTCTGTAATGTCAGAAGTAGACTGCTAGAGTCAACCAAGTCTGTAGAATCATTTTTCAAGATCAATTTCATGCAAAATTACCTATGTTGAATTAAAATAGAAGTTAATAGAATATTATGCAAAAAAGCAATTAAAATCACAGAATCAACTAGGTTGGAAAGACCTTTGAGATCATCAAGTCCAACCTAGAATCGAGGGAGTATAAAAGCCATTTATATGACAAAAAAGACATATGTTTACCATGCAAAAGAATGAAGCACAGAGAGACTTATACTGCACTATACAGCATCTAGCAGAATTAGAACTTTTGACTTGAAAAACAATGTAGAACACAGAAGACATGTTGTATCAAATTGTTTTCAGATCATGGGCATTTCCTTTCCAAAAGGATCCTACTATTTGGCATCCTGTTATGGACCTTGCTCAGACTGCTCATGCATTTTTACAGTCCATTGTATGGAAGAGAATGTCCCTAAAGCAGCTGGCTTTGTGTAAACTGTAAACTGAAGACAGAGAAGATTCCCAGTTTGCCAGGGTGTGCATTTTTGCTTCTACACAAGCAATAAGCCAAAACATCTGAGAATATTAACGAAAGCATGCCTAACAATATGCCCATAGTGGTATAAATAGGCCTGGAATACCTGAGTCCAGTTTACTTTGGATTAACTGCAATGGAAGACACAAGGCAGATCATCAAATAAACTCACAGAATAAAATTTAGCTTACTCAGTGCAGTTACGACTAATAGATACTCATAAGGGCCTTCTTAAGAAAAAGAGTGAAACTAGTTAAAGAACAGATGCAAGTATAACCACTGTATATACAACACAATAATAAACTATTAATAAAAATTATTTCATATTTTTGTGTGTAGTGATGCGTGTAACAAACATAGCACATAGAGCTTTCACAAAAAGGATAAGACCAATATATTTGTTCTTCATTTCCTATGTAATCTGTGACAAAGTGTGAAAGGCAAACAGCTAGCATTATTTTTCAGCACACAAAAACTAGGGATACCAAATGAAATTATACAGCAGTGTATTTCTTTCAGAAATTCAGAGAGGTAAATAAGGATTGGTTATAGCACAGCTAATTAGTAAAAGATAAATAATGAGATCTCATGCCTAGTTTATTGCTTTTTTCCTTAAAAATGCATTGAAAATGGTGACATTACTTCAGAGAGTGTAAGACTTATGTATTTGGAGGCTAACAGCATTTTCATCCTATGTCTGTACTGTCTCCTTCATAGCTGTCATAAATGTTCTGTAACACTTCAAATTTATGACACTAATTACATCTAAAATGCTTGTGTAACTAATATGTAAGTATATTGTAAGCTTGTGCACAGCTAAATGAACTTCTGAAGAAATTGCAATACTTTGTAATTGCAGTGTTTGTACATTATATAATTATATTGAGTTGCATTGAGTCTGAAAAAAACTTGCACATACTGTACAATCCCTAAACTTAATGAGTACACATAGTTTTAGAACTGATTCACGGTTCATGCTCTCAGTGGCATTAGAATTAGATAAAATGTTTGTCTATCAATCCACCACAGCATCTTATCAGTAAGTGGCATACTTCTTACAGTTAGACAAGTGAGACCAACTCAAAAGTAGTACAAACTGTCTTCCACTACAATTGTAATTTACTTCATGCTGACTTAAAATGAGTGATTTGTTCTCAAATTATATTTAGAAAGAATTAAAAGAAACCCAAAACTATTATATATATTTAACCCAAGACATTCTGTTATTTCCCAGAGAAGCAAGACATATTCGTTTTTTGGGTTTTTTTTGTTTTTGGCAAATTAGCCAACATTACATACCAGAAAGACTTATAAAAACACATAAATGGTCTTTTTTTTTCCAAATCATTGTGGCACTCCACCCTTTAAAGCTGTCTATGCTTTGCTTCTCTGATGCAAAAAACCAAAACTTCAATACTTCAGCTGTCAGATTGTTTCTGAAATATTCAACATTTTTGGATGTCTGATAGTTTTGATTTTGTTGGCGTTTGTACTAGGGTTAGTACTGATTTTATTTTGTATTTTCAAGGCACTTTTTCTAGATGTAAACCTTTTATCTTAATCCATTTTAAGCTTCAAACTCCTAAACAGCTTACGTGAATGCCTTTTTCCAAATCTCACTAATTATTTCCACATTCTGGTCTTCATATGCATTTTTGCACAGATTTTTCTAACCACATTGTAGTCTCATTTAACAAAACAAACCAAACAAACAAAAAAAACCAAACAAACAAGCAAACAAAAAAAATTTTGCTTGAGACTGACTTTCTGATGTTTGTTGTCCTTTGCTCTTGCTCTTCTCCCTTGGAAGTTTGCCTTGAAGGTGCTCTCTTAAGGGAGCAAAATAGTCCCATTAGATTTCTAAGGATTTATCAGGCCAAAACTACTACAAATGGTTGAATGGTGGTGGGTGAATTAGAGCCCTTTCTTTAGAAATCTAGAGCTTCTCTGCCAACCAACCCTGTGGCCAGTTCTAATGCATAATCACTGATGTCAGTTACATGACTTTTTTACAATCTTTTCTTGTCTGAGTATTTTTCTTGCTTAAAACTTCTTAATCAGCAATGAATGACTGCATTTGAAAAAGGGGACATCGCTATTCAAATTTTTCAGTCTGTGCTAACATCACTTTGGGATCACAACATAAGAGACAAAAATTATGATGTAAATCTATATTTCCACCCTGGAACTGGCTGCTTGCAAGCTACAAGTAGAGTGTGTTATTAACACATGCCAAATTCCTATGCTGTACTCCAAATTTTCCCAAATTTTCATATATTAAAATATATGAGTACTAACAATCATCTTCCTGTATTCAATAACAATATTTTGGACATTTCTGCTCCAAGTACTACTTCACCAAGCAGAAAAAAAAATATATATTTCAGCCTGAGTACAACATAAATGATTGAGCAAGTTGGCCTGAAGCAGCCCCTCTTCTCTTCAGACTACTTGCTGTTGGCAGGAGCGTATCCTCTTTCAGCAGAGAAGAAAAGAAATGATGATAAAAAGGCAGACCCTAAAAAAAAAAAAAATAAGAAAAAAAATTTGGCCTTTCTGAAACAATAATCTCTGCAGGGATGAAAGAAGAGATATCAGCCTGCTTTCCATGAAAAATAAAACAAAGGCATGTGCTACACCAAATATTCCTGTACATCTAGTGGGAGGTAATTGAATTAAAAATATCCACCCTGAGGTGAAAATAGTTCCTATGCCTGTATTTGCTGTCCTAAAACAAAGGCTTCTGGCTATATGACACAATTTCAGGAACTACTTTTCCCACCTCAGGCAATATTTTACAGCTGCAACCACAGGTGTCAAAGTGTACCAGAAAGGAAGATACCAATAATTAGACTCATAAGGGTTCCTTGTGGGGATTTCAAATGAAAACTGGACTGACTGTGATTTATGGAAAGGCAGAGTTCAGGTTGTAGGACTGGGGACACAGGAGCTTGTACACAAGAGGAAGGAGAGTCAGATGAAAAAACACAGAGGAAGAGAGTAATAAAGGAAAGCTTTTCAGGAAAAAAATAGGTAAAGAGGTAGCCAGCCTACCAGAAGGACTCAGAAGGAAACTGGTTAGATAAATATATAGGAAATGTAAGAAAGGATGAAGGAAACAAACAAAAGTGATTTATGCCTAAATCATTACATTCAAGAATCAAAGTGAGGGCAAAAACACAAGCTGTAGGAATGTTGGCTAAAGTAATACCATACGCTACCACCGCTTGTTTCTTTTGACAAACATACTGGATTACACTTTCCAGATGTATTCTCTCAATATCTAGCACTTGCAGATCCTTGCAGTTTGTGAGGAAACACACCTTAATTTGTAACTTTACTGAACTTTTCTCTGAATCTGTTTATGCACCAAAGTTCTAATTGTCATTTCACTATTTTTCACTGTCACCCAATCTGCCTTGTACTTTGTGGATTCCCTCATATTTTGTGCAAACACTAGATCGACTTTAAGAGAAACAAGCTTTATCCTAGTAAATGAAAAAGTTAAGGTCTTTATAGCAAAAATGAGACATAAGTTTCCCTTGATGAAATACAAACAAATAAGTAAAAAACCCCACAACCCCGCTAAAAAAAAAAACAAAACAAAACAAAAAGAAAAAACACAGAAAAAGAAAAAAAAAGCAAGCAAGCAAGCAAACAAACAAACAAAAAAAACCCAAACAACAAGCAAAACCAAAACCTGACAACAATAACAAAAACTTCCAAAACAATGCAAACCAACAAACAAAAAAGTCAGCCAATAAACCTGCACTGCTTTGGATAAATCTCAGGACTAATTGTCTTTTAGCTATTTCTGTATATTGAACTTAGAATGTAGGTAATTTGTAAGTTAATAGGGATGGATCATCTATCTGTTCACTGTAGGCTGCACCTTTTTTTCTTTATTCTGTTTATTCTGCTTCTATCTTTACCCTTTCCTTGGTGTTTTTTAATCCATTAAGAAGATAGTTTGAGTGAGAGAAATCCTTTTATAAGTATGGCTGCAATAGCTAAAAGATTTCCCTTTAAATACAAACAAATATTTTAATTCAGGCTCTTAGGATTCACTAGTTGCAAATAATTTTTTTTTTTTTTTCTCTTTGGTGAGATATTTTTAGTGCATCAGATTGTTACACTGCTTCACAAATTGTACCTCAGAAAGTTTGCATTTCCCACACATTTTATTAAAATTAATCACAATCTCATTGTTATTTCTTCAAAGACACCACACAGAACATAATAGATTAGCCAGCAGGCCTGTTTCTTCTGTACTCCATTACCTTTTGTATTTTCAGGACCTTTAATATAATATGAGGAACCTCTCTCCTGATGAGAAGAGGGAAGCAGGACATTAAAACACTCCTATTCCAATCTGAACGTTAGATCAAATTACTGATGAAGAGCCACACTGTGTTGCTAGGAAGTAGCCTTAAACAATGGATCCCTGTTCATTCTCTTTGTTTAATTTTTATTTTGCTCCCAGGCTACGTCTTACAGCATTCCAACTGGCTCTCTAGAACACAAATCCTTTAAAAAGAGATCTAATTCCTAACAGTTTGGAGGCCAATCAGTCTTCTTAGTTGCTTGGTTTCAGAGTCAAGGATCAGTCTCTGATGAAGTTATTTAGCTGTATTAACATAGGGGCTGAATAAAGAATGAATGAAACAAAGGGTATTTTAAGAGTTGTAAAGGTATGCAGGGAACACAAGAGGCAAATTAAAGGCAAACACTAATGGTAACTTTGTTGTTATATTACTTTACAGACAGTGCTAGGTATGAGAAAAAGAACAGAAAAGAAACATAAGTTTGAACTGCACAAAGCTTATGATCTAGTTTATAAGAAGTCACCCCAAAAAAGGATGTTATCTGAGAGTGGGAGAAGAAGAAAATAAATCCGGAGTTGATACTACCCAGTAGTATTGGAGAGAAAAATTATTGGAAAAAAATATGGAATTGTTGCATATTATTGCAACAGATAGTCTCAGTATTTTTAAGGATCTTATAAGCAAAAGAGGTTTACAAAGAAGGAAAAGCAGTAAAATCAGTGAAAAACAAACAACAAAAAGAGAAAAAATAATATGAGAAAAGGTGGCACTCCTGAAGTACATTCACAAAAATAATTCCGAAAACAAGGAGTACTTTTGTCCCCAGCTTGGGGAGACATTGGCATATTTAACATCTGGCCATATCCTAAGACTTATTTTATGCAATTTTTTTGTGATTAATTCAATGATTTTAAATTACTGAAATTACCAGAAGATTTTGCTAAATATTTTTGTATTGTTGCAGTTATTTAGCTGAAGAAGAATTAATCTCCAAAAATGTAACAAATTTATCAGTATTTCCTAGAACAATTAGATGCAATAAATCTTACATGAAGTTAAAATCTTTATGCTGTTACTAGAAATAATGGTTATATCTCAACAGAAAGACACCAATTGGTTACTCCTGCTGAGATTGCAGGGTGTTTCAACACATACTGAATATGTAATCTTCAGAAAGTCATTACTATCAAAATGTATAACAAGGACTCTAGTTGCTGGGATTTCTGTTGCTGTTAAATCAGCCTTTTGGTCTTTAAAGAAAGCTACATAATATTGTTCAGAGTTTTCTGAGTTTTAGTAATATTGCTATGATTTTTCTAATCCTCAGTGATAGGAGTAGTTGATGTTTCCATTGTGCCTTCTGGAGGGTCATGAGTACACTAGTAGAAGCACTAAATGGAAGAAGAATGCATTGTGCTAATAAAGGAAGGTTTCAAATAAAGTACTTCACAGAGTTAGGCAAACAATCTCAACATCCTTCTCCACTGACAAATGCAAGCACCCATGTTTCAATATAGGACCCTACTTGTTTCAGTCAGTATCTTTTATCTAACAGTAGCCAGTGCTGAGGCATCCTAAGCATGAACAAGAAAATGCAAAAAATTGCTTCTACTTATCACATAAAAACAATTACCAAATGCACAAAAAGTCCCAGGTCTTCACAGCCTGTGGGCAGAAGCTAAAAAGTAACCTTTCTTCAAGGCTGAGCATTGTACAATCACATAAAAAATTGTAAAAAAATAAAATCTTTATCAGGAATAAATTTTAATTGCCTTATGGAGAAATATCCAAAGTTAATATTACCTGCTGTCCTCACACACTCAGTGGGTACAGGAATCATGTGGCCATCCCACTTAAGATGCTCTCCTGTAACTTCACTTTGAAATGAGAAAGAAACTTACACAGAGAAATATGGTTTGCTGGAAGAACTTCCCCAGGTAAATGACAGAGTCCCCATGACTTAGGTTTTCAAGATGCAATCTGCCAGGTTATGAGATAATCTCATCTAAGCTCCCCTTTCCTCTAAAGGCTGGAATAGACAATCTTTCAAGGTCCCTTCCATCTGCTGCCATTCTATGATTCTGTGGCTGAACCTGTGGTGTGCTGACCTTAGTCAGCTGTCCAGCACTTATCCAGTCACTCTTCTGAACAGGAGAGAGGGAGAAAATAAGGTAAAAAAGCTCATTAAGGATCAAAATAAAGGCAGGGAGTTCTGCTATCAAGTATTGTCATGGAGAAAACAGACTTGACTAAGGAAAGGTTTAACGTAAGGCTAATTTAATTGCATTTGGATAACGAGAAACAAAGACAATGCTAAAGTAACCCTGAGCTCCATTGAGAAGAGTCTGATTCCATCTTATTACTCTTTCCCATCATGCAGTTAACAAATCATAAGATATCTCCTGAGCCTGTGCTTAGCCTCTATTTGTAGATCGGAGGTGCCGATACCTTCGCCATGTTTGTGTCTTTTTGCTGGACTTGCTTATATTTATCTATATTTTTATATTTGAAATTAGGCAAGATGAATCCACTTATTTGACTACTACAAGATAGTCTGTAATTCCAGAAAATCCATAGAGATGTTGTTAGTGCTGTGTTCTTATACAGAAAAACAAAATAAATGGAGCCACAATCCCTCCTCTTTTTCTATCTTCCACTCACCTTCTGTGATGAGAAGGGAAAGAGCTGTCAGAAGGCACCAAACTGTTGTTTCTTTCATTTTGAGTATAGAGTTCAAGAGTCACCAAACTCTTTTATTATCATGAAATTTCATGTCAAAACTAACCTTAGTTATACATGACTTTGACAAAGACAACTGTCAATAACAAAAGTGCCGTTTTCCTTTTTATCTGAATTCCATTAAAAAAATTCTCCACCAGGCTTGCTTATTTCCAGGGACGTAGTTCTGGATTATATGAGTTTCTGAATCAATAAGAGCATAAGCCTGAAGTTAAAAAAGCTGTAAGCTATTTATCTCCCGTATTCTTCTGTAAAGGCTCTGAGAGGGATACACTATTTTGACATATTGCTATTCACTCCAAAAGCTGAAGCATATTCATAAAAATTGTTATTAATTTTCATTAATTATTCATTTCATTACTGTGTTATGAAGTGAAAATAAGTACCATCCAGCTACAAGAAATCTATCTCCAAATTTCAGTTATATTTCAAACATTAATCTCTTTCCCCTGAGCTATAATTGTAAGACTTGGATAGCACTTTGATGGAAATCATCCGACTTTTTTCTCTTCCTCAGCTGACCAACAGCTTGCTAGGGACACAGTCCATCAGGGTTTCTTAGTTTGCCCATTATAACAGGACCAGAGAGTCAGCTTTTCACGATTCTGTCTTCAGTTGAAAAATACCACTATTTAGTAGTTCAGAAACTCAAGTTCAGACCCTGAAAAAAAGAAAAAAAAGTTTTTAGGGGTGAAAAGGAAGTACTAATGATTAATGGTTGCTTATTCTCTAAAACAAATAGTAAAGGCAGAAGAAAACTTGAGGTTTTGATCAATTTATTTAATCTTTAGTCACTACTGTCAATCAATAACTAGGTATAGTAGAATTAGTATTTCTATGTGCTCCAAGTATAACATGGGGACTGAAAATTGCTATATATTACAGGTCTCTCTCTTCCCTACAAGTACGCATCAAGCTCTAATTCAACTCAATTTCAGTATTATCCAGCCCCATACACAATAGGAATTGATGATCTGCTCTTTCACCTGTTTCTGTTCTTTGTGACAAATTGATCTGATAAACCAGAAAATTAAACTGTGTCTGGAGAAGCCAGACTAAACTCCACCAAAAATAGAAGAAATGGGATATATACTTACTTGGATCAGGCAAGTATTTTGATGAAAGCTAAACTATAAATCATAGTGACTAATCAAACATGACAGTGTTCAGAATGGCATACAACACACTTTTAAACACAGGTGTAAAAAGAAGTCAGTGCAAATTCAACTAGAAATACAAGTAGGATATATAAACTTGGAAAGAGTGTGATTATTCTTTTAATTTTGAAACCTACCCCAAAATCTTCCATTGAATTAATGAAGCCATACTGTCATCTTCACCAAACAATGAAGAAGAAAATAATAACAGCCATAACAAAGCAGAAACTAGAAATCTTAGCAGTGACTTAGGTGATGAATTTCACACCTGAAATAACAAACAGCAAAAAGCGTGAACAGTTTGAGAACATCATATGTATTACAAATATTTTGCTTATAAATATACTTAGACATAGTAGCAAAAGAATGGATTAAATGTATTAGAAGTTGCAAAATCTCAAAATAGAAATATTTATGCATTGTCAAAGCACAGAATTTTCCAAACTAAACTAGGCTACTAATATCCCACAGAATTTATAATATTTCTGAAAAGAGTGGAAAATGCAGCACTTACCTGGTTATTGAGGAAGAAAATATTTCCTGTTTCAACAAAGTACCATTTTGTCTTGAAGAATCTTACTGTGCTTCCCTTCTGTCTCACAAGCTAATGGAACTAAAGAAGTTAGCGACTCCTTTTGAAATTATAACATTCTTCACTTTGGAAATCCCATTTACCTCAGAATTCAGCTCTGGATATATGCAAGAATGGTAACTTTTATTAATTTTTTCCCCATGTGCCCTTCCTAAGGTTTGCCCAAATAAAAATGGCATCCATCTTTCATATCAGGCTACAGAACACGAAAATCAACACCTCAGAGCTGAGCTTTGACTACATTACTTTCTACTGTGAACAAGCACTGTAATGAGTTTGCATTAAATTTGTACTTCATTAAATTTAGGAAGAAAATTTAAAAGTTTTTGTCTCACTGAAGCCCTGAGTTGCACTACAGTCATTTCATTTTTAAACCATGTACAGCAATTACTCTGCATCACAGATGTAGCACTGGAAGGTTGGCTCTGTTTTGATCCTCCTTACTGCTCATATGTCTTTAACTCACAGACAGATATTATCCTCCTGGTATCAGAGACTTTGGAAACAAAACAAAGGATGAGCCTTTAAAAGGTTCTAAAGAAAAAGGAAACGTCTGCATGATTGCATTATGTTGCTTTAGGCCTTTATCCAAAGCCCACTGAATGCAATGGATAGATTCCTAAATATTTCCAGAGGGTATAGACCCTTATTTTCTGCCTGCTTCTGGTGTTATAAAAACTGTGAGTTAGGATGAAGTAGAGTAGGTAGAGCCTTCCTGTTCTTTGAGAGGAATGCAAGGAAACAGGTTCTTCAGAATTATGCAACATCAAATGTAACCCAAACAAGCAAACAAACAAACAAAACCCCCACACCAACACACACACAAAAAAAAAAAAAAAAGTAGCAATGCAGTTTTCATTGTCCTTAGGATAAGACAAAGTAATAGGTGTAAAGTAATTGCCACTCAGAACATATAATCATCCACAGAATAATCACAAATAAGGGTACTATACTTTTTTAGAATTTTTCCTTCTGAGTTATCTGAAGACACTAAAAAAAGCACAGAAATTCAGTACCGAAATTTCCTGAACTGGCATGCTGAAAACAATCAACTTCACCATCTCATTCCCCTTCATCACCTCTCTATAAAAGCAGACATTTACATGCATTTTGCAAAGAATTTTTTTTCTCACTCTACTATCTTTAAATCAAAATGCAAGGGGAAAAAAACCCAAACTGTTGTTTTTCCCTTTGTTCGCAGCAAGAGAAACATTTTTCTCTAATCACCCACTGATTGAAGCTCTCAGAACGTACTTGTTCACAGTTTTAAAAAGCAAATAAATAAAATGTATAGTCAATAGGAGTACTATAATTTGCTAGCATTATAATTTGGCAACATAGGCTTTATGTCAATCAGTCACCCTCTGCTACTTTATACAAACATGTTTTTGGGAAAGGCTTCAATACATCCTGGCACCTGAAGCTGAGAGAAGTATCCAAGTCACTGTACCACAGAGATGGAAGTGAACATTCATCTGTAGCATAACAAATAGAAATAGATGAGCATAGAAAACAAGACACACAACTAAGTGCTTTCCCATATCTAGTGTGCATAAGCATTACCTTCTGATGGCATTATATTCAACAGAAAAAGAAGGGAGTCTTTGTATTAAAATAACTCTGCAGGGTCAGAACTAAGACAACACCTGGAGGAGGCAAGGTTCTATTTTCTTGTCTATAGAGTGCACAAAGTTAAAGGAGAGGATACAGCACTCTATAAATTTCTGTTCTGAAAAATATTAGTTTTACTTGTAAATTAATGTGGAAATATAATTCATGGTAGTATATTACAATATGCAACGTAGTCATTGTTTATTTCCATTGGTATTGCAAAGGTTATTCAAATGGAATGGCTGTATTGGTTTTTCTATACACATTATTTTTGGTTTGGACAAGGTCAGGAATCAACAGGAGCAGTTGTGTGACTCAGAAAATAGAAAACATTCACAAAAATTACAAAATTGTCATTTCAATTGGAGTAAATGTGAATTTTTCTACTAAATGCAAAAGGTGGTTACAGATATTACAATAACAATGAGTCTTCAGATACTGTAAACAAAATATTATGGTTGTACCTTGTGCTTTCCTCACACAAGATTGGCTAAGCAAGCATGTGCCCTGAAAGTCACAATGGTCCCTTGTTAAAGCACATTTAAACTACAATTCTCTTTTACATTCTGTGATGACAGACAGTGCCCAGTAATTTGCAAAACCACAAATCTTTGCTCAGGTCTTCTAGCAAGTATCAGTGATGCTCAAAATAAATATACCTGCACAGCAAGGTCTTAGAAAGTGGCCAGCAACATCTTAGGAAAACAGGAATGACAGAAGAATCTATGGAGTTTCAAGCAATTTTGTGTCATTATGGAACAGAGAACAATAAGTCCTTGTAGATGATTGTAAAGGCAAGACTGACCAAAACATTACTCCTCTCGATGAGAATGCTAAGGAAAATGCAAGATTTTCATGAGACAATCCACATACACTACTTCCATTCCAACCTCATTGCAAAGACCTTGCTTTTTACACAGAAGCAGTAACTGCTTTGTTCCAAGGCAGGAAACACTCCCTTGTCAAATTAACCTGTTAAATCTTCAGTTATGATATTTCTAAGGATGTTTCAGAATCAAGTTGGAGTGCTCAGCTAACGCAACAGAAAATAAGACCTACAACAGCAAAATATGCAAATACCCAGGATCCTTTTTGAAGCTGAATTCCTTAGCTTGAATTAATTCCTATATATGCTGTAGGAAGTAAAATTTAACAGCATATGTAAAGCAAAAAGGAGATTTTTTCAACCTACTTGACCAAAAAGCCATGGAGTCTTGGAATAGGTTTATTCAGAGTGAAGAGATAGATTTCTGGCTTAATCAGTAAAATTCTTGCACAAAAAAATGGGAAAGGAAACATCAGTGTTCACTGCAGAATTCTATTCTGAAAAAAAAAAAAAAAATCCAAAGTAAGGATCTCCGAATACTTACGTGGAACAATTTTAAGGAGCTCAACATGGTGAAGTGCTGTGACTTAGGTCACAACAACCCCATGCAGAGCTCCAGGCTTGGGGAAGAGTGACTGGAATGGTGGACAACTGTAGAGAAATAAGGCAAAGATTTCATGTATTCTCAGTACCTCTTGGTGAAGAGTCATGGATTGTTGAAGTGAGGTTCACTTGATTCATGCGTTACCTAGGTTTATCAGTCCACTCTACTGGCTGTCATGAAAATTAATATGAGAAAATGGAAAGGTAAAACTGGACTATGCAAAGACTCTTGAAAACTGAAACCCCAAGAGCTGTTGAAGATGGAAAATCCATGATCTGCAAGATAATGGTTTAAAGATTTCAGGGTGGATTTGAAATTTTAATCAAAAGCTCAGATATCCACATGCTTTTAGGTTCTTTGCATTAGTGTAATGCAATAAAATTAAATTTTAATCAGTCAAAAAAGGACACCTAACTGTAGTTTTAAGTAGATTCTGTCTCAACTACATGCTACTCTCAATCCAGTCCCTTTAAGAGACAACAGATAGATTACAGCCTTTAAAAAATCATAAATCTATGCCTATTTTGAATTAAAAAAACTGGAAGGCACGTTTCTTTTCCACCAGCATGATTCTGAGGCAGAAGCTTTTCCTAGTCTAGTAATTGAGCATTCACTGTGAAGTCTTTATCAAAATTACCCCTTCAGTCTATGTCAGGTTAATATGATGCAGCAATTTAAGAGCTGGAATACCACACTTAATCCTGTGTAATGACATGGTGGCAGACGAATAAAAACTCTTAGAATAGTAGCTTGAAGTCTACAACCCATGTGGCAGTCAATCTTCACAGCCACTGAAGGCTCTGATGGGGACTTCACCTAAAAGATCTTAGAATCATAGAATTCCTTAGGTAGGTAAAGACCTTTAAGATCATCAAGTCCAACCATTAATCCAGCACTGCAAAGTCCACCACTGAACCATGTGCCTAAGCACAACATCTACATCTTTTAAAAACATGTCTTGACAACAATTTTGGTGAAGAAATTTTTCCTAATAGACAATTTAAATCTCCCCCAGAGCAACTTGAGATCATTTCCTCTCACTCAATTTCTTGCTGCTTGAGAGAAAAGATCAACATTCATCTTGCTACAGCCTTCTTTCAGGTAGTTGTAGAGAATTATGAGGTCCCTTCGGAACCTTCCCCTCTCCAGACTAAACAACCCCAGTTCAGACACTTCTCAAAGACTTGTGCTCCAGACCCTTCATAGCTTCTTTCTGTTCCATCCGAAGTACAAGGAGTCTGGGCCAAAAGCAGGTCTGAGGACAAGGTTACAGAGGTTATCCAAAGGTCCACCCTGGAGGCAGAGCTCAAGACAGATGTACCTCCACAATACTTGAACTGAAATACAGGCATCAGTCAGTATACCAGTTGAGGCTGCTTAGAGCCACTATTGCTTGGCACAATGTCAGGGTAAAAACATCAACATGTCATCAAATGTCTTGGGTGTTTTACAAAACAAAAAGGAGAATTAACATGATTTCCTAATCGCAAAGGTTTGGGGACAAAACCAAAAACCAAACATGTTTTTGTCATATTATGCACAATTGGGAAAAAATATTTACTCATTAAATTTTTTTTCAGTGCAAACACAAATCTGTATTTATTTTCTTTTTAACTCCAAAATTCTTTTCCCTGAATTACATAAGGGGAGTAGAAAAATATAGAATCCAATGTATCAGATTTTTTTTTTTTTTTTTTAACCTGGCAGGTTTAATTAGCTAACATAAATATTGTAATTTATTAACACTTTTAATAATGTGACCTTCAACTATTCATGAGGGGAAAATATAGAGAAAGACATTTGTTCTAAAATTAGCTGGTGAAACCTTTTCTGTTTAGGATGTACATATATGTATTTCCAAAAGAAGCATATCATGTTTTAATTTGACGAAGTTTTATGCACAACATGTTATTTTCATATTATGACTAACAAAAAAAATTCTATTTGACATTTTTAATCCTCTTGCATTGTGAAAGGGAGAAATAAGGCAGCAGACTGGATTTCATATTCATACATGATGATAAACAACAGTACTTTGCACTTATATCTTATTTTTCATTTTTAAGGTGTCAAAACACTTTATAAAACTCCCAAAGTTATATTCTTATAAAACTCCCAAAGCTATATTCTTATTTTATAGACGGCATCCAAGGATATCTGTGGCAGGCAGACAGAATTGCACAAAGTCACATAGATGTTAATGAGGAATGTATTCAACTTTGTGAAACATAAGAGCAGAAAAGGTTTCTTGTGTACACCTCCACCCTGTCCTAGTTGGAGTTTAACCTTTCAGTATGAAATACACAGAAATTTGTCAGGTTTTTCCAGTAGCAGGTGTTTCAGCTCCTCAGAGGTGCAGATATTAACTATGGCACTGGATGTAACATGGCAACTCAAAGTTCATGTTTGGTTTCCTAAAGGAAATGTTGAAACAGGCTATTATCACAATGTCTTTTGAATGGTCGGTTAATGAGAAACGTTAAATAAAATCAAGTTCTTTTCAGATTAGTATCTTGAATTCTAAGATTGCTATTCTACCAGAAATGTCAACAGACAGCACCACTCAGTAAGTTACAGTATTAAGTAATTCACTTATCTATAGCACTTTTTCCAAGGTCAAACAGTGCCAGCAATTGAAACAAGTCTAAACACCAGATGAACCTGTGTTTAGAGATAAAATGATATATGATACATGCTTTGAGATGATTACTCTAAAAATTGCACCCTCACAAAGTCATAATCTAACTAAAATATTTGTATATTATATATACAATCTGGCCTATAACCAGAAAATTCATCCCACCCATGTCAATAAGTCAGAGTAACTCAGTAAAAAAAAATGATAATTTGGAACCATACTACTGAAAAGACAGGACAGATAACTCAGGTTATTAGGTAGTGTCTTCATTCTCCTTCCCCAGATTGTCTTTTAGTGCTTTGACTTTATATAAAAATTTAAAACTGAAATGTTGTCCTTGGCTATTTTGATTCAGTTTACTTTAAGAAGTAGAAGCCTCATTTAATTGCAAAAATGGCAATGTATCTCTAGTGGACCTGCTCATTATACCTAGATAAAGGGGGTTGGATTATCATTTGCAAAATCTGTCATATTTTTTGCAGATTTAGAGTTTTTTATACAGTGGGTATCATTCACTGTAGTTTCATTATTTTGACAGATAACTCCTTTTCCATTTGTATCAAGAAACAATCAAGTTTTCTCTGACCTTTTTATAGTGACTAGCATAGAGGTCCTTGTGTGTTGTGTGCTATCCACAAAAATCTCATGCAAAGGCTAAAGAACACAGTTCAAACTTACTGTGTACTTTTCACTTTGGATAAACATCCAGATGATTACCTGGGGTTTATCCAGGCCTGTCTGGACAAGAAATCAGTTAGAGAATCTTAAAGAATGTGTGTTCTTGGGTGATATCCAGTATATCCAATTTTCAATTCACTTAATTAAAAGAATTCAAAAGTTGCTATGATGTAAGATCACAGTCGTGAGATCTCAGAGGAACTCACTGACTTTAATTAACCCTATCATCCTTCTCTTGTGTCAAGAAAATATTTTACTTCTATTTTACAAAAAAAATAAGCATTTTGCCTATGCTAAAGCAAACATATAATGGAAAAGCTAGAAGTGTTTACACACGTCTGAGTTTTCATTAGCAGCTAGAAAAGTGGTCTACAACAGCATATCTGTCTGAAATTAGTGTTATATTTTTCTTTGATTAATTTGTAGACCTGTTTTAACCTTTGGTTTTGTTCTTCTAAATTGGAAAACAGTTATTAAATCATTTTTTCAAAAAGTGAAAATACTGTGGTTTTTGTAAATACATCTTGGATAACAAATAGTGGGGAAATATGCTGAGTACAATAAACTTTTCTCTTACAGTTTCCCTGACAGAATCAACATGCCTATTTCTGCACACACCTATTAAAAATCAGCTATGTGGCACAAGTTGCGGAATTGCCAGGTTGATGTAAATCCTCATTCTGACCTACAGAACTCAAAGAGATTTTGTTGTTATCTTCAGCATTGGAACTTCAGTCTATGTTTTTGGCCCCAATATGTTTCACTCACCTAGACCTGTGACAGTTTGAGGCATCAATACTTCCAGCTCTTGTCTTGTGAGGCTACAGCTGGCATAGCAGGGTCAGCTCTCTGATCACTGATCAATCTGATCAGTGTTTTGGTCCAAAATGCTGGATTCACACTAACGGGTGCTGATATTAAGGCAGAAGTTCTCTTCTGCTGAGTCTTTTAGGAGGGCAGAATCCTCAACAGAAATGTTCGTAAGAGATGATCAGGGAAAATAATTACTTAAACCAACAGAATTTTACTGTAGAAGATATAAGGGGTGTAGAAGAAGCACTTCTTATTGAGCAACATTATTTACACAAAGTTAGACAAGCCTTTTTTGGCATTCCAGTTTATTTGATTCAGAGTTTTATATTATTTTTCCTTTACCCACATTCATCCAAATTTCACCAGGAATTCTGACCTTTCCCAAACTTCCTGAATAGGAAAAAAAAGTTAGGTAATACAAATTACTTCAAGAAAAAATTTCCTTGAATTTATGAAGTAAATTTTCTTCTCTTCTCTTTGCAAATTAAATTCAAATCTTTACAGAGGTTTTGGTATTTTTGCATTGCCAATATGACAGCAATTACACTAAACCCCATACATTTTCATAAATTTTTCATATTCCATTGCTCTTGACCATTATCATAACAAAAAAGAAAGAAGAAAATATCTAAGGATATTTCTTAAGATGAAACATCAGGCTTAGGTAAATTTGCATACATCTAGGTTCTAAGTCTTTGTTGATTATGCAGATACTTTCTCTAGATTCCTCCTGGCCCTTAAAATATATTGTCCACATCACATCTCTGGAGAATTTAAAGGCAGATTAATGTTTTAATAGATTTATCTAAAATAGGTCAAACTGTAACAAGATCTAAACCAAGCTGTCCTTTGGCTATACCTGTAACTTCCTGGATAATCTCCTGTAGAGATCAGTAAAAGCAATCCTTAAAAAAAGATAAAATTAAAAAACAAACCCTAAACCACTTTTGAAGGAGAGATACAAGTCCACAGAGCATTCACAGATATTTTCAGAGCCATGGGATCCTTACTGTTGATAAGCACACCAGAGTTGATTAACAATGCAAGTGGGATACCCTCACAGAACAACACTTGCTATTTCTGACTCTAAAGCAATGGTCAACCATCAGAAAGAAAATCTGATCTTATTTATGATAGAAATAGATATTAAGGGGAAAACAGAAAATGATGTAGCATACCTTACAACTTATTTTTGTGGGTTTGTTTCCTTCTCCCCATGTATAATCATCAATATAATTAAAAAAATAAAAAAGGTCTTTTGACATTAGAAAATTGTACCAAACATACAGAAAAGAAACAAGCAAAAAACCCAAAAAACAGCAAAACAAAACAACAAACAAACAAACAAAAGTGGGAAAGGTGGGTTTGAGACCTCACTCCCTCTTCATTTCTCCACTTATTTCCCAGGCCAGGTGTACTGAGTCTTGTTGGGATAGAGTTAATTTCCTTTGTTGCAGCCCCAGTTATGCTGGTTTGAATTTCTGACTAAAGCAGTGTTCATAACACACCGGTGATTTGGCTATTGCTAAGCACAACTTGCACAATCATCTCTCTTTTCCACTCTGCCCCTGCAGTGAGTAGGCTGAGGGTGAGCAAAAATTTGGGTACGGACACAATCTGGACAGCTGATGTGAATTGACCAAATATTCCACATCATATGGAATTATACTTAACAATAAAAACCTTGGGGAAGTTCTTTCTGTGAGGAGTGCTAGTCATTGCTCAGAGACTGGATAGGCTTTGGTCTATTTGTGAGAGGTGGTAAATAACTGCTTTGCATCATCTTTTTTTTTTCCCCCTTCCTTCCTCTTTCCTTTGCTTATTAAAGTGTCTTTATCTCAACCCATAAGTTTTCCCACTTTTGTTCCTCCTATTCTCTTCCTCACCCTGCTCAGGATAAGGAGTGAGCAGGCAGCTGTGTGCTGCCTAACCACTGGCCAAGGTCAATCTACCATCATTTACATTGACGGGTTTTTAACTGTCTTTACATCAAAGAAGCCATTTCTTACTATCGTAGTTCCTCCATATCCTATGTATTGGTCTGTGCTCAATATTCTTTTCTTTCTAGCTTTATCATCATATTTATCCCTAGTGTATGCTGAAATTTGATACTAAATTCAACACATCCAGCAAATCTGAGTTCTGCAAAAACTGTCAGAAAACAGAGCTTATGAGGGTGAATCTAATCATATAATTCTGTTGCCATAGTCTAGAAATACCTTGCAAACCTTGTCAATTTGTGATTTTCTGAGTGAAGTACCATTGCTGTACAGTCAGTAACTTAATAGAAGAGGCATCAACAGTCAGGACAAAATACCTCATAATAAAAAATGCTTTACACAATTTATATGATAAATAACATAAAAGGCAGTTTGGGGTTTCACTTTTAGACAAAGTTTATCTTTCATTTAAAGAAAAATTAGATAGTGCTGGATTGTCTCAAAACCTCCTGGTAAAAGCCATTGGATTTCAGATGAGTGCAGGAAAACACATACACACAGAGAGATTAACTGGGTGAAGGCTGTAAGAGATTCAGCATAATGATAAGATGATAAAGACAAAAAAAATCACTTTTCCCAAACAGATAGATTTCGTGTAGGTAACTAAACAAAAAATGTTCATAAAACACTCTGAGAAATGTTTCGTTGTTTGTTTGTTTGTTTTAAAATGAGAATGATGTAGAATTTAGAATTGCAAATATAAACCTGTTATTCCCCAGAACCTTTCAATATATGAGAACTTCCAGATCAACTTCTGCACATTCAGGCATTTTCATCCTGACCTCTACACCCGCCTGAGCCTGCATGGATCCTTAGAATATGTGTTCATTTGCTTATGTGCTAGGGAAAGCTTAACTTGCTAGGCAAGCACAAATCATGCACACCACACATCAGGCATGATCCATACACATTGGGAACACACAAACATAAAGTTAATTTTCTTTCAGAACACAGGGGAAAAAAAACAAAAGTCAAAAGAAGAAAAAAAGGAGAAAGATACTTCCATGCTCTCTCTTCACTCAATAGCTCTTGTCCTGGAAGATAGTCAGTTTACTACTTTCCTTGCACTGAGAACATTCAACCAGTAGAAAAGAGCTCAGTTTTGATCTCTTCTCCAAAAGGTACTGTTTTCTTTGTTTTGGTGGTAGTGGTGTTTGTTTTTTTTGTTTTCTAATGAGACTTCTAGAAAATCCTAGAAGCAGAACCCAGTATGGTTATGTGTCTCTTTTTCAGGGACCCCCACAGTACTGAGCTAGAGAAATGTCTTTCTTTTTTCTTTTGTGACAAACAGTGGATTGTTTTCTAGAGAGCTACAAAGATGTGCTTTTAATACCTTTTAATACCTTAACTTCCCTAGTAACCTTGTGATGAGAGCAGCCTTTTGGGAAATGGTATTTGGGAATACTGAATCTCTACACTAAAGCAGGCATGGACATGACAAAAGAGATTGATCCATAAAGAATGCAAAGCTTCAGGATAATGAACACAGGAAAATTTCCCAACTATGTTAAAAAATAATTTTCTTTCATGCTAGGCTTCCTGACAGAATGTGTGGAAATTTGGTGAATTTCCTGTTGATTTCCATAAGAAAATACAGAAACTTGTTTTTCTCAACAGCTGAAATCTGGGCTGAAACATTTAATACCAACTGTAAATGTATGGCAAAGTAAATTCAGTTGAAAAAAATTAATATGTTTATATATTATACATGTTAATATTTTTCTACTTAAAATATTTTTAGTCTCCTTCAGCTAGAAACCCCTTTTTTGTGAATGCTTTGGTTTAATTAGTTTAACAAATCTTAAAAATGTTATTATTTTTTCTAAACTTTTTTCCTACTTTTTAGAATTTAAAAAAAATCCAAAAACAATTTTTCCTTTTTTTTTTTTTTTAAAAAGGGTAGTTATAATATTGTGGCACGGTACTTTATTTAAAGAAAATATCCAGCATGACATTAAGGGTAAGTTTTCAAGCAGAAAAAGTTGTGCCATGCCTTCTACTTGAGACTCCCTGGTATGAACAGTTTCTACTGTTTTGCTCTTAATCAATCTCTTAGTTCATTTGTATGAGTGCTAGTTACCAAATGTTCTATTTAGCAACTTCATGATAGACTCAATTATTTAAATTTAAAACCATGTTTTTTTTGAATTGACAGTTGTCTCAGATCCATACTCTTAACACCCTTCTTGCATCCCTAATACTTTTCCTGCAAGGTGATGAAATGTCAAATACAATACCTATACAGAAATGGAAAGCACAAAAAGTTTCCATATTTAGAAGAACAAAGTGTATTTACCAGAAAAGATACTTCACAGTTTTGTCAGAAACTGCATGCTGCAGTTCCTCTCCTACCCTCCCTAAAGTTTTAAAAAAACAGAACTGTGTGGTTTTTAGTATTTTAAAGTAAATTTCCAAATAATTACATTTGGTTTTTTTGAGGAATCTATTCTCCCTATATGTTTCCATGTTTGAAATGGCTAATGGGAATCTTCTATTATGGTCTACTTTATTACTTATACAGCACTATAATTGTACGTGATGTTCACAGACTAAGGAAACAGAGAAGGAGTTTACAACTTAAGGAGAGAATCTTTTTGACTTTACATCTTGTCTCAGCAACATAACCTCAGTAGGCAGTCAGAGGGAGGACAGTTCTTTCAGTTTCTGTGGGGAAAATTATCTTGTGCCATTCAACTATGAGTAAAGGCTCTTCCTCCATTGTTGTTGGATGAACTCTGCAGGCTGCCAATTTGTGGGTAGCACCAGTGTGCACAGCCCATTTATTCTCTTCATCTAACTGCACCAAAGGAAAGGGTAACTTTTGATGTCTTATTGTCATAATGAAGTATATATAACCTAAGGTTTTTATGTCCCTTTGTTTCTCCCCACCCACATTTGTCTAAGAAAAAAAATGCTATAATCTTGATCTAATTCACTTAACTGTTGATTATTCAGAACTTCTGGAATTCTTTAAAGAATGGAATTCTATTTTCATCTTCCCAATTCAAGGCCCAAGCATAAAAATATCTTTTCAATCTCAGACAATAAATTATTCATGATGCCCCAGGCAGTGTGCTCCATATCATGAAATAAATAACTGTATTTGATAACGTCATTATCAAAGAAAGCAGTTTTCTTGATGTGAGCAGAGCCTTAAAGATAGACATAACAGTGCTCTTTTCACACTGATCCCTGTCCGCCGTACCAAGTGGAGACCCATATTGGCAATCCTGTCTTGAGAAAGTATTTCTAGGGGGGAATTTTCAAAAGGAGAAAGAAAGAGTTGAAGATTGGAGGACCATTCATGATTCATGTTTCCTCCAGAGGAAGTACAGCCATTTCAATCAGGACCAAAAAAACAGATACTTTCTGTGTGCAGAAAGCTCTCATGGCGTAATGAACAGGAAGAATTTTTTTGGTGCAAATTTGATGGAACCAAGGCTGAAAGTGTGTATATGGGCAGCACATAGGGTGCATAATTCAGAATGTAAGCACAAGACCCTCTAGCAGTTAGCACTTCAGGCATGTGCAGTGTAGCCCTGGGCCTGGCAACAGGTTCACACTTAGCTGGCCACAGAGATGAGATGTGGAGGTACTCTTCTAGGGGCGTAATAAAGTGCTGCATGTGAGAAACTGAACCTGAGCTCACTGTATCTGTCACTAATCAATTAATCAACATTTCAGTTATAATATTAACATTAAGATGAAAGTTTGACTCCTTTTCATTTTCTTTTAAAATGAAATCAGAATTGTTTTCCTTTCATGAAGAATTTTTTTTTTCTTCTTTGAAGTGCAAAACAAAGAGACTGGAGAGAAGGACATCCTTGGCTTTTTACCGATCAAAAGGAATGAAACTTTGTTAAAAAAAATATGAAGGCATTTCTGAAGAATGGAGTATATTAATTACCTGATTAAATTCAGGTAATTTAGCATGTCTCTCTAGCCATAAATAAATGTACACTTCTGTTAAACAGGTACTTAGACACTTACATCTGGAAAAAATTAATGCTTTTGCAATAGTAATATATTTTCAGATGGACAATAGAAAACTGGGCAGACAGATTAACAACCTAGCTTAAAAATGTTTAATTAATTCAAATCTGTTTGTAATTTTAAAAAAATGGGTTTACCTGACTCTTCATTTACACTTGGTGTGTCTATACATTCAGTCCAAGGTTAAGAAACAGTAAAAAAAAATACACTGTGACCATGGGTCATTTTTCATTCTTTGTTTGTAAAATCTCATGATACTACAGGATTTCCTTCCTGCATCCTGCTCAAAAAGAAAGAAGACACTAGCAACAGAGTGGATCTTTAAATGCATATTCCATCATTCTACAGTTTGTCCATACAGAGTGCCTGCAGGATACATTTAATTATTATGTTGATGTAATTTGTTTGCACTAACAGTGTTAGTCTCTGCAGGTTCATCCCAACTCAAAATTTTTGAGTAACATCAAAAAGATAGCTAGTACAGATGTACAGCTGGGATATCTGTGCAAATTTTGTACCTCACCATAAATATGTGATTGAGTATTAAAAAAATTAAATTTCATTGCAGTTGATTTTATTCATTTTGAATATTTGCACAGTAACTTTAATGCCTTCAATTTGGAAAGAAACTAATGTACAGCTCTAAGTACCAGAAACTGATCCCCAGATTTCCAGAGTATTTGCAAACTCATTTGAGATCAGCAATGCCTGCTAATATTGATGATATCATATAAGCAAAAGTATTCCCTTTAAGGTAGACAAAGTAATATCCACAAGACTTAATCTCAAAGACTTTCATGATAAGGTGGAATTTGGCACTTTTTAAATTAAATACTACAATCCTGGCAAAAAAAAACAAAAAAACCAAAAAAAAAACCAAACAAATAAAAATCTCTGCTCTTGCCTGACTCAGAGGTACTGACTTTGCAGTGACTTCCCTGTTATTCTACAGCGTTAATGCATTTATCCAAAGATAACTAAAAGTAAAATGCATAAAGAGCAGTTTGAATAAAGTCCTGGACAAAGTACTGTTTCATTTCAGTGCATGCCTAAACCACTGAGCTTGAGTGATGCTTCCCTTGTGTTCACTTTTAATACATTAGTCTTCAGTTTTGTGTTGTGCATTCTCACAGTTTCAATGAGAAAGGTTAAGATGTGCCCTTGCCTAGAATAACTTGTTGGTTTAGTTAAAGGATATTGTGGAGTTAGTAATACCAAATTGGGAAATTAAGCCAGTTCTGTCCTCTCTGAGTGAATAACTTGATTGCCTAAAAGATGGGGAGCTGCTGTGCCTGGAATTTTTTTATGGATCTAATCAATGTCATTAAACTACTCTCTCTTTAAATTTTTGATTGTGACTCGGTAACAATAAAGATCCAACACACTCTGTGATTGCTTTTATTTTCCTTAGCTATTAACTACTAATTGTGCAGAGAAGTATCCCCCCCAAAATACAGATGTATTTATGAAAATAATGCCTGGACAACAGAGAGGGAAAAAAAAATCATGGAAGGCACTTGTTGCTGTTAAGAAAACAGGTTGTAATGCAGCAAGTGCTTTGGCAAACCATGAAGATCACACGGGGTGTGTCAAAATGTACCCAGCAGAAGAATTCCGTCTGCAAGCAGCCTGTACACAGGCAATTATATTACAGACATTGGCACCAAGGGAAAAAAATCAACCTCAGAGGAGTGAATCAAATAGAGCTCAAGACATGTTGTGAAATTGCCCCAAGGAATGGGCAAGCAGCCAATAAAGCATAAGGCAGCATGGTCAGAAATAAGTTGTGTCATGGCCTAACATATGGGATGAAGAAAAATCAGAAGAAACTCCTTCCCTGTCTCAAAGTTGTACACAAATGATAAAGCTATGTCCTAACCATATCCTTCTCTAACTGCCTGAGTATTTAGAATATACTTATCACAGAAATCATTCATCTCTCCATTGGAGTAACCCTGAGAGCACAGAGCTCCATAAAGTCAGTTAATGCTTGTAGTAAGAAGGTAGCTGGTTTAGATCTATCATCATAAAAAATGTATGGAAGAACTGATTGAGTGGTAAACATCCTCTATTTGTTTATAGTAGCTATTTAAATTTAGTATAGGTGTTTCCTTGTTTTAGATCTTCAAGATATTTGATATTGGCTAATTCTTCCAGAAATTCTGTAGTTTCAAATAAACACTACAAAAAAAAAAAAAATTAAAAATTAGGTAAAACACCTGTAGAATTCTTCACAGATTATGTAAATACAGGCCCTCTTTCAGGGACACCTCTGTAATGAGAGAATGCTATGAAGCCATAATTTCATATCTCATATCTGTTTGTTTTGTTGGGTTGTTTTTTTCTTTAACCCACATTTGTATTACAAAATCTTGGTCTGGACAGATGAATATTTTTATTCTATATAAAATATAACTCCCAATGTACCTTTTTGTGGTTGTTCCCCCCTCCCCAAATTGCTTTACTGACTAATGAATGAAATACACTAGCTTTAGTAGGAATAATGATGTAACTGTTAGTAAGGAGGGTGGAACAGCTAAAATAAAAAACTTATGCTTTCTATGTGTAGAGTTTTTGCTTAAATAGAGTAGAAAGGAGAAAATCCTCTATTTGTTATCCAAGTTGCAATAAAAAGAGGAACACTTCATAATTTTGATATACTATGAGACAAATGGGCCAATGTCCAGTTCAAAGTTTTCAGAAACAACATTGATGCTACATGCTGCATACATCTCTGAATTTAAGGCTGCTTGTACTGACTGAACTGTCATTTTGTGACAAATTAAGATCAGAATTAAGAACAACATACCAGAAAACTTGTTTGCTTTCAGAATAACATTGTCAGGCAGTGAAGTTAGGCGAGGGTAAACAACAGAAGGGAGCCGTCCTTTCATTATGGGAAGAGTGAAAAATCCCTTAAAAATTTCAAGGCAACCAATATCAAGAGCCAAAGGAGGCAGTTTGTGCAAAGGCCAGATTTGTATGGATTCTCAGCAGAAACAACAATATTTTCACCTAATAATGTGTGTGCCCTAGAAAGGAAATCATTGGTCGCAACAGCGGCTGTGTTCTGCATGCAAGCCATAACACTCCTTTGTACAAGGTCAGTTCCTCCTTCTACTTCTTATTATTCTCAAAACAGCAGTCCAGCTCATTGATACAGTGAAGGAGCAATGTCAGATGATTGGCAAGTGTCTCACCAGCAGGAAGTTAGCTGATAAGCTTCTTAGGCAGTGAGCTCTGGTAAGCAGGAAGCACTGGAGCCAGCTCAAGGAAGTTACCCTTAAAATTGCTTTGCTCAGACCTCAGCTTCAGCTGCCTAATTAGAAGCTGTTGAAAGGAAGAGTCTCTGGTGTGCATTTTTCTATAGACAAGACTCAGGAAACACGTTTCTTTGGTGGCAGTAAACAGGGAGATAAATGTTTAAAAGATACCATAAAAAACCATCAGTCGGTTCATGAGTACAAGAGTGGAAAAAAACAGACTAATATAAGTGTTCACTGAAAGGTTTTGAAACAGCCTGGGACAGGTCCCTGTGGAAAAGCAGCAGGCAAACAGGCAAGCTATGCAAATGAGTATTGGCAATTTGAACATTTCCTACTTGTGGAACCTGATCAGGCCCGGTGAAAAGAATCCTGCATAATAAGAACTATCATATTTCTCAACATGATCTGCTGCATAGGAAGAACACTGACAGACTTTCTCTTTTGAGTGATTTAATCATATAGACAGGCACTCTCATTCTTTAAGGAAAAGACAAAGAATATTAAATTTAGACCATTAGATGGAGCAAATGATGGGATGTCTGTGTGAACAGAGAAGAGCTTAGAAATGCAAATGCATGGGCTGCTAAGGTTATTAAAACAACATTTGCCTGAGTTTTCTCTCTTCCTACCCTGAAGTAATGGCTAGGGCTCCATTGTCATAAACTTTTGAGATCTCTAAACTCAAATTATTTTAAAAGCTCTCTCTGTATGAGTATTTATGTGTGTGTGTGTCTGTGTCTGTGTGTGTATATAGGTATAGATGTACATATATATATATGTGTATATATATATATATATATATATATATATATATAAAACAAACTCTGATTATGAGATTATTTTCAACATGATTCAAAAGGGATTTTGTTACTTAGGGTTCCTCTTCCTTCACATATGCTTCCTGCCAGGATACACCCCTTTCCCCATGAAGAAGTCTCAAAAAGCAATTCCTTAGGGATACAAACATCACCTAGCTGGGGCCAGTTTTAGAGCTGCCTTCTAATTCTGACAGATACAGCTTTGTTGTTAACGCTGATGAAAAATCATCACACGCCTAGTTAAACATCCAAAGCACACACCATTAAGTAGCTTGCTCCACTGTGTAAGCAGACAGGTTCTAGCACCCACAGATGATACCAGACAGTGTCAACTGTGCATTTTTATTTCAAACTTAATTATCAGGGCAGTCACATAAGTTCATCATAGATGCTACTGGCAGCAGGTCTGTCATGTTATGGTCACTACCACCCATTTCAGCTGCTCTTCAGTCCTTAGAAGAAACATGCAGCTACCCCTCCCCAGCAGCTAGGATTTCACCTTTTCATAAAAGCAAGGTGACTTCACAAGGTAGAACACACCTGCCACTAGGACCAGGTCCATTAATTCCATGGCACTGATTTCCATGATCTTTGGGAAAGGTTCAGCTTTCAAACCCTCCAGGATCCTTCCTGCACAGGTAGGCTAGGAAGTAGGAACTTACCATATTTAATGAGTGTTTGATGAGAATGCAGTTGCTCCCTGAGTGTTTGTGATATATCAGTGGAGTTGGCAGCTTGCAGTTTTAGTGCTCCCATATCCACTTCCCTTTTTACTCCCCTGCTGATGACACAGACACGTTCTAAAGCCTTTCAAGGTTACTTAACTTCAACATATAGGCACAGCAGGGGGAACTAAAGACTGGAATTCATCTCTGAATTCCCATCCTGTCTGGGTGTGTATCTTGAAGCTATAGACATATATATGTATCTAGAGACATGCAAATAAATAAATAATAAATCATAAATGTAACAGAAAATATGGATCAGAAATATGGATCACAAGACAGTCCTGTGCTGTAATTTGTGAAGTATATGTCACAGGCACAATAGAAAGTTAAAGCTTAGAGGCATTATGGCCTGTCATGTCAAATCATACTTAGAGAGCTTTAATATGTGGATTACAGATACATTAAGCCATACTCTCCCCTGACTATTATGTCAATGGGACTTTGCATATCTGAATAATACTACAGTGCATAATCCTAGTATTATGCCATGCATGCACAATACGTCTGGGTACACCTGATATGAGTAGGAAAAGCCCAGGTTCTTTGCCAAAAAATTAGTTATTTTTAGTGTATAACCAGAGGGACAGATATAATTGTTTCCTAAACTCTTTTTATAAAAAAAAAAAAAAATAGCAATCACAAATGTTCATTTATGATAAAAAACCCAGTGTGTGTTTCAATAAAATAAAACAACACAACATTTTTCCCACCCCATTCTCTTTTATTTTCAGATCACTACTTCAGTGCATTCAAGCTGAACTGAAGATCTGAAAACAACTCTGCTATCTTAACTACTTCTCTTTTCCTCTCTGCCCTCCAAATGGGTCCTTGCTGTTACCAATTACTGAACTGTCCTTTCATCTTCTCAAGGGAGATTCAATCTTTCCACATCTCTACTTACCAATGCTCTCTCTTTCAGTCAGTTACTGAATTTCATCCTCTCTTCCACCACAAATCTGAGCTCGCCACAAATTTAGGCAGCACTCACTTGTGTGCTTCACTTCCTTCACCTCAACTTACTGATTTGTTTCTTCTGATGTATAAAGAATAGGACATATAC
Organism: Poecile atricapillus; assembly: GCF_030490865.1. NCBI lineage: Eukaryota > Metazoa > Chordata > Aves > Passeriformes > Paridae > Poecile > Poecile atricapillus. The sequence continues at coordinate 56,806,229 of NC_081249.1, read as the reverse complement.
TGGGGGAGTGCACACAACAAAACCATAAAGGAGTTTCTGTAAAAAACTTTACCCCTGTAAATATGATTAAAGATTGTTATGGCTATGTTTGCATTAACTGTTTCTTTTAGGCAATAGGAGCATATCTACTGAGTGAAACAGCTGTTGCTGAAAACTGATATCCATAATATACACAGCTGGAGATTTACTTCAGATTATCTCCTGTCTTGCACCTTTTTTGGCTTCCACATCAAAGTTGGAATTATTTTGATTAACTTCATCCCAATGTAATTCAGTTTATGTATCCTCAAATAACTCCACATTGTAAACCAAAGTGGTTACAGTGGGAAAATTTGCTGCAAAGGTCTTCCTCACCTGAGTTAAATGGTAATTTGGACATACATGTATCAAACATGGTAATTTATTACCAAAATCACCACAGCGAACTTCAGACACCAACTGAAATATCGGAAGATAGCAAGTGTAGCTTTCAGAAATCCTTATCTTTTCCCAGCTGAGAGAAGCACAGCTTTCCAGAGAACAAATCAGTACAGGGACCAGTAGAGCATGCTAAAAGTTGATATTTGATGCAAAGAACTTAAAAATTTCAAAGAAGTATTAGTTTTTAAGACAACATAAATATCTGGAGCATATATGTGGAATAAAGCAAAACAAGCTTTTATTTTGAAACAATCCCTAACTTTTGGGAAATAGATGGGATTTGTATAGGAGAGCTTATACAAGGATTGGCCAATAGAGGATCCTTGGATTTTTGTGTCAAAAATATCTATCCAGCACTGAAGACAGTTCTGGAATAGAGATCGTGAATATGATCTCATAGCAAAATTCTAATCTACATGTGTCGTTTATTTCCCTTCACAGGTAGAAGATTATTCTCAACCTAAATGTCAACCACAGCTATGCATCAAAACCTGCCTTCAGAAAAAAAATAAATAAATAAATTCTCCCATCCCTTTTGTTTCTTTCTGTCTCTTCTGGTGTTTTGGTTTCATACCTTCCTTTGACATTTATATTCTTACCTTCTCCATATTTATATAAACATCTGTTGAGGCCTCTATTTTTTCTGTCACTTATCTCCCCTAGTTTCTTTCCCCCCTCATTCTAGATTTCCTTTCTGCCCTTTCCTTTTCTTGAAAGACAGTCAAACTATGACTAGTTTGTGGTTTATGCTATAACATTTTATAAAGAAGAGACACATGTCCAAAATGTTCACTTATTTTTGAAGCCATGAGGCAGCATCTACTCTTCTTTAGTTTTAGTGGTTTGCCTATTTAGAGACACAATTTTTTTTTCAGATAATTTCTATAAGCATTAAATCTTTTTATCTAAAAATGTACAAGCACGATGCCTGAAATAGCAGCACTCAAGTTCAGTGGTTGGTTTTTAACAGCAAAAGATGGGGGCTATTTTCCATGTTGTTTTGGAGCGGATCACAATTTTGAATTCCTTTTTCCTACCAAAATCCAAAAAAATCTTGACTGTGCTTTCCTGCCTGGAAAATCAGTTAGCTCGCTTCTGATGGAGGAAATTAAACAAATTATAAGTTGAATGACAGCAGAGTTTAGGCTCAGGTTTTGAACATCATAGCAAAAAGGACATGGAGAGTATTCAAAGAAACATCAGTGTGCAGAAACAATCCACAAAATAATGGAGGATGGACTTTCACCTAATGTAGAAGCCCTTAAGGAGCTGTTGCAGAGACAAAAATAAGATTACAAAGAGGAAACAAAATTTTTTTTTGTAGTGTATCCCCACTCTATTACCACTAAAAACCGCTTGCCACTATGAATATGTACAAATTGTCAACAAATCCTAAAGACTTTTGTGACTAAGAATTGTTTTAAATATCCAGACCATGTCTAACTGATCTATTAATAGGTTCCCCAGGTGACTGAATGTGCTTTGGTGTACAGTATTATGCTTCAAAATGTGCATTCCTGGCTCAGTAAAGTATAACCTCTTGTATCCTGTTGTTTTGTTTAATTAATTTTAAAGTTCTTTCTAATTATTAACCTGAATTCTTTATTATTTTCCCTTTGCAACGGATGATTTAACACAGCTTTCATGACCATTCTTACTCCCTCTAACTCATGTAGAAATACAGTCTGAAGGAAAGCTGAAAGCTTAAGCTTTGATGCCTGAAAGCCTGTTTTATTTTCTGATATCAGATTAATTGTTCTGTTATGTAAGGAAGTTTGATGAGTATTTTCTCTCTAGTCTCTAACTGGGTAAATAAAGTCAACACGGTTGTGTGGGTTGGTTTTTTTTCATATACATAAAAGTAAGGGAGGGGTGGAAAGTATCATAATAATCAGCTTTTAAGATAGTTAGGCTGTAAATTTCTTTTCCCCTCCTGTTGAGATAAAGACTGGAAGAGTTTAAAGTACCCTGTCCAAAACTTATACCCCTGTGTATGATTTGAAGCCACTGAAAAGTACATGTGCTGAAGCTGGGTGGGTCTTATTTTTGAGTTTGGTTTTGGTTATTTTCATAAATATTTTAATTTTTTCCACAAGGTCTTTATAACCCTTTAAATTACAGTGCAGCAATGAAATGTTCAGACTTCAGGAGAAAATGGCTCCTGGGGAAAAAAGTCAAACCTTCAGTAATGTTATGTGATATCAGAGTATAATGAGTATGTAAAGTACCAAATTAAAAAATGTTAGCAGTTTATTATAGCTGAGCAATCACTGAATGAGAAACAGGTTTCCCTTTCATTGAGCATTAAGGACATGACCTGAGGCTGATAAGCACACTGCTGCCTCAGATTCAACATTTGATTTAGGGCTGGAGTAGCTGCCAGCCAAAAATCAACCAAGGATTTGTTTGTTTGTTTAATCAATAATTTTCCAAGCTGCTTATAGTAAAGTATTATAACGAATTAAGAAATTAACTAGGTTTAAGTTATGCATTTACATTTGTCATACTCTGTTTTTCTCCAAGCCACTGCAATACAAATCATCCCTTGAAGACAGCTAGACCCTACACAACAATTCCTTATGGTTGTGTATATTTCACCACAGTTCTGCACACTTTTGGTGCCCATTTGTCTTCTCTGTCACATCCTCCTCAGTGGCTGCAATGTTTGTTGCTGATGGAGAAATTACCGCTGAATTAAGGGAAATGGATGCATTACCCTTTAAATCTTATGAGCTACCCAAGACATTCTTCTGGCTTTTGCCAAGCTTTTTCCATGTGTCAGGTCTCCAAGCTATTCCACTACTGTGATCACACAAGTTCAACTTTCTGCAAACATGTTGTGTCCAGCACCAGGATATATTCCTGCGTGAAGGTCTCTGCCTGGTCCCATGCCTGCTGCAGGATCCCAGTACAGCCGCCATCAGTGATCACAGAAGCTTCCACACAGCCGAGTGTGCAGGATGGAATTTGCACCATTAAGGATGACTGGGATAACAGATATGTGCCCAAGTCCTGCCAGATGGGATGTTGAGGTGTATTGAGGGTGTACTCCTGTATATAGCCCTCAGAATGACTCACAGCTCCCCTAGCCTCAACAGGACTTTTGACATTAAACCCTGCACTGCTGTTTGATAGAACCTGAGGCACTTGGCCACTCTGAGCAGTCTCTTCTGCTCAGCAATGGGTCAGGATGTTCTTCGGTCAGGGACTGGATCAAGCCCAGAGAAGGGATCAAGGGCCAGACACAGCCCTTGGATGGCTGGACAGGACCATGGGGTCAGAGACTGGATCTGCATGGCAACTGAAAGCAGGGCTGAGAGGCAGCAGGGCTGAAGCTGGGCTGAAATGCAGCTCCCAAGATGGGGGCACAGGTTTCTACTATGTGCCCAGGAGCCTGACCTCAGGATCAGCAGTGAGAAGGGGCTGCACTCCGCTGTGCCTGTCTGTGACAGCCAAGGCTCAAAACAGCGGGTTCACAGGACCCACAGTTCTTCCTGGGCAACACGTGTTCCTCCCCATCCTGCCTCCACAGGATTTTTCTGCTACTCACATATTTTAGAGAAAGATTATACGCCATATATCAAAGGTAATGTTTTATACACAAATTTTTGAGCTAGCGAAGAGTAACAAAGCATAAATAGACCTATAACAAAATCAAACATGCAAGCAGATGTTTTTCTTCCACACAGGTAATTTAAAGATTTTGTGAAAAATTCAATTCGAGTTTAGAATAACTAGGACAAAGCATTCATAACACATTTTTCTTTCAATTAATTCATTCTTAATGCTAGGAATTGATGTTGTTTGTAATATAGTTTCATTTTTCTTCTTCTTCTCTCTAATGGAAATGTGCTACACAATGAACTAGAAGAGAACTAATATGAGATGCATCATTTGGAAAAGTAAATTTCTGAGAGAGACATTAGCAAGCAGGAAATACAGATTCTGAATAAAATTATCATCTCAGTCTTAATTACATTTATTGACACAATAGTAATATTCTTCCCATTTCTTGGGTTTCAACCCTGACTGCTGTGATCACAATGAGCCCACTGTACAGTTTATTTGACCACACTTGGTTGCATTTTCCATGTAAGTAATGCCTGTTATGTCGCAATGTCGTTCCTAATGTAGTCTAACAGAGAAGTAGAAATGCTAATACAGAGTAATGCAGAAGGTGGTGATAGTTTGTTGGCTTCCTTCTTGTGATTTTTGAACAGTTCAGCCTTGCCATTTCCCATAGATTTTTCTTTTTTTCTATTCAAAAAAATGCTGCTTTTTTTGTTTTATCTTACTTTTTCTCCTGCTCAGTGCAGCTGTAGATGTATTGATTTATAAAGTAGAAGCATCCACAGACTGAGACAGAACATGTATCCTAGTGGTTGGGGTTATAAAAACCCATGAGGAAACAGTATGTGCACTAAAAAAAAAGTGCCTAACCTTTTTCTTGTTGTCCTCAAGAAACAATAAGTTTTTCCAATAAGAAAAGAAATTGTCTTTTGAAATGAAAGCATCTTGGTAGGTCTTCTCTCTCCAACTTTTCAAAGGAATTTGGCCAAAGATAAGCCTAAGTTGAGGGAGTATGAATTCTTTTAACTTTATTTGCAAAAAGCATTCAGTGTTGCAAGGGTTTTGTTTTTCTAAGTCAGAACTAAATGTGTTTTGGCAAAACACCGGCATTCTTCCTTTCTCCTCCCCAACAAAATTCCCTCCCAAACTCCCCTTTCAGTCTGTTTGAACCTGGACTTTTGTTACCCTTTATGTGAGATGTTGCAGCCCGTCTTTGCAGCACACATGAGATAAGAGTGATATTTTGACTCATCTGAGTTCACACACTGTATCCTCAAACTGTGTTGGACCCTTTCGATACTTTTATATAAATGTATCACCAGTAGACTGCAGACAAAAAGCGCTGCTCTGGGCTCTCTTTTTCTTCTTTCCCATCTGTGTCAGCTGCAGTCCAGCCCACTTGTTTCTCAGAAACTGCAGATAGTGTTTTGTTATGCTTGGGTCGTTTAGAGAACAGCATTTTTCTTTCTCTGATGCTAGTCAGTAACTTTCTCATAATCAATGAATGTCATTCACATTGGCAGGTTATTTTCATTCATCTTTACCAAGAATTCATTAGTCACTGGAGTTCTCCATAAAACATCCTGATTAATAGCCTCTCTGTTTTTTGGTTGAGTAGAAAATTTCTGTTGTATTTGTGAATTTCTCAGTAATTTAAGCACAGGATATTAGAAATCACAGAGCTGAAGGCTTCACCTAGTCCTACCTGCACACAGGCAAGATAAAAATTGTTATTGTTCTATCTGATAGACTGCATAAATGCAATTATTTCAACCTTTCTTTTTCTTCATATTCACTTTTTCTAGGTGCTTTATTAGTCTTACTACTGCAACTTATCACAATCTTCTCTAAACCATGTTATTGGACTCTGTTCTGGTCAAGGATCTACCAAAGCCAGGAAGAGCTAAAAAAAAATTTTAAAATTCTTCCTATGTCTTACATCCAAGAGTCATCTTAATTCATTCAAGTGTGAGATTTTCCTGTTTTGCAACAGGATCACACTTAGTTTCTATTCATTTTGAGGCCTATGTTAAGCCTTTTATCTTTTTCATCCAACTGCACAGCTGATACCTATTTCAAATGTATGTATCTTATTTCTCCTTTCTAAGTTCAATGTTTTGCACTTGTCTAAAATCAATCACATGAAATTCAAGGAACATCTCTTTTCAAATCCTCATTTTTGATCTCCAAAATGTGTTTGCCACCCTTTGCAGACAGAATTTTGCTATAAAGTTTGTATATATTACTTGGATAATTCAAAGGCTCTTACACCAGAATAATGAATCAACTTTCAATAAACTAATTTAATCAGGTTTATATTATTTACTGGGTCTTCAGTGATCTTTTGCCAAAAGCTTTTGCTGCTAGTGCAATTGCTCTTTTCTCAACTGTCATTTCTACAGACTTCTGCCATGCAAAGCCAATCACTGTTTTGTTTGGGATTTTTAGCAGATTCTTTTTCAATTCAGCATAGTGTTTTGTGTAAGCAGACCTCTTTGCCTGCTGTTCTATGTTCTCAATGAAATGGAATGGGATATACAATCTTATCAATGAGGGATACATCTGTTGTTGCCTTTTCACCTGTTTCCAGTCTTACTCCAGCAGCTGTTTCTCTCCAAACCCTCCTGTATTCCACCCATGACGTATTTGGTGATGTCTTCTACAACCACCTTCCCAAGTGCTTTTCATATTTCAGTACATTAAAACATCTCTCTGATTTCTTGGTTATCTCACCAATATCTTGGCTGCTACTTCCTATGATGAATCAACCTTTGCACACATTATCGCTTTGCATCTTGCATTCATACCTTCAGTCTGCCAAAGCTTTTAATTTATTCGGTTCAATGCTAATTTCTATCATACCAAGCATTTCTAATTGAATTTGAGATGCTTTCTGCAGATTAGTTTTCCTCTCTTCCACTTCCATCTTCGTATTTGGCATAGTCACATCTAGCAGGAGGACTGACAGCATATAAAGGCCAATTACATACTTCTACAGCCTACTGCAGATTTTCACTGTGCCCAGGATACAGAAAGTTAAGTGCTGGAATTGCTTGAATAAGTCATTAATATATATGTGCCAAAAAAATAAGGAACTAAGGTAGTGCAGCAGGGAATAATTCCAGTTTACTACCTGACTTCCAGAAAGGGAAACAGAATGACTTCTGAAAAAAGATTGCACTGAATGAGTGAGAAAATTAGAAATTGGAAAGATGATAAGGGAAAGATTTAGAAAGTCTAACAATGCTTTGAAATCCTCTTAGTGCTGCTGTCACTTCCATAACCAGCCTGCTGCTCTGCTACTTTGTTAAATCAGCCCTTCTAAATGCAGTATTTGTCAGTGACACTACTTGCAATTTGGTGCCAGTTCAATACTCAGCAGAATAGGTAAGGACAGCAGAAAAGACATTTGCAGCAGGAAGTTTTCTTTTCGTACCAGCTGATGAAGTCCAAGGTTATCCATGGTCTATCGGTACATTGGTTAATTGTCAATAAAATGAGGCTAATGGTACAGTTCTTTACAAAGATACTACTTAATCATGTTTAATATTCACAGACTTTACATTCATTCTGCACCATGTAGCAGAGATAAAATGAAGGGTCTCCCTAGTTATTTGATCTCTGCTTCAGTTTCAATTTGCTTTGAGCTTTGCCATCCATTTATATATATTGGCAAGGTACACCCACTTTGATTTAATATAATAGACCAAGATAAGTGAAAAAGATTGAGTTTTCCATAAAGCAAACAAACAGATTTTTGCATATTTCTGGCTTAAAGAGCAATATAGAAGTAACCCATTTTTTATTGATGTTCTGCCTACATTAAGGCTTCGTGATGAGTTTATTGAGTGGAATCTGATTCTTAGTATTGGAGATCCACAAACCAGTAATGGCATGCATTTAAGGAAACATGTCCATAAATGTTTGACTATGATAACATACCTGTATTCTATTCAAGTCAGTGACTTAAATATATGCTTAAAATTTTGATAATTAACCAAGGAGTTTCTTAACTCAATTGGGATCTAAGAAAACTTGCTAATGAGAAATTAAATCCTTAGTCAATTTTTTTTGCTTTAAAACATACTTATACACAATATGATCATATGTAGTAATTTTCTATAGAGTTACTGCTATACTTTATGATTTTGATCTTGGGTAATGATTATTTACAATACTGAAATCTGTGAAGTGTTCAAATCCTTTCTACAACCACCTGGAAAGGGGATTACATCCATTTATGGACTTTTTCAACAAAATCTTTTAAATATTTTTGTTCTATCTAGAAAAATACATTTTATATATGGGCCTGTGCAACTGATGTTGAGGAATATATCTGGTCCAGTAGCTTGGCTTGCAAACTGTGGATTGAAATGCAGATTGAGCTCTGGGTGGAAGCCTAAGATAAGAGGCTTTGAACTGCCAACCTTTGGTACAAAAAACAGGATAAAGGTGGGTAACATCCATCAGGAGAATGGACACTGAAAGACAGGAACCAGGAACTGCTGATCTTTTGCATAACAAAGATGAAGATCATTCATTGCAAGTGAGGTGGAAGGACACAGAGAGGAAGAGGAAGACCTGCCTGTGGATGGACTCTGAGCCTATAAAAGCCCAGGTGTTCTTTGGCTGGGGTCACCAGCGTGGGCTATTTCTGTGTCATTGTGCTGTGAATAAATGGCTTTATGGAACGAGACATCTGAGAATCTGCTGTGGGAAACCCGGGGTTTTGAGCCAGTGAGGGAACCTGGTCTGACTGTGGAGTGGGTGTGTGGGGAGCCAAGGGGGACACGTCAGTCACGGGAGCTGCCCACTCTGGAGGGGCTTTGACCCAACAGTGGCAGTCTCTGGCCTTGGGATGTCACTGCCAGGGAGTCTCATGAATGGTCAGACTGGGAAGTTTCCTTAACACTGAATGATTTGAAATGCACAGGGGGCCACCCAAAAGCTGGTGCCATGTTTGAAAGTAACACTGGTCAAATGGATGTGACAATAGTACATAGAGAGTTTTGACCACCTTAGATTAAAAGTCAATGACACTAGCAGCAGCTTCTGTCACCCACAGATGATCCCAAAGTGCTCTATATATTATGCATAAGAACAAGAACAATCCACCCACTACTGGAACACAATTATCTCTGTGGGAGAAGTATGGCATGTGAGAATGTGGCATTCCACGATAGCAATTCCATGCTCTGCCAAGGTAATTTGATGCAATTGCAACTTTAAACACTTATATCGAGCAAGCATAAAAATATTTTATATATTGTATAAAACATATCTCTACAGAAACAAATGAATATATAGAGGAATATATAAATATGTCTAGAAGGAGATGAAGGGAGTGTTTTAAAAATCTAGATCAACATTTAATTTTTTTTTTTTTAGTTTTTTCTTGTGGGAACAAAATAAAAAGTAAAAAGAAAATCCATCAAGGTTTTGCATAACCAAAGGTAAGCATGACTTCTAAAACTTTCATTTTCTCTTCCTCTGCTCACTTTTGCGTTAATGTTTTTTACTCAATTAGTAAAAGAACAGCAACAGCTGCCAATAATTAGCATGTGTTCTTTCTTTTCCTCCTCCCTCCATCAAGATACAACAAAATAGTTAGTAGCTAAGGGACTTCATCTGGTTGTCTGAAATTATGGATTTTCTTGCAGTATTAAAACTGTCAATTCAAGTCCTGAATATTTGTCAATGGTGTGGAAGTCAAAAAGAGTATCTGGAGTAGATCTCATTAAAATTGTCTTCATCCTCTTTATTGCAATAGTCTTTGTCCCAGAAGGACTCTTGTGATGTCAGTCTATGTGGCCACATTAGATAGATGGAGGAGAATTCTGATGTGTAGGCTGCAGAATTTGTATGTCATTTACTTTTTATTTTTGACCAAATCTATAATTCGAAGGTGAGAAAAATTTATTTGGTGACAAGACATGGCATCACACCACCAGTAGCCAAAAAATCTCTAGGGAATCTGTTTCATCACTCTGTGATGCAATGATATAGTACTTGAGTTCCATTGATTTCAACCCCATTGTGATATTCTGTTGCAAAGGACCCATTTATGGCTACACATTTAACAAAGAAAATACACTTTAAAAATACTCTTAAAATTTCTTTCTCTGAAGTCCATAATTTAAATGCTGCCAATACATATATTGTACATACCCACAAATATATGTTAAAATAAGTTATTAGGTTGAGTGCTCAATTGCTCAAAAATTTTGAATTTGAAATTCCTACTGAAATGTTAATTTTACCCCTCATACATATGCATTATGTTATAATCTTTAATTACACTATTACACAACATATTTTCCACAGGACCTCAGCCTCTCTACAGGCCATGAATGTATGATACTCACTTAGAGATCAATATGATGATCAATATTTTCTTTTACCATCATTATTCAGTGTGTGACCCAAGGCTTTACTTACTTCATACAATTTAAAACTTATTTCTGAACAGAAGCTATGATTAATCTCTTAAAGGCTTTTGTAAGAAGTTCATGATGAGGGTAGCCCAGTGTTTCATTAATGTGGAAGCACTTACTACAACTATTCTAGTGGGGAATATGGTGATATTATCTTGTTTTGAGGACAGGAAACTGAGGTGCAGAAATCAAATCCATGCACTAGCTGGTGATGAAATTCTGATACAAAGCATTAGCATCCTTCAGCCATCAAACTCAACTGCAGAGAAACATTACAAGATTCTAATCCTTAGGCATGTGGTTAAATTTCCCAAAATTACATTGATGGTGTCATAAGGAGATATCAGACTAGATATCAGCAGCTATACAGTATTTAAGCATCAATGTTTTGATACCATTATATTTTTTTCTCCTTGGAAATAATTACTGAATATATTTATTAAGGATTTTGACTTTTGCATTTGTGTAAGTGGACTTTTACAATTCCAAATATCTTTCAAGATAGGAAAACCATTTCTTTTTCACATTATGAATAAACCTTGAGGTTTTCTCAGCTGGTTAGACAGTGGTGCTTGTAATGCCAAGGTTGTGGGTTTGATCCCTCTATGGACCATTCACTTAGGAGTTAAAATGGATGATCATTGTGAGTCCCTTCCACCTTAGAGTATTCTGTGATTCTGTGGATCACTCTACCTGAAAATTACTGCCATATATCAAACATTCCAGAAGAGATGCGAAGATGTACCTTTTACCTAAAAGAAAGTAGTAGTTTAGGTTTGGGGTTCTTGTTTGTTTTTTTAATCTTCTAAACAACACAGCCTGCAAAAGCAATCTAAAATAACAAACACATGATGATTGGAAGGCCAGATGCATAAAAATATATTCTCTACACATTCCTTAAAAGCTTGCAAAAGCCTGCAACTCTCTCTTCCAAGTTTGTAGGTTAATTTCCATAAGTCTTCAGAAGTATATTAGAAACCCAGTCATCCTTTTTCTTAGATGTCTAATATGAACTGGGTTTCAACCCATAGTCACATTTTGGTAGATTAAAGGCTGTTCTTTATACACGACACTGTTTTTTCTGGTTTGTTGTGCTGAGACACAGGATTTTCTTTCAGTTTAATACAATCAGAAAATTTGCCAAATTACCTTTAATGAATAATAAGAAGAATATCATTATGGAAGTGTAAAGTTCTGGTCCACAGAGCTTCTGCATGGTTACAAGAGCAATTCTTTAGAGGAAATCTGCATGGATAGACTTAGTTACTTCTAGTAACTAGTCTATCAGAAGTAACTTCTAGTTATTTCTGAGACAAGGAGGAGTTCTAAATAACATCAGGAACGTAAATGTACATACATTAATTCATATACAGGTATGATTACAGAACGTAGCATGGTTGTAAAGTTAAATAAACATGCATTGCTGATTTATAAAGGACCTAAAATTTTCTCAAGAGCACAGCTATATCAGGTAGAAGAATCTTCTATGTATTTTCTGTTGAGAACTAGTTGAAGGTCAGCTAATAATAGTAATAACAAAATAGATTGTTTTAATTAAATCTGTTGTATTGAGAGTCTGTTGTTTATTTGACACTTAGATTTATTTTCCTCTGTTATATAAGCAGAAATAACTCAATGACAGTAGCTATAAAAGTTCTCTTAGTGTCAGTTTCAGGTTGTTAAGAAAGCTGACATTTATTCCTAAACAAAGTGAGGTTTAAAAAACATTACAAAACATTATTTGGGTAACTCACTGTGTAGATGACTCCCTGTAGTGCGTGGCTCATTTCTGTGTATGCTGTGGCTGCTTTCATGGTTTTTGCCAAAAGCCAAGTCATAAAAAACAACAACAAAAAAAACCACACACACAAAAAAAAAAAGCCACAAAAGAACACAAAAAAACCCCAACAAAACAGAAAAGAGCACTTCTCTATCAGAAGTTTATTTAATGCAGAGGTGTGTGATGTTACTGGCAATAGCATCCAGCTGCATCCAGTTTTATCATTAACCCTCCACACACTCATTTCCCTGAAAGAAGTATCACCAGCACTAAGCCTGTTTCCCAGAAGAGCAGCTCATAAAGTAATAGTTTGGCACTCTATGTTCATTTTGCATAAGTTCTTCTTTCCACCCTGTACTTCAGTTATTTAAACATCATAACCTCAGCATGTTGCTGCAACAGAACAGCTCGATTGAGTTTCCAATTGTTCTGCACTAAGTGTAATTCTAATCCATATATTTGAATAGTGTTCCAGAATTTAGAGAAAATCAGCTAGAATTCACATTGTGACATGCAACTCATCTCTGCAGATGAGGGAAAAGTAGGTTTTGAAGATTATTGCTTTTCCAATAACTGCACTAGTGTTTTCTAGCATCCTGGATTTTGCATCAGGCTTTTAGCAAAGTCTCCATGTTAACAACATCAGTAGTTTGCAAATAAGCATATTTCTCACATCAGCACTATTTGTCATCTTAAAATTTGTTCATCAGAAACTACCCTTCAATGCTTGAACCGAAAGAAGTAATTTAAGACTGAAATAAGAGAAACTAATATTCCTTTTATTGGAGAAGGAGGTAAAAAATATTAGCTAATGAATGTACAATTGCCTGTGGATGCAGTTCAAAAAGTACAGAGGAAGAATCTGCACCAAGTAAATGGTTAAAGTCTGCTCCCAAAATGACTGTGATATGCCTGTACTTAACAGTTTGAGAATATCTTAGAAAGAAATTATGTATATAAAGTTGTGATGATCATAAAAAAATCTATTTTAATATTTTTTAGGTCAGAATAAATAAGGCTTAAAAATCTTATCCTTGCATAGTCTTTCCATTTTCAGTTTCCCATGCTTCCACAAGTTTTTTATTTGTGTTGATCAAGTGGCTTAGTGTAAGAAGCTCAGAGCATATACACATATCTACATTGATTTCAATGGAAGAGAGGTTCACATATACTTCTACATTCTGGGCCTTCATCTCCTTACATTGCAAAAAGGAATTATAGCACAAAAGTGCCTAAACCACCTGTCAGCCAGCCACATGGACAGGAATGTGCCAGAAAGTGCTGGAAAGACCTACCAACATGTGTCTGAGAGTAGTGCAGTGATTGTGACGTTGTGGGACTGGCCAGTCAACAAAAGCAACCTCAGAAACACCAATACAGCTGTATCACTTTCCATCATTTTGGCTAGTTGCAGGATCTCTCAACTAGTTTCATCTTATAAGAGGGTTCAAAAGCAGCATAACTTAAAGCTTGCATTTATTAGCAGAAACAGATTCTATGGCAGGATCCTGGAGGATTTGCCTTATTATAAATAATGTTAACTGCTACATATCTAGTGAAATTTTTCTCTTCTCATAGACAGAAAAAGAAGAGATAATAATAAAAAAAATCTTGAAGTTCAGGTTTATTCTGATGTTCATGCCAGCATCTGCTTGTAAAACTGTGTTATAGCTGGAAATACTTTGACAATGCTATAAAAGCTGATTTTCTGGCACTGCATTAGTTTGCTCCTGGTAGAACTGTATTCCATGGTACGGTACTTAACATAGTTCAGAAGAAAGATGTTCAAAGCCCTTGTTCCATAGGCATGACTTAATCACTCAAGCATTCAGCTGTTTTAAACTAGAAATATATTTTTAAGAACTGGTATTTAATGCAGCACTATACACTCCTCTGTTAAAAAAAAAAAAAAAAAGGATGAGAACTTGCAAGATTTTGTTTTTTCCACAATTTCCTATTCACAACAATTCTAAGATAACTCAGAAATACATAGATAGTATCACCATGCAACCTCTTTCAGATGATAGGTAAAGTACACTTCTTCTCTACTATAAAACCTAGTAGCACAGTACACATATTAAACATAAATAAATCAGCAAAAACCACTTCACTACACATATGATTCTCTCCTCTGGGAGAAGATGAGGGGAAGCATAGACCACATTTGAATTCATCATCACATTTCTTATTGGAAAAGCTCAAGATGAATGTGACATAAAAACCTGAATACATTATTGCAGTAACCGTAGCTCTATTCTAGTGGGAGCAGAATATTTAATTGCAATCAGACACCAACGAAGAGACAGATCAAGAAAAGTCATACTTTTATTGAGTTTTTAAATTAACCAAAAGTTTGTGGCTTATAGATCAGGCCATATGTAGGAAGCACATAGTTAAAACTTTTAGTTATTTTATGCCCACTTTTTCCATGACTTAGGAGCATCTTCCTCCGATACCCAGAATGGTCAAAATAGACATACGTTGCATCATATTTTATCTGTACCATATCTGTCTAATATATGTAATGTCTGTGTAATATAAAACATTCTAAGGTAACTTTCTTTGGTAGTACCTGCCACATAGCTCATTTCAGCTCATGGAACAAACAGTGAGATTTCTGATTTTAATAACAATGGCCATAAAATATTCAGTTATGAAGTACTAAAGTTAACTTTGCATCCTGAATATTTGTTTGCCTGTGAGTGAGTGTATAATAGAAAAATATAGTTATTAATAAAGTCACTTAAGCAGCAACAGAATTCTCTGTTTTCAATCAAGCTGCTAGCACAGTATTCAGTAGCTTGCATACTCCTTCAGACAGAAAGCTGATAATGGAAATTAGTATTAATCACATGGCCTTGCTTATTTCTGAGAAATCATTTTAAAATCTCATTTTCTAATCTCAGGATGGACCAATGAAAAGGAAACCTTTAAATAATTTAATTTTAATTTTCTGGGTATTGCAGACAGAATTCTATCAAGCAGCACTTGTCCCAACCACCACCACTTGATGTTTTGGAAATGCCTGAACTTACGCACACAATTCCATTCATGTTAATTCCTGATTGGCTGGGGTAGAGTTGGTTTTCTTCACAGTGGCTGGTATGGGGCTGTGGTTTGATTTGTGTTAAACACAGGGTTGATAATACAGACATGTTTTTGTTATCATGGAGCAGGGCTTACATAGAGACAGGTGTTTTTCTGCTTTTCATACTGCTATGCTGGCAAGGATGTTAAGGGTGTACAGGAGCATGGGAAGAGACACAGCCTGGACACAAACTGACCAAAGGGACGTTCCAGACCATCTGTCATGATGTTCAATACATAAGGGACGGATGTGAAGAAGGAAGAAAAGAGAACTTCTATATTGATTACATCTGTCTTCACAAGTAACTTTTACCTATTATGGGGACCTGCTCTCCTGGAGATGGCTGAAGAACTGCCTGCCCGTGGGAAGTGGTGAATTAATTCCTTGTTTTACTTTGCTTTGCCTGTGTGTGTTGCCTTTGCTTTGCCTATGTCTGTAATGAAACCCACAAGTTTTCTAGATTTTACCTTTCCAGTTCTTTCCCTGATTGTTGGTGGGGAAGAGAGCAAGCATTTGTGTGGTGCTTTGTTGCCAACTGAAGTTAAATCACAACAATACTCTTTCCTAAAACTAGTGCTCAGCACATCCTTCTAAAAATACAATTTTAAATCTTAAGAAATTTTAGACATGATTTTCTTCTGAGCATTATCATACACAGGTCTTTTCTTTTGGGGCTCCTATTATCTTTTAAAATAATGAAAAATGAGTGTTAATATCTCTAGTTTCAGTAAAATTTTCCCAAAAGCAAACCATGGTCTGCAGACAAATTCTAAAATGTCTAATCCCAGCAGTCAGCTGTTTCACATTCATTCAAGTGAAGCTGTGCTTCAATACACCACACAATTTGTATGGACTTTACTGTCACTACTAAAATGTTTTATTATGCATTGTGGCTCCCTGATGTGTCTAATTGTGTTACATTGTCAGCTTTATGAAATCTACTGTAAAAAGCACTTTATTCTTCTGTCTTTTCTGTGATGTTGTGCATTTCTTCCTTGTATTAAGTGTTTTCTAGTTTTTTATTAGATGTTTTCTGCTTTAATTAGATGTTTGAAAGTCTTCTGGCTTTAAGCTATATAGGCTATAATCAAGCTGCAATGCTAGGTTTTGACTTTTTTTTCCTGGAAAATATTAAGAATGTGCTTGAGTAAACTGGGGAGACTGTGTATAGCTAAACTGTAGGAATGCAGTATGATAATAGCTTCCAAATGAAAATGCTCAATGCTCAAATGGTCATGAATTTAAAATGTTTTCTCCAGGTCTTTCTTTTTTGAAAATAATTATTCTCAAAGTAAATATAATGTGGATATATGTCTACTTTACAAACATTTATTTGATAATTATATTTATGAATACAAATTCCCAAAGCTTAGATGGGTTTGTACGTATACTTTTTTTTTTTTTAATTTCTCTGCATACTTAAGAAACCTACTTACATCCAATTATTCTAGGTTTAGACATACAGTTTTTCTATTCTTTGAATGATTCAACCCTCTGATAATACTGGGATTTTTTCAGATTTTCCCAGACAGGTATTCTTTATACACTTTGAAGTATTTTTTAACTATAACATAGAGAAGTAATAAAAAACTTTTTCTATTTATTTTTTCTTTAATAGTAACCTTCATACCAATGTGGATAAAATGCACCTTTAAATCAGAAAATACCCATGGATTTAAAAAATATGAGAAGGCAGTACACATTAAAATCAACATAAAATCATTGCTACATTTGAAAAAGGTCTTTTATTTTGAAGTTAATGTTTTACAGAAAAGAATAATCTCAGATATTTTAAACATATATGGAAGAAATGTGTATAAAAAACAGGAAGGAAAAGAAGACAATGGCATTTAAAATATGAAATGCACTTTGCTACCAGCACACAGATTAACTCTGACAGGGACATCTAAATGCATCATGAAGAGCTGCATGTAAAGATCTGTACAGAGAGAATTGCTAACAATGCATGAGGACATCTTGTGTTGATCCAACAAAACCTATGAAAAATTCTTTAATATATAGTCTTCTGTAATGTCTCAGGATTGTCAACTCATTAATTTTTGCTTCTAACTCTCATAATAGTATATGTTTTTTAAGCTTAAACTGATTTTGTCAGACAATAGTTTATAAAGGAATTGCAACTGTCTTGGAAAGTTAGTCAGGTTTGGGTTTGTAAAGAAAAGACAGTTGGTGTATAAATTCTGAGTTTAAAATCAAAACGGCAAACAAAGATAATCTTCAAATTAATACTATATTGAACTAATTTTAAAATCCTTGGTCTTTTGGTTTTGCATCATATTTTTGAATGCCCAGAAATGGTAATATTTATGTTTTTATAAATTTACTAATTTACATTTTTACACACGCAAACTTTTGAAGAACTTTCTCACAAAACAAAGTATCTATGTAAATCTGATTCACTTCTAAGAATAAACAACCTTTTCATATTACAGAATGCAATTTAGTTTACACTGAAATGATCTTAAAATCAGAAGCCAGTTTCAACCTAAAATTGCCAATTTAGATCCACAGTCAAGTCCAGACTAAGAAAGGCAGCTACATATTGTCTCTGGTATGACTTCTCTTTTAGAATGAAAGCATTAATTTAAAAGGCTTTGAAACAGCACTTTAGTGGCATATTCTAAATTTTTTACACTTTCTGTAATGTTCTGGAAGTCCAAACATAAAGAATTTAGTTTCTTCTACCCTTCTCCTCAACTGACTGTGTCTTTATACCCTGTAGGTTTGTTTTTCCATGGGTTGTTTTTGAAAATTCCTTTGAGAGGCAAGAAGTGTTTCTGCAGCATTTCCAAGAAGAACAGGAGAAGCCTTTGTGACTCCCTACAAAAGATCACAGGGGAGCCGTTGTACACACAGATTTAAATCATCTAGAAGAAAGGGCAGATAGGCACACAGAATCTGTAATCAGTTAGTATAAACCATCCATCTATTAGTTCTCATTCCAAGAAAAGGAGTGGAGGGGTAGAACCACTCCTCTGACTTCTGGGCAGTGACACAATGTGGGCAGTATGCCTTCCTTCCTCCTGGAGTTCTCCACTGCAGGCAGGAAGTCAGAACATGCCCTAGCAACAGATTTGCAACAGGATTATAACTCCAGGCAACCTACAAAAGAGATGTAGAGCATCTGAAAGACTTGTCTTTTGCACATGCATGGTCTTTGATCTGAGAGACTCTGCCTGTGTTTGAATTCGAGCTGAGGAGACTATTACAACCCTAAATACAGTAGCAGAAAGATGTTGTTTACTGAATTCCGTGTTAATGACTGATTGTTCTAAAACATCACTGAAATGCATTTAGCAGTCTTACAGTATCAAGCAAGAATCTTCCCTTTCTCAAACAACACTCTTGCTAAATTCCAGAATAATCTGTCAGAATCATCTCACAAAGACTTGTTTCTTGCATAAATCTTCTAAGATTTTTGGGCAGATGGATGCAGTTTGACAAAGAAACAGATTCTCTTCAAAAAACATTTGAAAATAACTATGTACATCAACATTTTTCACAAATATCATTAGAGGTATCATTTAAATGTTTGCAGAGATACTACAGAGACAAACTAATTTTATGGAAAGGCTAATTCTATCTCTGACAATTTTATTTGGATCTAAATAATTTTATTTCCTGCCATACTCATTGTGCCAGTGATTCCTAAATACTTTGCCATATGTGATTTAAATTAAGCCCATCATTGGTTTTCCCTTTTCTCCTTTTGTAGAAAAATAAAAATCAACAAAAATTAATGACATTTTTCAATCTTCGAAGAGAAATAAGAGAGAGAGAAATCTACAGATGTTACTGACAGTTACCATGGTTATAAAATGTGGCTTTTTTCATCAAGCTCATTGTATATTTTTTAGTGTAAGACAACAAGAGGTAATTTTACTATACCTACAGTGTCCACAGCTTGATAAAATTAGAAACACGGTACATAATTAATACTTTATCTTACACTCAGGACAGTAAAAAAATCTGTTATATTCAAATGATTTCATGACATAGTCCAAATATTTAATATTCAGTATGATCACCCATCAAAAGATTTATGTCAGATTAAAATGAAATATCAGTGTAGATAGCAGATGAAGTTCTAAAGATTAAGCACATGAAGAGAGGAGAAGAAAACAAAACAAAGCAAAAGCAATGCAGAAAGCAACAATCATACAAATCATCTCCAGCCAATAAACTGTCAGCTTCTTTATCAAACTCATTCTGAGAAGCTGAGGAATTAGCTTCAGGAATAGCTTTGTGTCATCATCATTTACCAGATAAATATCTTTGTTTGAGAAAACACACTGCAAAATAACCAAATGAGATTAAAAAAAAAAAAAAAAAAAAAAATCAGAGATAAAAAATATATATGTAACCCATATTATATTAAGTAAAACAAAACTCCATTAAAAAACATTACTTTTGGCCAGTTCCAGTAAGACTGTAATCAACTTAAACTGTCAGAAAAGTTCTGGGCTGATCTCTGTTGCCCTTTAGTATCATATTTTGAGGCCGGTGTCAGAAATATTTTTGTATCAAAATATTTTTATTCAGCCCTCAGTAGTACATTAAACACTATGTCAAAAGAAAGTCACAAGAAGTTTATACAGTATTGCCTGTAATCAATCTAATCCCTTCATATGGACTTCAGATTCTCACTGAAATCTCAAGTGTCTGCTTTCAGCATTGTTCATCACAATCTTTGTTCTTCTCAAAGTGTCATTAAGTCACATTACAGACTCATCATTTCCATCTCTCTCTACTGAGCATCTATCAGTATCCACATTTCACTCTTCCTCCAATGCTTCTACTTGCCTTTCAACTTTCATTATCCTCATTAGAAACACATCCATATTTTTGCTTTCATCTTTTCCTTTAAGGAGCTGAAGGATGACAAAATAGTTTTCAAAGGGAGCTGGGTCAGAAGAATAAGACATTTCTGATGAGATTTTTCTACCATGCAAAACACAGCAGAAAAGAAAACAAGAAGAGACAAACCAGACCTATGTAAAATTAACTTTTCTTTCCTTTCGTAATGAGTTTTCTAAAAAAACCACAACTTTTTATGGACCCTAGTGAAGAGTTTGGGAAATATTTTGAAAATATGTATTTACAGTTACTCCATGGTTCCAGTGAGAATTACATTGATTAAAAAACTTCTGGGACAGAGACTGCATACCTATGTAACTCATTTAGCCCATTGGATAGTACTTAATTTCATAAAAGGGTCTTGAAAAGATCTTACTAAAACTGAAATTTCTTCTTCCTATCAATAAGATAAACAATTTTGTTCATTTGTCAAAATGTGTTTATAAAACTTGTCAATTTCTATCTCTCACTATAGCAAAAATGAAAGAGGAAAAGAAATCCTGTGAAGACTGAGTACATGAAGAAAAAAATGTCTTTTTTCATGAGTTTTATATAAACATGTTTTGTCAACTGTTTCGCCAATTACAGCAGAGTTGTAAATCTACCAGCATGTGCGAGCTTTGAGAATCTCCTCATTTTGCTCACAGCATCCAAGTGTGGAGCCAGAGATAATTCTTTCTTTCAATCACTTCTTATATCCAATAACATCTTTGCTATTTACAAAGTTAAAGAAATAATTCGTTTTTCTTCATAGAAAGTAAAAAGTTTGCTTTATATACATTAAAAGTAATATTTTAGGACTTTTTAAAATGGAAAATCTATTAATTAAATCAACAACCTATAGAAAAAGTTAAACCCACATACAGAGCTGATGTATGTAAAAGTTTGTAAATAAGGTCTCCCAAATCAGACTAAGCACAGGACCTGTCCTAGAGCAGTTAAGATACCTGTAGGTCTAGGCCAAAGGTTGAGGAAAAGGTTTATCGACTTCAAATGTGGACTTTTGGATTCATGTACATTCCATTTTAGACACCATTTTTTTCCTGTCTCTGCTCCCCAAATCGAAAATAGCACTCCATTTGCTACAGTGCAGGTTCTTGATTTTTGAAACACTGAGAGTACCATAAGATATGAACCCTTAGCCAAAATACTGTAAGTATTATATTATAGTAATTTAAGACGCTTGCCAGTCCAAAGAGATTGTATTCAGTATTCAATATATGAGGAAAAAATAATAGGATGTAATAAGTAACACATATAGGTTACATGTTTTACATGCAAAGGCAATTGTCTTAAAGACAATCCAATTCTTCAGGTCTCTTAAAGACATTTGAATTTTAATTATTGATATTTATTGTATTTTCCCTAATTCTCCACCTAATGTAGGATTAGGTTCTTGATTGTCGACACAAAAATTTCTATACATTTGTGTTTTCGGTCTTTTTTATGATGGCTGTTGTCAAATATAGCCCACCTATTAGAAAATACACAGGAAGAAAAAAATTATATCACCAGAATATTTTGAATAATTCCAAGTTAGATAGCAGGGAGAAAAAGAAATACTAACTAAATATAAATGGGCAACATAAGAATGAAAGAATAGTCTTCCTGAGGTCATAGCAATGGTCCATCTAATTTTCCCTGTGGCCAGGAAAGATGCCTATAGGAAACTATAAGAAAATGGGACAAGAATAAGGCAATACTTCTCTCACATAAATTGTCAAAAATGTCAGCAAATGACGTTTAGGAAATTCCTAAGCAAAAGGTTACATGTGCTTTGAGGATCTAATTGTTCCTGCAGAATTTTCCTCAGCTTTTTTTATTAATTCATATTCTGGAAAGCCAAACATCCTAGGAAAATGAAATCTATGGTTTGAATTCAAGTTGTATGAAAACCTTTTATCAAGTTGTATGAAAACCTTTTACTTATGTTTTTCCTGAACTCACGTGTCTGTATCATTCCTAACTTTAGTCAACAATTTTGTACTCTGAACACTTAAGACCATCTTTTGCTGCCATTTTTGACATCTTTTCTAGGAAGAAGGAATCAGGACTGGGGGAGAATTCAAAAGAGAGGTGTACTGTTGAATTAATCAATGTTAGAATTTGATTTTCTATTTCACTGTTTATCCTCTTTTTGCAATTTCCAATTTTATTTTTGTTCTGCATTTGACAGTCAGATACATAAAATAATCTGCTTAAAAAGCTTCATTTCTGGGACTTTATTCCTGATTTAGTATGTAGCTTTATTTCTAAACTCAGAGTTTACTTTTTCTTTCATGTGCATGATTTGGCATTTCTGAATCTTGGATTTCATCTACCTTCTTATTGGATACTCTGTACTGTGAAATCTTACTGCAGATTCAGTCAATCTCAGTTTTGTTCAAGCTGAAGAGCTCTACCACAGCACCAAATTTTAGGATCTTTCTATTCACCCCCAATCCTGAGTTATATAAGAACATTTAAACAATTTCAAAAACCAAAACTTGTGGGATATATACATTACTTTTCCTATTTTAGCAAGTAACCACTTATGGCTACCTTTTATTTCCATCATTTTACCTATTATTGGTCATGAAATTGCATCTTACTCACTGATGACTTTGTTTCTTTGTGAGCCAGTGGTAAAGGATCTAGTTCATAATTTCTTGACAGTACATGTAGGGGGTTTCAAGTAGATAACATATACATGTTTGTTAACATTCAAAGAGAAATTATATATCCACTCCATTTGTGAATCACAGACTTATGTATATGTCCTTTGTTTAGTCATAGACTAATAGTTTAGAGTAAGTATATTGTCTATGGATGATATTATTTAACATATTTCCTTCAACATTTGCATGAAACAGCAGTCAGACATAAAAATCTTTAATTTCCCAAATGCTTTTGGTGTCGTTTGAAAACAGTCATTACATTAATTCCTTCATCTGATACTAAAGCAAATTTGAGCAGTAAGCTATCAATTCCAGACAAGACCATCAATCTCATATTTGATTTTCTTTAAAGCTCTAGGACTAAAGTAATTTCATCCCGACAATACATAGCTATTAATTTGTTATAAAACATTTTTGGGACAGTTCCTTAGACTTGACACCCATAAAGAAAAAAAATTCTTTAATGGCCATCACTGCTAATACCAATACAGCAAATTCTTTTATCTTTTATGCGGGACCTTATCATCTTCTCACATTCCTTTTACACATCAATCTTATGTTGGTTAAACAGATTCTTTTGGCACAGTTTTTGCTTGTGATATATTAAAAAAATATATATATTATGCATTTTTATGCTTCTAGAAAAATTGTTCCACAAGATCTTTTTTGGCCTGCTTTATTGTGTACTTAAGTTTATGTTGCCAAAGTCTAGACTGCCTTCTTTCATCTTTCAGGCACAGTTTCTACTTTTCAATTTTAATGACTTCTTCAGCCTTCTTGAAACGAAACCATTGGCAGTGAGGAATGCACGAGTCATAGGATTAGGAACCAAACAGACAAGAGGGGCTCGAACCTAGCTGAGAAGAAAGGGTAGAAAGTGAGCTTCTGATCTCTTATTCGAGAGGTACTCTGCTTTTCTCTTATGATGATCTAATGTAAAATGCATACACTCTGACAGAAGCAATATCTAGGACTTCAGTCTGTCCTCACCCAGGGGAGGGCAGGGCTGGCTTCCTAGCCTTCTGTTTTCTACATGGCCCAATGACTTAGCAAGGTGACTATTACCTCTGTATTTCACAAATGTCTGGGATGATTATCACTGATTTCTGGCAGAGAGACTTAACTGAGACAGAGACTGAGACTTCATTCAAAACTCACATTTCTGAGTGCACTGGTTTTGTCTAGGATAATATTCTTCATAGAAGTTTGCATCCTGCTGTGTTTTGAATTTGTGACTAAAACAGTGTTGATAACACAGGAATGCTTTAGCTACTGCTGAGCAGGGCTTACACAACCTCAAGGCTTTTTCAGATTCTCACTCCTCCCCACCATCAAGGAGGCTGGAGTTGCACAAGGAGGGGTGGGAGGGGTGATCCCAAAAGTCAAAACTTATATTTATTACTATATTACATCATGTTCATCAATAGAAGCTGAGGAAAGAATGAGAAAAAGGGGGTGTTCAGAGTGATGCTATTCCCACGTCACCGTTAGGCTCCCTGCTTGATGATGGAGCCTTGCTTTCCAGGAGATGTCTGAACACCTGCCTGTCTTGGGAAGCAATGAATTAACTCCTTGTTTTGCTTTGCTTCTGTGGGCTTCTGTTTGCTTCTTGT
Source organism: Poecile atricapillus (assembly GCF_030490865.1). Classification (NCBI taxonomy): domain Eukaryota; kingdom Metazoa; phylum Chordata; class Aves; order Passeriformes; family Paridae; genus Poecile; species Poecile atricapillus. The sequence continues at coordinate 56,781,789 of NC_081249.1, read as the reverse complement.
GCTTTACCTAGTAAACTGTCTATCTCTCAGCCCACAAGTTTTACCATTGTTGCCCTTCCAAATCTCTCCCATCCCACGGTGGAGAAAGTGCAGACTGAGCAGCATTAAATCTCAACATGTAACAAAAGTTCTGTAAGCACAGGGCAGGCCCCAATTTTAACCAAATACAAAATTAGAGACAGGGACATCTCTAGAACTAAAGGCTGTAGTTTGATTTCCCACAGCAAGCAGTGGCAATGAAGTGAAATGGCCTCTGTTTACCTTCCATTCATAGCTCTTTTAGCTTTGCATCCTTTTGATGCATATCTTTTTTTTCCACCAATTTTAAAAACAAATTATTCAGAAGTCTTTCCTGGATTTTAAATATGCCATTCTCCAGAAAGCTAAATGCTAGAATTAATATATAGTCAAACATTCAGTAAACTTTCATGTTCCTGTATTGGTGTTTCAGTTTGAATCAAGAGTAATTTTTACACAAATCTCCCCATCGTTCTCACTAATCACACTTTGTATCACAGATGCAGCAGTCTTAGCACACACAAACCAAGTTTCTTTACACTGAAAATAAACTGAGGCTTTCAGTAGACTCCAGGTACAAATGTGCCTTTAAATATTCATGCATCAGGCTGGTCTGAGTTAGAAACTTTGTAAAATGTGTATTGAATAAGCATCAGGTCTTCAGACTAAGTGTTTTGCTCTCCTTATCCTTGCCTTGTGGTACAGACTTTTGAGTCATGTAGATGGAAGATTAAGGAATTGGTACTAACATGTCCTTTAGTAGCAAACTTCCCTTTCTGACAAAAAAGCCAAAGGGCTTAACCCTGAGAGACTTAGAAACATTGAAAAGATTAAGTAAAGTATCATTACATAATACTTCTTTCTAAAATGTATATAAAAAATAAAGTTGTTTTGATATAATACACTGATATTCTATACAGGCACAGCATGATTAGATCAACATTTCTGTCTACGGCTGCTTATGATTCAATGTTGCATATTTCTGCATCCCCCTGGGCAATCCAAATTAAAAAAAAAAGAAATATATAAAGTCTCTGAATTCAAAATAGCATGATTGTACATTATCCTGATACATTTACTGCTATGCCAAAGAAAACAGTTTGTTTTCAATTACATTTTAAAATGTATATAAAAAGAATTGACAGTAATATATAATATGTTCCAAGACTTAAAACATCAACCAAAAATATATATCGATGTTTAAATTCTATAATAAGCATGCAAATAATCTGGTCTTCTTTTTATTATGGTTTTCAGCTATCTTTTGTTATGTGTAATTCTTTGACTTTTCAATAAACAGAATTTTATTGCTGCTTGCCATCAAAGTAGCTGAGATTTTCGAAACTTTCCTTGTCAAAATCATGCAAGTTATGTAACCAATAAAGTACATTTATCTATGCTGAGAATACCAGAGTAAACCTTTTCACATTTTGTAAGGAATTGTTATTTTACAATACAAGCTACTTGCCTAAAATTTTTCAGAGCATAAATAGTTGTAATATTTATCATTCAAAGCAAAGAAAGTTTTCTAAACAGTTTTGTTCTTCTCTAATTAATAAACATTCTGTCAAAAATCTGTGCTGTTTCTTAGCTTGGTACAACATCTGCACAGTTGATGTTGTTCGCTCATCAGAACTCAGACAGACTTCCCAAATATTCTCTTATGACATAAAATAGTACTTCCTGAAAATATTTCACACAGTCTACAAAACAATGCAACTTATTTTTATAAAGTATCCTTGATGGGAAAATCCTAAGTACAATATAAATAACACCTAACACAGTAAATATTTAAAAGGATAAATAGAACACAGTATGAAATCTGCCTTACAACTGGATAGTGATTTTCATAGAATCGAAAACTATAGCATTGTAGAATCATAGAATAGCTTGGGCTGGGAGGAGCCCTAAAGATGAGCTAATTGCAACGCCCCCACCAGGAGCAGGAACACCTGTCACTAGACCATCCAATCTGGCCTCCAGGCATAGGACATCCACAACTTTTCTGGGCAACTTGTTGCAGTACTTCACCTCTCTTACAAAGAAGAATTTCTTCCTAGTGCCTAATCTAACCTTTCCTTTTTCCAGTCAGAAGCTATTCCCCATTGTCCTTTCACTACCTGTTGTTGTAATTAATCACTCTCCATCTTTCTTGTAGGCTCCCTTCAGGTACTGGAATGCCACAATTAGATCACCCTGAAATCTTCTCTTTTCCAGGCTGAGCAATCCCAGGTGTCTCAGCCTTTCCTCACAGGACAGCTGTTCCATCCCCCTGATCATCTTGGTGTCTGTTGTCTGGACTCACTCCAACAGGTTCATGTCCTTCCTGTTCTGCAGACCCCAGAGCTGGATGTGTTCCAGATGGGGTCTCACCAGAAGGGGAACAGAGGGGCAGAATCCCTCTTTGGCCCTGCTGCACATGCTGCTTTTGCTCCAGGATAGGTTTGGCTCTTTGGATTTGAGTGCACATTGCTGGGTCATGTCCAGCCCCTCATCCAGCAGCACCCCCAAATCCTCCTGGGCAGGGCTGCTCTTGTGCTATTCATCCCCCAGCCCTTATTGATACCCAACCCAGGTGCAGCATCTTGCACTTGGTCTTGTCACACTTAATGAAATTCCCATGCCTCATTTCTTCAGTTTGTCCACGTCCCTCTGGATGGCCTTCTGTCCTTCAGGTGTGTCAACAGCACTACTTATCTTGATGTTATCTACAAATTTGCTGAGCATGCACTCAATCTCTTTATCTATGTCATTAATGAAGATGTTAAACAACACTTGTCCCACTATGGACCCCTGAGGTACACCAGTCACTGATGTCTACTGGGGGTCTAAGCCATTGACCCTGGATGGGACTAGATGAGATACATCCCAGAGTCCTGAGGAAATTGGTTGATGCACTTACCAAGTCATTGTCCATGATGTTTGAAAAGTCATAGCAGACAGGAGACATTCCTGTTGACTTATAAAAAGAAAACATTATACCATCTTTAAAAGAGTAAGAAATTAAGACCCTGGACAGGTGCACTTAGATAATATTGATGTCAAACAGGAAAGGAGCATGGAAGCAATTTATCAGATTACAATTTGAAATTTCTAATTTCTTGCTTTAGATCTGATCAGAAAAAAGAGCTAGCCTTAATTTAATCCTTTTTTTTTTTTTTTTTAACAGCTGGGACAGTACATGCTTAAAATTGTACAATCAAAACTCCTAATAGAAGTTCAATATCACCAAGGTCATAGTCATTATCTGAGGAAGTTAAAAGAGCTGCCACTTGCTGATATGAGCATGGATTATACCTGAGATATGTGTTGAAGAACTAATCAATAGCAACTCAGTTTTATCTTTCCTATATTCAAGAAATTTTGTTGACATGCGTGTTTGAATAGCACAAAAAAATTAAACAAGTCATCAAGCAGCCTCCCAGGATTGCAAAGACTGGAACAAATGTTCCAGTGAGTTATCAGCACACATGTGACACACCAGGCCATGACAGTGAATGGGAGTAGAACAAGCAATATAAAGCAAAAGAGAATCCTGAGGAGATGGTGAGAGTCAGGGGAAGAACAGGAACTCCACAATTAAAAAATTAGTAGAGATTAGTTAAAACAGGAATTCTCTAAAGCAGCAAACTGACTTTTCCAGAAAGAAAATCTAAACCAGGCCAAGAAAATCAAATTAAAATATTGTGGTCCACAGTATGATAAACAAAAAAAAAGTACTTTTTTGTCAAAAAGAAAATCTTACCTCAAAAGGAAATATGCATTTCATTGTCAATTTGGAAATTTATCAGATTGATTCTGGTATAATTTAATAATATAATTTATAAATAAATAATATATAATAATATATATACTATATAATCTATAAATATACAATAAATATAAATTAAATAATAAGTATATGTAATTAAAATGCAAATATTCTGCACAGATCTTATTTTATGTTGTAACAATCTTTGTTCGTTTAGAGGCTTGAAGAATGAGGAAACCAGCTCCTCTGGATTTGTATCAAAAACTTTAATGTTGAAATTCTATGGCCTTCATATGGAGGTGACAAAAGTCAACAACAGTTTCCCACCATTGGCTTTGATCTTGATGAAATAAAACTAAGATAGATTCACTAGGTTAAAAAAAGATTACCATCAATTCATAAACAATAAAGTTATTTGCTTTACCAGAATTTTTTTCTATCTGCTGTAGCATACAGTTTTGTATGCATCTGGCTTCCAGCATATCAAATTTTACAGTCCAGTCTTAGAACTAATAAGAAAGGTTGTTGTGAAATGCTAGCAGGATTTAGAACTTGTTTAGACCTTTAAAGCAGTGAGGATCAAGTCTGGGCTTCTTAAAAATCCTTTCCTTTCAGAAATGAGGGAAGAGTAGCAGTAGTTAGCAGAGCTTCTCAGGACTGGTGTTTATAGAACTTACATCTAAGATTGCTGAGAGCAGAACTCAGCTGTGCGATACTTTGCTTTACCCTGAGAACCAGATGTGATGCTGACTGCATCACCTTGTTTAAGACTTCATATGGATATTTCCTCACCTTAAATGCTTTACATAATGAGGTTCTTAGATCCATATAAACCTTACATGGCATTTTCTGGTGATATTCCTAGGCCTTTTCCCTGCAGTGGTACCCTACGTGGAAACCATGAAGAAAAATGGCCAAAGTTTTGGTTACATCCAAAGAAAAGCTATGAATCTAGCAAAGGATTTAGAGCACATGTTTTATGAGGAATGGTTGAGGGACCTGAGGTTGTTTGGCTTACAGAAAAAGAGGCTGAGAGAGACGTCACTGCTCTCCACAGCTACCTAAAAGGAGGACATATGTGGTCCCTTCTGTGAAGCAACAAATGATAGGACAAAAAACATGCCCTCAATGCCGAGAGTATTAGATAGGATATGAGAAAAAAATTCTTCCCTGAATGGATTATCCCCAAGGGTTAATATTGGAACAGGCTGCTCAGGGAAGCGATTGAGTTACTATCTGTAAGTACTTAAAGTGCAGGTTATGCAGCACTGTCCTAAGGCACATACCCACACAAAAGTAGTTAATGTTCTGAGACTTATAATTAAAATACCAACATATTAGAGTAGTGTGAATATTAGTTTCCTGGGTATTGGCTCTAAAATAGGACAGAATTTTATATGACTGATGCAGCAATATCAAAGTTGAATAATTCTTAGATAGTGCTGACAGTAAAATAGCAAAAAAAAAAAAAAAACCGTTAGAAGAGGCTTGCATTCTCATATTTGCATTCTGATTAGAAACCTAATGTCTTCATTAGTCACAGATATCTCTAATATTAGGAAATTCCTACATTAAAAATACATATTTTGGAGTCAATCCAGCAGTTTAATGCAACAATAGCAGTGAAAAAATGTATCTTGTATACACAAATACTGCTGTAACATGGTTGGTTTTTTATTTGGGGTTTTTTTAGAAACAAATGCTACAGAAATAGGCAAAAGGAGACCCACAGCCATGAATTTGTTTTGACTTTTTCCACTGATTTATTTTCAGTCAAATATTCATGTGTATATGCTCTAAAGAGTTTAACACAATTCACCTCAATTAGAATGTTTTTGTCCTGCTATTTGATGATTTCCAAATTAAAAATTTAAACAAGCTAACACAGAAAATCCTTTCATGGTAAACAAGCACCATTGCTGCTGGCAGGCTGAGGCACTTGAAACATCCCCCTTGAAGCTGTGTATGCCTTGAAGGTGTCCATCTGGTTTCTCAATCTCTTCTTAAGGAAAGAATTCATGTCTTCTCCCTAGGGGAGCTCTGTTTGGTTGTTAACAGCTTTAGAATAATTTCCTCATTAAGTCAGAGGGTAACCTGGTCAGGATCCCTTGCAAGGCAATAACTGTTCAGTTAAAATTAAGGAAGATGTTTATTTAATATCTTGGTAAATTGGGGTTGGATGTCTGAGGGGTTTGGGAAGAGGAAATTGAATATTTCATTGCAAGGCCAGAAAATTCAAGATAGTTTTGATAAAAGACTCATTAGCCTCTAATAAGCTCTCAGTGACATTGCTACATAATATTTTTAGTGTCCAAATTTGAACATGATGCAGAACAGACCAGTTCAAAAATTTGTCATATGATGATAGATTTAAGTGATCATTACACCATAGTACTAAGAATAAGATCCCAAGTGGATGTCAAATGCAAATAGGCTATCAGAGTATGGTAAAATAAAAAAAATAATAAAAAAAAAAAGAGTATTTTAGGAAGCATGGATGGGGAACTATTAGAGTTTAAGTTCTTTCCTCTAGTTGCATCTCTCACACCAGTCCCAGCAGGACTGACATTCCTTGAACAAGCTAATTTCTTGTCATTTTGGCACATTTACCACAAAAGCCAAGGATGGAAGGAGTATGAATACAAAATTATCAGCTTGCTAAAATTTGTACAATTGCTTTGCACCAGCAAAGTAGGAAAGACTACATGAGGGAAGGTTGTTGGCTATTGCTCATTCTCTACCTGTGCTACTTCTATAATTTAAAAAGTGAGCTCCCATCTGCAGAGCTGTCCATCTGGTGCAGCATGGAAGCATTAAATTCAAAATGAAACATTCAAAATGAAACATTAAAACACAAGAGGAAGGCAAGCACTGAACCCCAAGGCAAAACAAGAGCAGCGCAGTTCTTACGGACATGTCGGGTACAACACTTGTTTGCCCTCAAAATGAGCCAGAACAAGACTTTATTCCAAAGGCTAATGCATGACCTGTGGGAGAAGACAGACAAGACATGGAAAAAAAGCTAGCTGCTGTTAAACACAGGCACTGAACCCTCTGCATTTCTGTTTCACAGGGAGTGAATTCAGAAGTAAAAAAACAAATGTCCTCAAGAGCTCTCTTTAACTTTTCTTCTCTGGCTTAGACCTGAAATAGGACTTAATTATCCTTTTTCCAGGTGTGAAAAAATAGAGTGACTTAGTTAATTTCTGCAGCATTCTGGCTAAATACACACACAGTGGTTTACTAATTTATAATTAAAAAATAAACAATTTTTGAAAAAGCAAAATAACTGTTCATGGGCATAGTAAGATTTATTACTGTACCTGCAGTAAGCAATATAAAATAGAAGTAATCTGTCCAAGTCTCTGATCTGACATTGTGGAGCTCACCGCACTCTGATGTTTCTCTTCATAATACATTTACTATATATTTGTATTACTTTCTAAAATCCTTAACAGGAGATTACACTAAAAAATACAAAAACAAGCAAACAAACAAACAAACAAACAAACCTTGATAAAATCTGAAATGAAAAAGAACCAAAGAACCTACTCAAAATGTCATTTTTCTCAATTATTGTTGCTCGTGGCTTACGTAGTTGTACACAGACAACAGTTATTTTGAAAGGCAGAAAAGATGTGATGATATGACAGTAATTTGAAATAAACAAATAGCAACTAAATTTGATACAATGAGATGTAATGCTTTGGGGAAAAAACATACAGATATTTTATAAAGAAAGAGAGTTTAATACAGATGGCACTTTGAAAGCACTGAAATTCATAGGGAGATTATTTATTCCTCGAATCTTGATAATCATATCAAGTTTATATTTAAATTTTATTTATTTCTACAAAGAGAAAGCCATGTAAGAGAGGCATGGTTGGTTTTAAGCATAACATATAAAGAAGTGCTGTATATGCACCATCCCACCTAACTCCTTATAGATGACCCCCTGAAGCAAATAGACTTGTATGCAGTGAAGACTCCTTCAGATCCAAAGGTAGTATTGATCTCGCTTCCCTCAAGGGAACTCTTTGGCACCATTGTCTGAACTACTAGCCCAAATCTGTTTTTAACTCAAATGAAAATATAAAGGAACCAAAAATAAGTAAAAAATATAAAGAATAAGAAAGGATTCTGTAAGCACACTGGTCAAAAAAGGAAGGCCAAGGAGACTGCACCCCCAATAAACAGGAAGGGAAAACAGGTGACAGCAGACGTGTAGAAGGCTGAGGTACCAAACAAGTTCTCCACCTCAGTTGTCATTGACAGTCAGACTTCCCAGATCTCTAAAGACTCCTCCACTTGAGGAATATTGCCCTCTCCCTGTAAGTGAAGAGCTGGTTAAAGACCACCTGATGAAACTGAACTGGCATGGATCTGTGGGGCCTGATGAGATGCATCCCAGGGTCCTGAGGGAGCTGATTGATGTTGTTGCCAAGCTACACTCTGTCAGATTTGAAAAGTCATGATGTACAGGCAAAGCCACCATTATCTGGAAATATCTTTCCTTATTTTTTAAAGAGGAGAAAGGAAAATGGAGGCAACTACCAACCGGTAAGCTTTGCCCATGTGCTTCATTGGGAAGATCGTAGAGTAGATCCTTGCACAAGCATTGTTGAGGAATATACAAGGAGGTGATCCACAACCACCAGCATGGCTTCACCAAGAACATATTGTGCCTAACCAACCTGGGCTTCTATGATGGAGTGACTACAATTGCAGACAATAGAAGGCTGAATGTTCTCATCTACCTAAACTTCTGTAACACCATTGGCATAACTCCACATAACATCCTTATCTCTGAATTGGAGAGACATGGATTTGATGGGTGGGCTATTTGGTGGATAAGAAGTTGGCTGGATGGGTGCAGAGAGAGACTTTTGGTCAATGCCTCTATGTCTGTATGGTGGAGGCTGACAACAGGTTGTGTCCCTCAGAGAGCTCTGTGTTGGATTAGGTGCTCTTAAATATCTTAAACAATCACAGAGACAGTGGGATTGAGTGAACCCTCAGCAGTTTGCAGAGGACATAAAGTAGAGCAGTGACAGAAGAGAAGGAAGGGATTCCATCCAGTGGGACCTGGCCAAGCTTAAGAAGTTGGCCCACAAGAACCTCATAAAGATTAACAAGTAGAGTGCAAAGTCCTGCATCTGGGTCAGGGTATGAGTATGGGAGAAGGAAGAATTCACTGAGACCAGTCCTGCAGTGAAGGACTAGGAGGTTCAGGAGGATGACAAGCTGGATATGAGTCAACACTATGCACTCACAGAAGGCTGGCCTTTTCCACTCTGTGCTACATTAAAAGGAGCATGGCCAGCAGGCTGAGAGAAGTGGTTCTTCTTCAGCACTACCCAGAGTGCTGCATCCAGCTCTGGGATCCTCAGCACAAGGAAGACAAGGACCTGTTGGCTCGGGACCAGAGGAGGTCCACAAAGATGATCAGACAACTAGAGCATATCTCCTAGGAAGTCAGGCTGAGAGCTCTGGGGTTGTTCAGTCTAGAGAAGAGAAAACTTTGGGGTGAAGGCATTGCAACCTTTCAGCACTTGAAAGAAGCTTATAAAAATGATAAAGAGTAGGCAGATAGTGGTAATACAAGGGTAAAGGTTTTAAACTAAAAGAGGAGAAATTTAGATTAGATGGTAGAGAGGTGGTAGAAATTCAATTTCCCCAGAGGGGAAAAATGGGTAGAGAGGTAGGGAGACATTCTCTACTGTGAGGGTAGTGAGGTGCTAGAACAGGTTGCCCAGATGTAGTGGTTTAGATTTGCCAATTTCGTTTTCCCGGCCAACGCACCAAATAAATGTCGAGGTTTTAAGGCAGTAAGTAAAAAATTACTTATTTCTTGCTGTGATATATGGATTAGAACAAGAGCAAAACAGGCTTAAAACTGAAAAAGAATAAAGAAAGTTTATTAACAAAACTACAAGAATAAGAGCCCCAGAATAAACATCAAGAAAACCTTTTATTCCCCACTACCCACCATTTCCTTGTTTACATGACAACATAGAGACAAAAAACTTTGGAACTTTGGTGTTTAAAACAGTCCCAATTCCTGCTAGAGTCTTTTCATCAGCCTTTGTAGAGAAACAGAAGTCTTCTTCTGCTAATCTATGGAGTTTCTTACAAGAAAACTATTTTTGTTATAGATTTCTATTTCTCTGATGACAGCTGCCCAGAAAAATCTGCCATCAGATTTTCTCTTCCTATTTCACATTAGTCTGAGGTGTGTATGGGCCATGAGTTTAGGGATGGCATTTTAAGGATGAGTTATTCAAAGGCAAAAGTCTTCTTCATCTGTCCCTGTGAGCTTCGCTGGAAAACAGTTTTCTCATTGCCCTCAAGGCTTCAAATCTTTGCTCCACTCTGTTCCAGCACTTCACTATATCACAATTACTCTATTTTTTGCTCAAAATCCACACTTTGAACACTCCATTCCTCCCTATATACTCTGTCATGAATTAAAGGAGGGTTTCTTTTTCAGAACACTATTGTCCATCTCCATAGCTTTAACAGAAAAATATTTCAGCTTATAAAGCATCTCCTTATTCTCTCTTCTCCATCTAAAACTTAACTCTTTTCTTCACTGTCTTCTTCGTGTTGATTGTCTCTCTCTCTCTCTGTCTTTCTGGGGAAAAAGGAGTAATCTGTACGTTTTATCCAGGTAGTAAAAGAATTAAAGTCTTAGAAAAGCTGCAAGTGTTCATGGTGTCAAGTTTCAGTCCAGCAGCAGAAACTACAAACCAAGCCAGGCCGGCCGGCTCCGTTTCTCTCCATCCCCCACCCCCCACCCCCCACCGGCCCTCCACTCTCTGCAGCCTTGTCAGGCCTGGAGCGGGGGGAGGAGGCTGAGACAGAGCCTTGTTACCTCTTCAGAAGCCGGAAACCAAAAAAAGCAAGAGAACTCTGGCTTTACATCTTAAGGTGGTGTTCACAAGTTGATCTCACTTTTCAATGGTCAAAACTGCTGTCAATTCTTAGAAATGACTGATAATTGGTCAGGAGAAAAGACTCCCATCAGTCACCAGCAGCTTCAACTTCCTTAGCTCCCAAAACCACCTTAAAGGTAAAGTCACCCCATGACACCAGACAAGCTGTGAATGCCCCATATGTGGGAGCATTCAAGACCAGGTTGGATCCTGGGTAAACTCATCTAACGAGTTGCTTCCTGTCCCATGTCAGACGGGTTGGTATTACATAATCTTTAAGATGCCTTCCAACCCAAACCATTCCATGATTCTATGAAAAATATTAAAAGCAACCTTTAATGTATATATATTCTATTCTAAAACAATACTTGAAGAGAATGAACCATTTTGCTTTCTGTTGACCTTGAGGAGAGTGTAGGATTAATAAAAGTTCTAAATCATAAGTTTCCTCCTAAAAGTCTACCCTTCATGCTCATGTGTCAGCCTAATCCTTTCTGCAGCTCTTGTTCCTTTCCAGTCCTGTTCACTCACATTAATAAAGAGGAGTAAAGATTCCTAATATATTGAGCAAAGACAAAGAGACAAATAATAGAATAAGCTAGATGCTTTTTTACCACGTCATAAATAATTTTTGAAGTGGAATAGAGACTATAATGTCTTTTTCTCTGCATTTTGGATTATAAAGCATGTTGGATGTGTCTAACAAGATGTTCAGCACCTTAGGACACATACATCTCACTAGCACTATACAGAATATAAATTCGGACATTTACGTGGACTATTTTTAGGTCTATATGTCCTAGTGGATCTAAGCTGTATGAGGACTTCTACATCACACTGGAACCTAATTATAATAGTTTTGTAAATCTGGCCTAAGTAACCTTTCAACATCTAAACCAAATCTGAGGCTAAATAGGGAAAAAAATTTCTCCTGCCCAAAATTCTGGGTAAGCAACTGAGCCATCAAACCCTCCAAGTTCCAAATACTTGTGGAACTATTTCTTTAATGAACTTCTGTTCTGCAACATGATTTTTTTGTAAAAGAGTAACCAATATTGTTCTTTGATCAACAGACACATTGCAAAACCGTCTATTTGCTCTAGGCTTCAGGAAATCCACTTTCTCACCTCTGAGAAGAAGTTCTCTTTCATACCTTTCCTTAGGTGTTTTTATTTTGTCTTAATTTTGTACCGTAGCAAAAGTACAAAAGAAAAAACAATTTATGAGTGGTAATTACTTAGATAGCAACAGCTTTATTTTCTATTACCCTCTGGATTCTCTTATTCCTATAAGTTATATAGCAGACAGACAAGCAATAGAATTAAAATGAATAAATCTTTTGTTGATCTTCAGAAAAAAACATAATGATTGTATCATTATGAAAATGGTGCTTCCTTTCAAAATGTCACACATAATTGTGCATAGCCAGACTCAAATGAACCAGTAAATGGATTGGCGTTAATAATTATATTGGATATGCATGCAGTTTCAAGTATTAACTAATAAAAATGATTGATAGTTTTTAGATAATTGCATTTAAGAATATGAAAGAACTTTTAACAAAATGTGACTTGTAGCTTTTTAGAGAAGTTAATTAAATACTTGTTAAACATAATAATTTATTATATCACTGTTGTTTTATGAATAAAATAAAAAAGATAATCTGCATTTTTTATAGTGATGGAGTGTCACAGGCCTGTAAACATAAATCTCAAGTCCTTATGATTGTTCTTGTCTTCTGTCCATACTATCAATCTGATTTCTAAAATTCTTTCTGGATTTATACTCATTAAGCTATGTTGGCAGTTTTGCCTTTACCTCTTACCAAAGGTTTGTTAGTTAAAATCTAAAATAAAATAAAGGAGGGAAAAATAATAAAGAAATAAAAAAGCACTGCAATTAGAAAGTGCTTTCAAGACTCCTGATCCTGAAGATTTACCTGAGATTTTCAAAAGCTAATGATGCTTTGCGTCGTGCAACAAACAAAATCATTAGTTGTAACTTGATTTGTTATAAGCTATTAAGTGTTCATCTTAGCAATGTTAGTTACTGAGGTAATTATTACATCAAGTAATGTTTGATTTTTCAGGGACTCTGGCATATTCCTAATAACACTGCCTAGGTAAAGGTGAGGAGGAAATGGTCTTTATTGATAATAATTCACACTTCAGCTGAATATACAAAGATTTATCCCCAGAATCTTTTTGGAAACCATATTGGCCTACTGATATATGTCTATAAAAAGATGCAGCCTTTTCCACGCGAAACTAGAAAAATAAGTGTTCCTTATTAGGTTTGGTTTGTTAGGAATTTAAAATACCACACCAGTGATCAATAGGAGGTAATGCTTGGGAACTGGTTATCACAAATGAAAACTCTCTGGACTTCAGTTCAGTGATAAGATTTACCTAAAACGTGGGGAATTCTTGACATGCTATATCTCCCTAACACGCAGTGTATCTAATACCGTACCCAGAGAAACAGGATGTGGCCCAGTAATCAATTAACCCCACCTATCCTAGTATTTGCAATGTTGCAAACATAAAAACTAGCAAAGAAACACACTGGTCAAGGAGCAGAATGAGGCATTCAGAAGATATGAAGTGCTGGAATCTTCATTCATCTATCTTCACACTGTACTTTACAGTGCAGTTCATAATTATGTGATAATATTTTTACACGAGTTCATTCATCATTTCAAATAGAGAAGGGAGTATGTTCTGTAAACGAGGAATTGAGAAAAAACCCTTCACTAAGTGTCTCTGGTTCCTTATCTTTGGTACTACAGACTTACACAAGCGATAAGAGACCAAGACTTGGTCTTCACTTTTCTTAAAGAAACATTTGAAGACCTGACTGTCGCCTTTAAGATCAGAGTCAGAACCAGCAAGCTATAGAATATTTGGAAAGGTCGGAACAAGCTTTCAGAGTGTCTTCTTGACACACTTCAATTCTGATAAGCAAAGTCAAGAGAGAAGGGGTAAGAATTTATGTGAACATCTTAGCTACTTTCACTAAGACTGATTCTCTCACTTTGTATTTCAAAGAGCACTGAGTGATTTTAAGTGAGGAAGAACTCCAAGCACTGAGCTGAAAATAGCCTTGCTTTAAATATCCTACGGGCCAAAATGTAAGGCATTCCACAAGGAATATTTAAATACTTTAAGGTGTTTATATTTGAGAAATGTAGGGATATTTTTTAATATTTTATTGCTCACACTCTTTAAATATTTTCTAATTAAAGAATAAGATGAAAATATTTTCAGTTCTCAAGGATGATAGATGTAGGCCTTGCAACCCACTTAGTAAGATGGTAAGATATTAGGTAATGAGGCATTTAGATTTCAGCTTCTGCCCCAGCAAAGGTTTGGACTTTGTATAGGAAAAAATAAACAGTCAAGCAATCAAATATCTCCAGGAAAATATCAATGACAGAATTAAGACAACAAAGCAATCTCTGCTGAAGATATTTGGCACTGGAGCCAACTTCCATAGGCAGCAAGGGAGTCTGTATATTTGCCTATCTTCGGGAAATTATTTTCTTTTTTGCCTTTTTTGGGCATAGCAGCACACAGGGGGAATAATGAAACAGAACAGGGGAGATACTGTCTATAGTTTTTTGCCTATATGCTCTTCGAAGGGAAAAAAAAATCTTTATCTTCTCCTGAGAAAAATTCTCATCCTTTAAATTAATAAACCATATATCTCAAATAAATCTCTGACTTACAGATCACATAAATATCAACACCATAGTTATTCTGTTTTGGAAATATTTATCATGTAATCACATTAGATACAACCAAAACAAAAACAACCAAGGAAAAAAGCAAGAGCCATATGTACATATTTATAAAGTTGAAATATTTTAATTGTATTTTTCTTCAGAGTTAACACTAAAGAGTACCCATATACATTTTTGAGTGTTTGACAATAACTGTGCTCTTATTAGTAAAAGTACTAAAAAGATTACTGTTCAGAATACAGTAACCTTGCTGACCAATAGCAATGCTCAAATGCGCACCACAGTTTTCCTCACCTTACCAAATGGGGAAAAAAAAAATTGTTCAAAGAAGTTTTCCACTTCTTACCTGTCTCACCAATGGACAAAATTTCATCCTTTTCCCAAGATAAAATTAGACAAATAGATCTTGCAATATTTTTGGATGATCTTCATATTTAGATTATTATATTATAAGATTATTATTATTAGATTATTAGATTATTAGATTTAGATTATTCTGGAAAGGAAATGTAAAGAAGAAATTCCAGACATTTCTTCTTCAGTATTCTGTCTGTTCTACACTGTATGTGACCTAGGTTAAACATGTAAAATGGCTTAGAAACTTTTCAAAAGCCCCAGTTGTCAGCTACTGGCTTTTCCTTCTTACAGAAAGATTTAGGTCTTTAGCTAATGCTGTAATTTACACTTTGTTAGGTACATGAATAATATTACTGTTTTTATTATCAGATATATCCTTAAATTACAATAACTGATTACAGGTATGTGTTGCACAAGTCATGGATATTTTAACAGAGTATTTATATTTCATCAGCCAGCAACAAACACATGCCATTGAAGTTAGGGTGAGTATTTCAAATGTACAAACTCAGAAAACTCAAAACACTTCCACAAGTTTAAAAGTTAGACCTGTTCTCTCTTCTTCAATTATATGAGTTGTGAACTCATGAAAAAGGCAAGCATTTATATAGCATTTTAAATACTCAGACTTTTAATCATTATACATATGCATAATCTTAGTCTATCTAATCAGCTACCTTTGTATAAATTTTCAAAGGTCAGTGAGAATTGCACCTGTTTGATAATTTTACTTATTTATTGACAATTTATTTATGCAATTTACATTGCTGATTTTTGTTATTTACAGCATACAACCACTCATCCTTTTTTTACCATGTGCTGGACAGTACATAAACAAAAAGAGTCAAATCTTTATTTTATGATAGCTTATATCTCAAGGAAGAACAATAGTCTTTAGCAGAAATAGCTGTAGAGATTCTGTGAAGAGGTAATACCATATGGACTGAAGGGAAATTTGTTACTCTTGCAACAAAGAACAATGACAAGAAAACAGATTTATCATTTTGAAGTAAGATCAAGGACTGCTCCATGGAGAATTTTTTTTCAGTTAGCAGTGCATAATGAAAAGGATTTGCATTGTGCAAGAGCATAAAATATCTCTACAAATGTAAAGTGCAGATCTCTATAAAAGTTGGAGGTTTTTCCTCAAAAAGATGGAGGTTAAAAATATACTTTAAAACTTTTAAGGCTTGAAACCACAAAAGGCATCTCACATTAGTATTTTCCAGCCTTTAGAAATGAGTCATTATGTAGTCCTCTAATCACTTTACCTGAAGATGTCATTCATCAGTGTTGACACGACCAATTTAAAATAGACTTAACAATATGCAGTTTTTTTGCTTTTTTCTTTTTTATTTTCTCATTTACCTTGATAAAACATAAGAGTAAAATGTTAACATGACTCTTGAAAGTTCCATTTCTACCTTGTATAATGTATTTGGCTCAGAAATGGCATATACTTGGCACTATTCTGCTTCATCAGTGTTAATCATATTTTCTTTCAGCTTATCTTCAAAGATTTCATCTGTCTTATACATTAATTACTTCTGGTTTCAAAGTAATTTTTTATTTCCTTGTCTATTTTTAAGTTCTTCATTGTTGATTATTTATTTTTTTATCATTGTTCAACAGGATTTTAGAAGGTATCTCTCAAAAGATATCTAATCTATAGAATATAGAGTTCAAAGCACATTAGATCACCCTGTATTTTTAGTTACAGAACATAAAAATGCAAAAATAAAATGCCCAAATTATATTTTAATGAGGATTCCTGCTCCAAAGTCAAGAAAGTCCATTATTATTACCAGAAGTACAGGTAGCAAAGGAGTGAGGGAATCAGAAAGGTAATTTTTAGAGGATGCACATTTTGAAGTACTGTACAACATCCAGTACAGTGCACAATGATTTAGATCTTGCCCAGGATTCTGTGGATCAAAAATGCCTTTAATTTTATGATGTGATGTATGATAGTCAGTCATAAAGTACACAGAAATTCTGAAATGTCAATGTATACAGCATTTTGTAAACAAGAAACACAGCCAGGAAGTCTGATTTTTTTCTGGAAAAAATACCCAGGTTTCAAAGACTGAAAAGGGAGAAACTGCCATCTTCTGTCTGAATTGGAACTTTTTGAAGAAGGAATATTTGTTTGTAAGTACAACTTCATCGAGTTGCAGATTTAAAGATGACTAGTCCTTATGAAATTTGAGAAAATTTGACATAGGGACAGAGGAATAGTATCTTCACATTAGTAAAATAACAAGTGTAACCAGAGGATACACATATACACATAATCAAAGCTATATTTCAACAAGAATAATCCAAACAATTATTTGGCAATAGTCTATCAGAAATAATTGTTCCTCCTTTTTTCCTGTTTCAAATATGCTTTTATGCTTGCAACAGTTGCCTCAAGAAGTCAAACTTTTCAAAAAAGTACAGCTTATTTAGGAGTAATGTACATATTTTGTATTGATTATAGGGTTCAAATAAAATAGATTTAAATGAAGACTTCAACAGAACCGAAGTTCACCCAGACAAGGAGAAATCTCTGCTTATACAAGTGTTTTAACTGAATCAAAGAAGGATCATTATTTCCATCATGGAACCATAGAATGATTTTGGACATGAGTAAGATTAACGATCATCTAGTTCCAAGTCCCCTGGCATGGCCGGGGCACCTTCCACTAGCTTGTTCAGAGCCCCATCCAACCTCGTCTTGACCAATGTTGTGGAAGTTTTTTAATGCTTATTCATGAACAAGTTATTACATAGGAATAACAAGTTAACTAGAATGCAGTAGGCTTTGCCCTGTATATTTGAGGTACAAGCATCTTGCTAATTTCCAGATAGAAAACCAAAGTTGTTGTGTGCAGTAAGTACAGAGTCTACTTAGTCTTCCCTCCTCATCAGTCAGTGAAGAAACTGATACCTCCAGGAAACAATTCAGACCATTTAAGATATGAATCCACCAAAATATTTCAAAGACTTCACCAATCTCAAGTGATTACAGAGATCGCAAAACAGAATGACATTTTCCACCTAGACCTAACACAAAAGGGACAATTCCAGCTGTGAGGCTTTTATTTCCCAAAAACTACCTCAAACCATCTATATTCCTTCCAAAGCAATGTCAGAATGTTAGTGCTGCAGCAAACATCACAGACTGTAAATGACATGAAGATGAGCAACAGGTAGTTTAAGAAGCATAAGTGAAGCTCTTTTTTAATTATTCTGAAAAAGATAAAAAATCAAAAATTTGTTCTTGCCTTAAGAAGGAAGGGGAGGCTATGTTCATCCATTCATTTGTACAACACGGCACACTGGCCTTCCAGAACAATAACAGTACTTTAATATCGCTATTGTTGGCAGATGGCACAGGTCACATGGCAAAATTAAATGGTAAATCCCTAAAAGTGTTGAAAAACTTCTTAAAATGACCAATATTATATCATGTATAAGAAATTAAAGAGTTTGTTTCTCAGTTGAACAAGCTGCTCTGTGGCACTTCAACCATACACTATCCTTCCATTTTGGAAAGGTAGCCACCGTCTTGCTCTATTACAATCTACTACTTTGCCAACCCAGCCATAAAAAAAAATAAAAAAAATTGTTACAGTGGCCAAAAACTGTTTTAATGGTCATATTCAAAATTTCTGACATCCCAAAATATAAGGAAAATAGAAGCAGTCAGTTTAGATCAGGCCAAAAATTCATCTTGCCCAGTATCTAGTCACTGAGATAGGTTGAATGTCTGTTTAGTGCCTAGGGAAGAATGTAAGAAGGAGAATGATGTACAAGATCCCAGAACATACACTTATCATTCTCCCAGTGAACTCATTTCCTCGTGGAAAAATCTGGTTTGTCTTATTCTTACTCTTGAATAGTTTCTTGTACAAAATTCCTGTGGAAGATCATAGAAAGGACAAACTTGCTATATTTCAGTTCATTAACAAAGTTATGTGAACTGAAATCTGGATTAAGGACAACAGTTGTCTTCTTTTAAAAGAAAATACAAACAAACTAACAAAACACAAAAAAAACCCCAAAACCAAAAAAATAATCATAAAGAAACCAAATACCATGACTGTATAACTGTCTGTTGCATCCTATTTATTATTTCTGAAAAACAAGGACTATACAGTCCATTTTGCATTGCCTACATCTACCACTGAAAGGAATGGAAAAGGTAAATCAAGGACAATAATGACAGAACATGATTTAAAGAAGTACTATCCTTGGTTCACTGTGATTTGTAGTATCCTAGTAATTATTCAGACAAATGGTAGGTACCTACAAAGATGTCTGTAAATCCCCAAGGTTTCATCTATTTCACAAAGAAATGGTGTGTAGCCAACAGTTCCTAGTGTTCCAATTGTAAATCTTTGGTTAAAACCTGTCAGATAGGAATCTGGCAGGGCAAGTAATATTGTTTGACTTGTGTCAATGTTCTCATTTATTTCTGTTTTTCATTCTTTTAATTAAAAATTTTATCAAGGGTTTATTCATATCTCACAGCCTTGGCATATAAAAGGGTGATGAAATTATGGTTATAGATGCTAATTTTGTGTGAGTTTGGAGGCATAAGAGCAAAGTATGAATTATCAGGTAATCAGGATTTAAGACTAAATCTAGAGGAAGGAAACAGGGTCCAAAAAAACCTTCAACACCTGAGCATACAAAGGGCAACATTTTCCAACTGAAAGGCAGAGATGTTGAATCTTCTCACTATGGCCATTCTACAAAGGGTGCTTGCCTTGTAGAAAGGTATATACCCCTAAATGGATAGGTTCACTTATTGATGGTGTATGAAATATGGTAACAATACTCATAACATTGCTTTCATAATCCAATTTAGAAGAAATAACTCAGTTCAGAGGGGTGGTATTTTAAATGGAGAAAAAATTATGCTGTCTGATGATCTTACTTGTAAGAAGTGCTCATATTTTCTCAGTGTTACTAAAATTCTTACAGGTGAAATTTACAAGAATGTTCTAAAATAGTAATATTAATTGGCAGGCTGAATAAGATATCCACTACACTTTTGTCATAATCATAGTGCTGATGTCTACTCTCTGACAGAAAAAGGATTATAATTTTATTAACAACATTGGGCAAAAAAAGGCTAGTTTTCAAAATATATATTTTACTCCCAGAACACTTTCCTGTTATAGAATTTGAGGGATCAGAATTATAGTGCAATCTGCCCAACTGCACACCATTTATTCAGCAATCATATTTCTGTTTTCTATTACATATGGCTGCATTATGCTCCTTTACCCAGAGGTCTGCAAGTATGTTCAGGATTTGGTAATTGACACTGGTCTTAGATGGATAACCCAGAATTTAAAAGACAATTTAATTTATATTCTACAATGTTCTATTCAGACAAGTCATTATATCAGGTGAACTCTACTGACTATCATGGAAAATCCAGCCTCACACTGCCCAGACAAATAGAGATGTCATGATGAAAATGGAGTAATTAATGAAGTACCATTTACATTAATAGCCTAATTTACATAGCACACCAGGCTAAGTTTATCGTGTTACTTCACTAATTCTCTGCTCTGATCTCATTTGGCAAAGGATTTTTTTTTTATTTTGGCAATTTTTTTCTGTCATCATCTCTGTGTGCAGCAAAAAGAAAAATGAGTAATATCTGAATGTAGGTGATGGACCCAAACAGACTTCCTTTATAAAATATCTCTTTACAACTACATGTACTGTTGATATTTTTTTCACCATCTTTTTATCCTTTACAAGACATTTTAGATAACAATAATACTAATACCAGGGGCGATTATGCTGATTTCCACAGAGTCACACCTGGGATGAATTTGGCCCTTGTGTTTTCCTCAATATTTAGTTGTCACTTTAACTCTGAGACACTTGTTGGATCAAAAGGGTCTTTTCTTGATCTCAAAGCTCATCTAATCCTGTCTGTGACTCTTTTTCTTAGTTATGTGAAATGTAATCACATTCTATTGACTAATCATGTTCTCTGTGATGCATACTCATTATGTAGTAAATCTATTAATTCCATGGTAATCTTGCATGTTACTGTAATTCCTTTAACCACATAATGTGTCCTTACTTCTTTGTAAAAAATAAAAAAAAATTAAATGGTGTGTATGTGGATAATATTCAAATAGTTCAACCTTGTGGATTGACCCTCTAATCCGTATTTGACCAAAAATATCATCTTGAACTTCTTTGAAAATAACCAAGGAATTTAGCCTTGGTTAAAAAAAGCCTATTTAAAAGGACCACAATGACCAGGATTGTAAAATAAACTATACTTTTGAAATAAAAATCAGAAACTTTTATCACAGTATTTCCATTTCTGCTGAAAATGAGCAGGTTTCACTACAATTGTATCTTTTTTGGCAAATCCTTTCAAATCCAACCATACAGGACGAAAATCTAGGTCTATAAAGCAATGCTTCCTCAACCCTCTTTTTATTGTTTTATGTTGACTTTGAACCCTTGCCAGTCATGTCTTTCCTGCTCTATGAGCTCTTTTTTCCATCTGTGTCTCAAAAGTTTCCAAAGGAAAAAGAAGAGAGTACTGCATCAAGAGGAACTGATAAAAACACAGCTAAGCAGGGGACACATACGAAAGATCCCAGAGGAAGAGGCAGTGATCAAACAAATACTCAGTAAGAATCCTTCTTCTACCTGTTCACTTGTATCATCAAGTGACATCTTCAGAGATCCTCCACAGTATACTGTTCTCACTGGATATTCAGGTCTTCATTCAGGTATTCTTTCAAACACTGTTTTGCGACACATAATATTTCTCACTTTTATATATTTATTGTAAGAAATTGTGCCAGCCAAAAGTACCAAACTACATAAGTTATGCATTAACGTAAAATATAAGGAAAAAGAAAATGTCTTAGATCAAACCTACATTCTTTGAAGAATGTATGGTTATTTTGGAGGGCATGATGTATGTTCCTCTACACAGTACTACGGAAAAAGAGAAAGTAATGTCTACTTGGTTTTTATAATGGTCTCAGACCCCATGTTTTTATTATTTTACAAAGAATTATAGGATATTTATAACCTCTTTTGCTGGAAGACATGAATATTTCCTAAATACTGCTTTTCTTTCAGGGCAAAGTCTACCATGTGGCTGTGTAATATTTTAGGCCTTTGCAAGGAAAGGGAATTTTCTAGTGTGACCTTTCCATGAATCAGTATGAATTCCTCAAAATTATAATTATCAAGGAAACATTACAGTAAGAAATAAGGAACCTCTTCTCTCCTGGAAGGCAAGGAAGAACAAAAGATTTGGTCTACACCAGCAAGAATATCTTACTCTTCATCTCATTAAGAGTTATACTCTAGTCATCAGAGAATACTATGATTTCTGAAACCTTGGGCAAAGAAGAGATTTTGTTATACATATTCTTCCTCCTATATTTTCCATTATCATGACTATTTATTCTTAGTAATAATTTAAATGAAGACTACTATTTAGCATTAAACAAGTGATGAAAATAGTGATGAAATGTCAGCTAATAGTGTGTTGAGTTGTCAGAAGGTCAAGGAAAGTAATTATTGCCATCTATTTAACACCTGTAGTCTACATCTGGCTTTATCTATTGTTGAGCTCTTTGATTTAGAAGAAGTATTGACCAAATGAAGATAATACAACAAAGCAGCACTGGAATGCATAGGGAACTAGAGCACACAATATGTCAGCAAAAGTTAAGAAACCTGAATTTATCTAAACTAAAATAGAAAAGGCTTAGAGAAGATCTAATTGTTCTCCTTAACTACATAATGGTGAGCTACTGAAGAAGTTGTGGCACACCCTTCACAGAGATGCATCATGAAGAAAAAGACACCATGATCCTAAGTTGAAGCAAAAGAGTTCTCACTAAATACAAGAAAAACAATTTCATTTTAAGAATGCTTAAGCACAGGAATGAAACTAGCTGCTATGGTATGTTTTTTAATGTCCATCAAGAGTTTCAGGTCCTGAGAAACCTGATATAATTACAAAACCAGCATCACTTTGAGGGGCAAGTCGGACTAGAGGATCCAACCTAAAATGTTCTATACTTCCATGAAGTGTGAGGATCAACATTCTGAACACTTCAAATGGCCATTTTGCTAGCATTCTCATAAAAATGTATTCTTCCTTCAGCTGTATTACCTAACAATTCGGTTGCACAGCTCTCTAATTTTTTTTCATAATGCACTTCAGTGCTGCAAAACTTCTCCAGATCTACATTGAAGCTTCTTTCCAGCTTTATCAGTTAGTTTTAAAAATAGTTTGGTGATCTACAAAACACAGCATGACTTGTCACTTATTATTTTCATTTGTTAAATTCTAAGTTTTGCAGTTTATGCACAGCCCCACAGCTGAGCCTCTGCTTCCTGGATCTCCATTCTCACAAGAGCATTTGTGTAGCATTAGATATTAATTTACATTTTCATTACACCTGCAGCTTGGGCTCTGTGGTGCAAGACTCTGTCTGAACACACACCCCTGGGATCACCTGCCCCATCCTTTAACAATTTAAAAGTCGTGGGAGAGAAGACAGGCAAAACTTATGAAAAGAAAAGGAAAGTAAAACTCTACAAACAGGAAAATATGTCTGAGAGTGTTGCTAAAAGACACAAGACATTTTGGAGCCAAACAGATAGCTACTGAGGATGTTTTCAGTGATTTAGTCACAGGACCATTTCTTCCCCTCTTCTGCCCTTCTTCATGGCATACCAACCGGCTTCTTTGAAGACGGAAGTCATAGCTCTGCCAATCCTGCACTGGCTGTACAGGGATGACTGCTCTCTTTGGTTATTTCTGAAACAAATTCCAGCTACTGGAAAATGATGACAAATACTGTGTCTTTGTTTATTAATCACTAATGTGGCAGAATGGTTTCTCCCTGCACAAGACACTTACCTATTTCCACTCTTCCTTGGGATATTGTGAAAAATAATGCTTTTAGGAGGCAGTTCATCACAACTAATTTTAACCTCTACATTAGAATGAGATAAATTGAACCTTTCTTTACATACACCACAGAAACAGTCTAGTTAGGGTATCTAGTACAGAAAAAGTTTGCAGGTGGATCTCACATTCACCATTAGTGGATTACAAAGTTAGTTACAAATCTACCAGCCTAATATTCATAGGAAGTGGCTGGCTATTTCAGATAAGGTCTGTCTATTGGCTCTTGCTTCTGGGACTCAAACCTTCTTTTTACTGTTTCAGGTAGAGTTCTCAGCTCATTTATGTTGACTGTTTTAAATGCTACCTCCTTTAAGATAAAATATCCCAACACACTCAAAAACTTTAAACCATAAACTTCATTTAATATTAGATCCACACCATGGTGCATCATATATATAACTCTTTATGGCAGTGACAAGCCTCAGAAAATACAGTCATTTCTGCAGTGTCTTAAATCAAAATAGTGGTTTCCAATTACTTAACAATTCATTTTCATGCATTTATCATGCATTTTTACTCAGCTGACTATCTTACTTATGCACTCAACGTCATTTAAGTTACTATCACTATATGAATGACACACAGCTGCTTGTGTCCCATGTTATAAATGTTAGATGCAATTATTTCCATGTCATCCTCCTACAGTAAGACAGGTTGCGTGGATGTTGTTAACCCAATGAACTGAAATCTTTCTTTGTCTATTGTTTGTATTATTATCAATAATCATCACTTCAGCAACACAGCTACACTAAGTACAATTTCTCATCTTTGTATCTACACATAATTTCTCAATCCAAAATAATAATATTAAGTTCATCATAAAAAACGCACCACAAGAAGAAAAGTATCAGACTTACCTAACATTTGTAGCTATTGCTGGAGCTGGACATAAAAATTGGCTGGTTGTGTTTTAGAAACCTTTATGTTCTCCTCATTTATGATGCTGATAGTAATGTTCAGAACCATTTTAGGAATCTATGTCCAAAACCTTGATTCAAAACATTGCACAATAAAGTGTGAGACTCAACAGTAGTGTGCAGGCCCACCAGTGGTCAAATCTCTGTCAGTTATTCACCCCTTGGTAACCTTTAAGCCATTTAACAAAAATTTGTTCCAAGGATTGATTCCAAGGACATCAAAAACAGAAAAGAAGGAGTTTAATACTGTTCTAGATAGAGCACCATGTGTGAAGCAGAGGTTAGTTCAGATGGAAATACTAGTACTCATGCACAGATTAGGCATTTTCATACCTCTCTCACCTCCACAGCCCAATTCGGTAAGTATTCTTCAAGACTGGTTAATTCATAGGAATTCTTGCATAGTAAAAATAAAAGGATACAGACTTATGTTACAATGGGATGGTGACAAAAGATGCATCCAAAATGTAGACAAAATATACTAATTTTTCACTCTCTTTCCAGGAGAAAAACCAATTGAGACATTCAGGGGTCTTTTTTCAGAGGTAATGTTTTTTCCATTGGAAACAAATTCCAGATGGAAAGGAAAATCTGTTTTC
Source organism: Poecile atricapillus (assembly GCF_030490865.1). Lineage (NCBI taxonomy): Eukaryota > Metazoa > Chordata > Aves > Passeriformes > Paridae > Poecile > Poecile atricapillus. The sequence continues at coordinate 56,756,496 of NC_081249.1, read as the reverse complement.
AGTTTTCCTTTGTATGTTATTCCCAGTGAACAATATGGTTCCGGCAGCAAAAGCTAGCATCTTATGGACATTAGAATGGAGTCTGAGTAGGAAATTCATCAGCTTTTACCCTATTCCCTAGCCCACATATCCCAACAGAATAATTGCTGCCACCTAAAAACCTATTATCTGAAACTTCTGAAAACTTAAATTCCAAACTAATTGAGGAAGAAAAACTTTCACAAGATCATCTAATCTTTGAACAGCAACGGCTATCTGCCACTTAAAGCAGAATTTGACAAGTACATGCCATTACCAGAAGAACTCTTGAGACTGTTGAATGTTAGAGTAACAGATAAGTTTAATTACTTAGGTAACGTGAAATAGAGGAAGGAAAAAGAACTTCATTGTCTGGAAGACAGCTTCATAACACACAGAATACAAACTCAAGCTTGAAAGGATGACCTCTTCCATCTACAGTTCACTGACAGCGTGGGATGGTTTGAGAATGGAGAAAAATAAAACTCGGGTCAAATAATATTTTGCTTCATACTAGACAAGTTTCATGTCCAGAGAAAGAAAAGAGTTATATAAAGCAGAAATACAAAATTAGCAGATGAAAGATATATGAATCTGTCATTATTCTAAGAAAGGAGGAACTCAAATGAAACAGGTATTTACCTCATGGGATAAAAAAGAACAAAGCAAATCACTGCCAACTGTTAAAAGGATTGCTGAAGGGTTGCTGCAGCATGACCCTGCCCAAATTAGTTAGTCACGAAAGCATCCCCAGAGAAAAAAATCTTATGAAAGTAAATCTCATACGAAAAGGAGGAAATTATACAGAATGCAGGGAGCGGAGCATTAAGGAAGAAGTTATAGGTTGGTCACAGATATGGTATTATAAAAGAAGCATCATTCTTGCATTTTAATAGAGTATTTCAGACATTCAAAGTCATGACATAACCAGAACCACTAGAAAGTGCTGTTGTTATGTTTCACAGAGGCTCACAGCAAGACCTTGTGTATCAGTAATGCCCAGGACTAATGGTGTCATCCAACGCTACCCTGAGAGCGCATTTGTCTCAGAGCCATTGAAATACTCTAAGACATCTACCCTTCTCCCCCTCTATTTTTCATACAAAATAAATTTAGGTGTTTAGAAAAGAGGGTGCTATATTTTTGAAGCACTGCAGTTGCACAGATTTTCAGCTTTGGATTGTTAAGGGGCCAGGACCCTGCAATGATAAGACAGTAGTGCTACAAAGATCAGTTTACATGTGGCATAGAAACAGCAGATCTCTCTAAGATCACTTGGTCTGTGATGGAGTAGTTAAAAACTGGGTTAAATATGACATTTCTGAAAAGGGGGATGAAAATAGAAAAATTTCAAAAGTAATGAATCATTTGGTTTCTGCAAGCCATGGTTTCCCTGAGAAAAGAAGACAGAGAAAACTGCTGGTAACAGCTGGTCTTGAATCACTTAATGTTTGTAGTATTTTGCAGTTAATTCAGGTAGATGAGGCTCAGGCAGAGCAGACTAACTGCAGAGATTTAATACAGAGATTTGAGAAGTGCTGCTCATTACATAAAAATGAAACACATCAGCAATACATTTCTAAGCAGAGAGCACAAAAAACCTGAAAACACAGAAGTGCTCATGTGTGAAGAGCTAATGTAGCAATCCAGGGATAAACTGAATACCTGATAATTTTAGATCATGGTTGGAATCTGGAACAAAACAGCCTAAAGGAGAAATTAATGTAGGACTCAGATTTAACTCTTGATCAGTAATCAGAATTTGTCTAGCAAAGAGAACTACAAAGACCAGACAAAGTCATGGTCTGCAGACAGTCCTCTGAGACTTGCAGACATGACAGAGAATCCAGAATACTGCACGAAAGAGCACCTGAGGCAGAAATGCATTCAGAGGTCAAAGTATGAATCTATTGAAGCCAGAATATGATGTTCCACATGCTGGGCTAAACAGCTGGAGTCAGCTGAAACAACTGAGCCCCAGGATATGGCAAAACCAGAACTAATAGATTTACTGCTCTCTGACAGTAGTCATCACAGGAAACACTATCCCCACTCCTACATTGTCCTAGGACTGCATGCAGGGCATATCTAAGATTAAATCACATATTTCTACTTAGGTGTAATTAGCAACTGGGTCATGGAGATTTTAAATTTTGCATTATGCTACATTATATGTTAACTACTGAGCTACTGTTGTTAAGTTCAGCTAAAAACAAAGGAAAGAGGAGAACATGTCTATAGGTAACCCTGATACAAACTAATTAAAACTAGATGTAAATATAATCTAAATGTACAAAAGGTTAAGCAGAGAGGTAATTCTTGACCCACACACTGGCCCTGTTCAGTTAAATTACTACAGATGCAGAAGATTAGACTAAACAAATCACAATCTGAGGAAAATTCCATCTTTGAAATATTGTTCCAGACATCTTCACTTGTTTCTGAGACCTGTACCTTTTCGTTAAGCTATGGTCTGTGAAGAAAGGTGGAACGTGGGCACACACCAAGAGATAAGACAGCTACAGATGGAGTGTATCGTTCTCACAGATATCAGCATCTGACAGTTAAGGGGTACTTTGATCTGCAAAAGAGCTTGACAGACACCAGATAAGTTGTGAAAGAACAGGCAACACACACACTGGGAAAAATTCCTTTAGATAGTCCCGGAGGACTGAGTCCATTCCTCATTTCAAAAGAAGAATACATTTCTTAAGAAGTAATTTGGTGAAGGGTATCTTTGATGATTGAAAAGGCCATATCTTCAGAGCATGCATTTTCTTCTTTTTTCCACAACTGTGTTCTCTAAGTAGGCTTTAAAAGACATCATCAGAAAGTATCTTTGAAATTAAATAGGTACCTAAGTAAACTTAAGCTTAGAAGTTTTAAACACTTTCCTTCAAGTGTGTATGCTTTCTTGAAGCTTGAGATCTGTCAAAATTTATGTGGTATGATATGGAATATCATGTAGCAAAATGAGGCATTCTCAAATGAGAAATTAAAACAGATCCAGTATAAAGGCTTATACAAGACAAACACAGCATTATAAACATTTTTAAGCTGAATAAACTCACAAAGTCAATGTGTTTGTCTCTGATATTATTGGTATACTTTGATATAAATTTAATGTTATTTGCCATGATCCCAAATTCATTTTTCAAGCCTACTCTTTCAGAGTAATATTCTGAGAAATAAGCAGCATTTAAAAAATATGACTGCTTAACCTTGATGCTTACTGACTTCTACAAAAGAGAAAGTCATCACCAGACTAGACCTTATAAGAAAGGTAAATATATCATCATGGTTATACATACCAAATATACAGTGTATGAGGAAAATACATGCTCTATGCAAACGAGACATTCTGCTCTATATTTTCAAACTGAATACTTTTTTATCTTTCATTTTGGAGAGCTTTTATCATATTCACACTTTCCTACTTTGCTAGGGAATAATGAATGACTTCAAAAGGTTATATTTTTAGTTGAAAAGACTTTCATCTGAATTTTAATTAAAAAAAAAAAAAAAAGAGAGAGAAAAAAATGAGAAAGGGGGGAAAATATACGTCAAAGTTACAACAAAACATCTCCTTCAGCCTCCAAGTAAACACTTGTTTTTTAGCCTGGTGTAAATGGCAAAAGTTATGCAACATCACTTTTGGTCTCTGTGAAAACTGTATAGAAATATAGTTAACACCACATAATAGAAAAAGCGTAATCAGCAGTTAGATTTGTCAGCTAGCACAAAGAAGCAAAATAACACCTACTAGCTGTCTCAGTAGAATAGAAAGAACATGTCATATTCTAGGAAGTGGTTTTCCCCATGATGAATTTTTAGACAGTTGAATCCAAAACGCTAAAGCCAGTTTATAATTTCTTACGGGCTTGTTTTCATTATAGAAAGACCATTTTTACACTGTCTCAGTCTCTCGCATAAATTATTTCTACAAACACTTACATGTGGGTAACTTTTTGTGAGCCATTCTCTTAGTAAAACTCATACATATGGACATAATTATTTGTGAGAACAGGTTACTGAACTGTGTGTAGAACACAGCAAGCATTATCCTCTGGTCACAGACAGAAACTGAGCACAAAACAGAGAGATAGAATAGCTTGTCATTCGAGAAGAATAATGCCCCAAATTCATATACAAGGTAATGAAAATCCTCTTAATATTACTAAGCGCAGTATGTCTGCTTACATATTTCCATATGTATTCGAACCACTATGTATACAAAAACCCTGAACAACTTTCAGATGCTAAGTAGCATAACACTGATCGCAAGAGTGATTATTTACAGAACACCATAGTTGGAAGCCAGCAATGGCTTTCAGTGAATCATCATGGCCAATTCAATGAAGGATTGGATCATTCATTTAATTTCATCTTCATATCTGAAAAGACAGTGATTAAAAGTTAAGAAGTTAAAAATTAACAATGGTCTGAAGAATTATTTTAAAGTAAATATTTCTAGGCTATTCTCTCTCCTCAAAACAGCTGAGCCTTAAAAAACAATGTTTTTTTTCAAATGAATTTTTCCCAATGAACCAGCTTGCTTTCTTTCTCAAATGTTTGCTGATTTATGGATTCTTTCAATAGAAGAATTTTTCTTGTGTAAAAATAGAAGACCAAAAGCTAATATTCTGTATAATTTTTGAATTAATCTAACAGTAGGCCATGGCATAAAACAAACCAGGTAGAATTTTTAACTGGCTGAATTACATGCAGAAAACCAGAAAAAAACCAGAACAGATACAAATCTGAATGAAGGACACAGAGTCAATGAAGCAAATTGTGCTTCTTGATGAAGAAGCCAAGATATCATTACAATAAAGAGGATATTATAAGTCATAACAAATAGAACCAAATTGCATTTAACTCTGCAGATTTTCACATCACATCTCCCACTGAGTTAAAGAAACAACATTCTCAGGGTCAAAAGAATGTAACCAGGACATGATGTGGTCTGCTGAGTTCAAGTAGAAAAATATTGCAGACCCAATGCTGTAAATTGTAACTGGTCATAAAAGCAGTAGACCTGTCCAGACTAGAGAAGAAATTACGTATAAAAGTCTGCTAAAATGTCTGGAGAACACAAGAACACATTTTTCAAAATAAAGAATGAACAAAATATAGGCACTATATTCTGCAAGGATCTTCTGTAATGTGTTTTGAATGACAAACCATTGTACTTTTTGACAATTACTTGTTTGATAAGAAATAACTAACAAATAATGAACATGAATTGAAGTTGTTTGTGAATTGTAGCTCTCCACTGACTTCACAGTACCAAAAACTTTATTTGAACAGAAACCAACTACATCATTTAGTGGTGTTCCTAGACTGTGGCTCTCTAGATAAATAACATTTGGGCTAAATGTTATTAGCTCCTTTTCTACTGATGACCTGCACAAGCCCACAAAAACCCTGGATTCTGAGCACTTTATTTGCACTTTGGCTTCAAGCAGTGTAACTCTCCTGAGCTACACCCCAGAAGTGCCAAATTTAAATAAGAGATTCTTTGCACTGCTTCCTTAAAATAAAACAAAAGTGTTAATATATTAGCTTTGGACCTAAACTTATGTCATTATCTGCCAGATAACTCTATACAATACAATGACTTTATAATCACTGTTGTAATTAGTGATGCTTTCTTTTGTATACTGCACTCTTCAATTAACACACAATGTACAGGAAACATTTCACTTTCATTTCCAAGGCATATAATTTTTATACTTGATTAAACTTTGGGGTAATATGGAAAAAAACCAAACCCTTTTCTTTCTAGTTTCTATGTTAAGGATTGTTTTTTATTGGAGAAGGATATTTTCTTTGCTTAAATAACCCCTTTATTTTGCATTTCCAGAAGAAAAAATATTGTGGGGAAAAAAAAAAAAGAATATATAAAGAAAGAATAAAATTCAAGAAGTAAACTCAGTGACAGCATCAGACTGATAGGCCGGCAGTTTGAGATATTGGGAAAAATTCTGAGTCTGCATCTAAAGATAAATATTTAAATTTATGATAAATGTGTATCTGATTCACCCAGGGATTCATTCCTCCCCAGGGAAAAACCCTCTTAAGTGTTGCACACCTTCAGTTCACAGATTTTAGGCTATAATTCAATATATGTAATTCAATATACTCAGTAATACACACTGAGTAATTCCATTTCCATGTCCTGAGATAACATTTTCTCTCACTCAAAGTGGAGCAGAATTGCTAAAGCTGTTTGTAACAGCATAGAGGTTGATTGTATTGTTTGTTTGACTAATGATTTTCTAGTTATGACTGAAGTAAAAAATGCTAGAAGAGGAAGTGTTTTTTAGTCAAGAAATGTAGCTATTCCAAAATATACCTCATTTCACAAAATGCATTGAGAGATATTAGAAATTAAGATGCATAAATAAATTAATTAATCAGGATCTTTTGCTTTCTATGAAGAATTCAGTGGAAGTAAAGGTCATTAAAATTCATTAAAGTTTGCAATTCCCAACAGTTTTGAGATTTAAAAGAACTCAAGTGAATTTTATAGAAACCATTACAGTATGTACCTGAAGGTTGTATTATAATATATTGTGTTATATTTGCTAAATATGCTTACATATATATATTTGTTTGCTTTCTGTTTCATAACTGCATAATGCTATTGCAGAATTACATATCTGAATTATTTTTCTGCTGCAGTAATGGTGTGACTTTTTATTGTGACGCTTAATTTAAATATATGTGTATTTATACAATCACATAAGTTCCTCCAGGGATAAGTATATAACATTAAATAGGGTATACAAAGTTGAAAAGGGTTATCTATTCTTACTATCTATCTAAGCTAGCCTGCTGCAGGTAATTTTTTGTAACTTTGATATAGGTCAGAGGCATTTTGCTGCTTCAGAAGAAGAAAGCATATCTCACTATTTTACCAATGACACAGCCAACCCTGGTACATATCCTGTAATAATTTCAAAAACTTCTACTATAACTTTATGTTATCATCTGTCCCAAAGCCAAAAGTACCTGTGATGAAGGAAGTCTTATGGCTTTTACTGAATTTAAAATAAAGCTAAAATTTGGAAATCAATGACGGAAAGAATGACTGTTCCAACTCTTGAAAGGTAATTGGATTAGAATAATGAGCACATATTTCTGATTGGTAATTACTGTACTTCCCTGAAAAAACTGTTGTGCAAAAGTAATTTTACTGGAGATTTTCAGAGACATGCTTTTATTTCCATAGCTTCCGTGCTTTACACAGTGCAGTTCTGATAATATCAATTAAGTTTTTTACAAGGACATAAAGATAGATTTTATAGAATATTTTATATATTCCAACATCTGATCTATGAAGTGATACCCTGATATCTTTCAGTGGAAATGTTGAAAGAATGCATAAAATGTTCATTGGGACTATACTGTGTGGGTGCCACTTGTCCAAATAAGCCATGGGTTTTGACTTGGGGACCCTACTGACCCTTCGTTATGAGTCTGGTGTATAAGCAGCAGCAGCCTCAGGTGAGTGAGTGCTCGTAGGTCCTGGATTTGCAGCCTCAAGAGTTACAATCCCACAGGCTTGACCAAGCTATAGACGTTTCCCTTCTACTATCTTCCATTGTAACATCAAACAAATAATGAAGATCTAAGTCAACCTATTCAACCGAGGCTTTGAAAACCTGTCTGGAAAAATCCTCTCTCTAAGCTTAGGATGCTCGATTTTTGACTTGTGAGTGAAACGGACCATAAACCACACTTACGATGAGGTTCAGGCAAAGGGAACATTACAGTTCTGAATCCCAGGTCTTAATGTTAGCCTGAGCTGTTCCCAGTGCTTTGATGGCTTGAAAACCCTACAGAACCCCATTTTCCACATACAACCCTTCACTGGCCTGAGAACCTCAAGTTCTAATTTTCACAGGACATGAAAAAGTAAGTGGAGAAATGGTAGCTATGGCAATATCTACACAGGTGCATAATGTGGAGCCTAAGTAACCCATTGCCGTGCATCCCAATGCACTGCAGTTACTGGGTTCAGATTAGCAGTAGTGTCCTTGCATGGTAGACAACTGTGCTGATTAAACCCAACTGAGGCTACAATCAAGCTGTCATTTGTAAAACATCCATTGGTCTCTTTGCTATTACCCAAAACTAACAACTTAGAAGCCCTAGGAGCAAAGAGCATTTAAGTGTTGCTGACATTCGCCTTCGGATAATCTCCTTGGTTGTGTCAAATTCAGATTGCCTCCCTCTGCATGTACAAATTCAGGAACTGTATTTTCTCTGTGATATAGTGAGGAGAATATTTGAACTACAGTAAAAAGAGGAGATGCTGTTCTCCTAGGAATAGCTTCTGTCCTTGTTGTGGCTTGTTCCCTGTTAGATAAGGTTGTTTTTTCAGCTGATGCTGGATGTAAACGTAGATAGAAAAAAAAAAATTAAGAAGACTGGTTTTGGACTTTGCACTAGTCAGCTACTGATGTCACAGTTATTTAGGAGCTTCAAAGTTTGTATCAAAGTCAACAAGCATATCTTGTACTATCAAAAAGTTGTTTTGGAATAGGAAGAAAAAAGTGTAAAATTATTTTTGCTTTTTCTCTCAATGCACATTACCCCTTGCTTAAGTACATGGTTAACAGTAATTTGTAAACATCTTTGCAAATTCCAGTAATCTTGCAAATTTTAACTCATTAGTTTCCAATGAATATTTTTTATTTTAAATATTTTTTACTATTTATCTTCTTTTTTTTTTTCAATTTAAGTGTACATTTCATCCCCTCAATGAATTTCAAGTGACCAGTTATGTAACATGGATAGTATATTGTAATTACAGTTAGTAATCGAGAAAAATACATTATCTTGACTGAACAGTGTTATGATAAATTAATAGCTTTTTGAATAAATATGAATACCTGGATTTTCATTAAGCATGCTGCAGTTTAGGTATCTATACCTATTTCCTTTTATAGTTGATGAGAGAGAAACAGTCATTTATCATACAGTACAACAGACCTGGTTTAGACATCCAACTCGAGAGCTCTTTGAACTTCTCCTTAGAAGCACTTACTTCTCCTGGATGATTCACTGTATATTGCACATTTCTGCATGTAATCAGTTGAATTTCACTGCCAGGCATTCCTCAGGAAGAGTCTCCAAAGCAAAGCAGCCATTAACTGTAAGGCAGACATTCCCAGAATAGTTATCTTCTTCCCAAGTAATACAGTAACATGCAATTTGCCTATAATTTTTTCAGCATCAGGCTAATGGTTAGGTGAAACAGATAAGACTAGTCTAAGAGTATTTTGTTCACTAAGAATTTTAGAAAATTGTAATAACTTGGTTTTAGTTTTGGCCACCCCAAATGTAGTCTCTCTATACAGATTTACATGGCACAACTGGTAAACATTTTAACCTGCCAGACAAGAACCCAGCAGTTTCAGATTTTCCCTCATGCATTTCTATTTCTGCCTCCATATATCTTGAAACCTGTTCAATATGACGGGAAGGTGATCTTGTTACATTAACTGTATATAAAAGTCTTTAGGGAAGAAAGAGATGAGAGTCTGTCTCCTTCCATCTCAAAAAAACCCTCTCAGTACCAAGAGAATTGCAAATTGTTGTCAGACAATCCCACCAAATGAGGCAACTGTATCGCCTTTTTCATTGCTACTAGGGAGAATCTTGTTCCATTCTTTGAAGAGGAGCTGTAAGCAAGCAACTTACCTTCTAGGCAGGGTACAGTGTCAGGCATCATAAGTGGCTGGAGGCATCTTCCAATGAAGAATGAATTCAGAGATGATCAAGTGGTTAGAGATACACCTGTCATCACTGATTCCTGTGCTTATATCAAGGAAGCTCCTCAGGCAGCCCAGAGGTTTCCTGGATTCAGTGCTGAGTTGCTCAGCTCACTCTAGATTCTGTGAGGGAAGAATACATAGATCCAGCTCTAAACTCTGAATCCCACTTTGTCCCAAAAAGACAAGTGGAAATTTATCAAATCCTTATTGTTGATCTAACTCATACTTTTTTCCTTTCTATGGCTCAATACAATGTAAATTATTCCCTCCAACAGCCTCAACAGAAGATAATCATTGGCAACAATGGGTGAGCCACATAAACACTTAGTTTCATCATGTGAGACTATCTGGCTGATTTGGAAATCCAGGTAGAAACTGCCTCTATTCCTGTTTGGTCAGGTCTTCTTAAAATTGGAGTACACAGTGAATATCCATTGAAGACTTTGTAAGGAGGGAGATGGAGTATGGGTTTTTAGAATTGCCAAATTATAGTTAACAACTATTTTTAGTACACCAACAAAAGTCAGATAGCTGGGCCAAAAGACAGCAGTCAGAAGTAGATGAGGAGGATAGATATTTTCTTTAGATTTTTGGTAAAAGATGTGAAAGGCTGCAGAAGTAAATAAATGATGAAACTGTATAGTACAGATAAAATGCAGAAATTACTACTCTTAAGGAAACTGCTACAGATAGAGGAAAAGGTATTCCAGAGAGAAGTATATTTGCATTAACTGAATAAAACTGTCTTTTTACCTCAAAAGAAACTCTGGAAATAAAAGGGTAGCCATTTGTGTCGAGGTAACAATGTGACTGGGTATTTAGCAAGTACTTTTGGTGATCTCAGAAACTCAAGATCAGGAGCTAGATCCTGAGTTCCAGAAGGATGTTCAAAACAGTATCACAGATATATCTGTACTGTATAGGGAGTAAAAATAATATCAGCAACAATTTTCATGAAATTTCTCTTATATCAACCTGACCTTGAACACTTCCACGGATTGGACATCTACAACTTCCCTGAGAGACCTGTTCCAGTATCTCACCACCTTTGTCATAAAATATTTCTTTCTTACATTTACCCTGAATCTGCCCTCTTTCAGTTGAAACCATTGACCACTGTCCTGTCACTACAAGTCCTGTTAGAAAGGTCTCCCTCAAGCTTTACTGTAAAGCCCTTTAAGTACTGGAAGGTCTACCTGGAACCTGCTCTTCTCCAGACTAACAGCCCCAACTCTCACAGCATGTCTTCACAGGAGAGGTGCTCAAACCCACTATCATTTTCATTCTCCCTCTCTCAGCTGGCTGCAACAGATCCATATATTTCCTGTGCTGAGGACACCTGAGCTGGAAGCAGTGCTCCAGGTAGGGTCTCGTGAACATGGACTTAAAGCAGCATAATCACCTACTGGTCACTCTTGTGATGCAGGCCAAGATATGTTCTGCTTTCTGGGCTGCAAGAACACATGGATGGTTTTTCATCCACCAGTATCCTCATGTCCCTTTTTTCAGGGCTTCTTTCCATACACTCATCCCCGACTCTTTACAGGTACTGGGGATTGCCCCAGACCTGGTGTGGTACCTTGGCCTTGTTGACATTCATGAGCTTCTCTTGGGCCCACTTCGCAACCTGGAAAAGTCTCTCTGGATGCCATCCCCATACCTACAGAATTTACATTTAGAGCTAACCTTTCTTATAGGTATTTAAAAAAAAAAAAATGTTCACTATTAAAACATTTAATGTGCTTACAGAAATAGAAAGAAACCTACCTAGATGTTTTTCATTGTTAAATCTGTGTCCTCACTTGAACTTAAAAAAAGAACTTATGCTTTACCAATAGCAGTTGCTATGCCTCCCCTGTTCCCCCAAAAATCAACCAGTCATTTAATCCAGTAACTTCTGCCAAATATTTAATAAGATGGAAAGAATTCTTCATAATGAGAACAGATGAAAACCAAAGGAAAACATTTAAAACTGACTTTTGGCAGAACACGAGGTTTAGGACTTAAAGACAGGGAAGTGAAACACAGAGCATCTTGTTTGTACATTTCAAGTAGATAACTTTCATTGACAACTCAACCCAGAAGTAAAGTAAGCTTCGTCTACCTAAAACACATTCACGTCCCTATGACCTTAGACACAAACAAAATAGTATGCGTACAACGTGAAATTAAATGTTTCATTTAGATTTTTCAAAGAAAAAAATAAAAATTAGAAAATCAAAATATTTTCAGCAATTTGTTATTTTATTTCAGCAGAAATTCTTGAACTACATATGATTTATATGAATAAAAACATAAAAAAACCAGATCAGCTAAGGGAAGAAAGCTTTTATACTCCACCTAGACAATGTTCTTGGCCAAAACATAGAATTATCTTCTAACTTTAAAATTTATCTTCTATTTTAAGTTTATACATATAAGTTACTTTGATTTTCATAAAAATAAGGAAATTACAGGCATTAATAAGTCTAATGCTTTCCAAATGTGCTAAAGGGCACAAAATGGCACAATAAATGCTGCTTTCAGTATTTCCTACCCATACAAATTGGCCATGTGGTATGTTGACCTATCCAGATGCTCCCCAATCCTGAAATAATTCTAAGCAGACCTGCATAAGAATGGAAAAGAGAAAATGTAAATCTTTTTTATTCCCAGTCTCACCATTTTTCTTTTTTATAATGTCCCATCCAGACTGAGGTCACACGTCCTAGGAAATTACTGCAGCATGATAGCAGGTTATATTAGCTAATTTCTATCTTAATTCATAACTCATCATGTTGTGGGTTTTATTAGGGTAACCCTATAGAATTCTGATTAAAGAGAAGCTGGTGAAATCATAGAATCCTTATCTTTATTCTGCCTTACAACAGAGTCCAGAAGTAACCAGTGGTATTTATTCACATGGTGTGCAAAGCAATCTGGAGAGACAGAATCCTCTGTCATCTTTGATAGGTTATGTGCTCCAAACTGAATATCAAACAGCCTGTTGGCATCATCAGTCATGAAAAAGGTATGTTTTCTTCTCTATTTGGAGCCTTAATTTTTTGGAATAAGAAAAAAGAAGTCCTCTCAGTATCCTTCCCTACAAATTCTGTCTTTAAGTTCGTAAGTCTATATCGACTAAGTAGAGGGGATTTTGCTACTTTGGGAAAAAAGTGAATTCTTTGACCTTGAAACATCACTTGGATTTTTGCTTTTTTTCTTGTTTGTCTGCAGAGAGAATAGTATCACTTTGTGAAGACACTACAAAAAAAAATAATTTCAGGAGTCCTCTTGTCATCTACAAGAAGAAGGATTCACAGATGTTTTAGCTGCAGGTCAGAATGTCTTCTTTGAAACCACTAATCTACTAAACACAAAAGTGCTTCTCTCTATATGCATCTCTTCAATAACAGCAGCAGTTAATCTGAAAACTTTTCTGCTTTTAAAATAATTTTCCAGATACTCAATTTTAAAGGAAAGTGACATACATGGTAACAATTACTTTTACATTAGTGCAATTTTCCTTGAAGGCACCAGACATTGAAAGTGACCCATAGTATTCTGTACTATTGTTTGTTAAAATATTCCCATCAGCAACCGGAGATCCTCAAATCATGACTCTTATATTTCTTTATTGGGTTTTCTTAAAGGAACAGACGCAGTATTATTTAAATTAATTGGTTTAAGGAAACTCTCTTATATTTTATGTTTTTCAACATGACCATAGATATGTGCTTTTTAGCAAAAATTTGTCAAAATTAAGCCTCTTTTTTAGAAGAGGTCTTAAATTGGGCATAATGGGGAATACTTTGTTTAATAATGAAGTAATCTCCTGTCAGTTCTAATTAACCCCAGTCTATATGAAAGGTTTGTACAGAGCTGTTGTGAAATCAAGGATTTCCTGGATGAGCCAGTCTTTCTATGAGGCAAGAACTGATACATGTGTCCCAAATATGGATGACCACTCTCTCTGCTTTGACAAGGGTGGGCTTTTTTTTTTATAAATCTCTTCCTCTTTCCATTCATGTGAAGCTTCTGGTACAAATCCAGAAGTTTTACTTGTTTTTACTTTGTGATGTTGCATGCAATTGGTACTATAGTTTCACCACAGTGCCTGGAATCATGACATTTGTGAACCACAGCTTTAAAAGAGAAAGCATAAATACTTGCTTTGTAAACCTGTCTCCATCTCCAAATTTGAAAAGTGGGAAAGACAGCAATCCTTAGCTTTCCCCTAGGGAACAAGCCCCCTGCTTCAGCAATTCTAATCATGACAGAGAAGCTCACAGTGTCATCCTAGTTTATATTAAGCCCCAGCTTTACTGTTTTAATTCCTCCTTGTGCAAATAGCCAGAAAAGGATTATTTACACTGATAACACCTCGCAAAACAGCAGGTTTGTTCACTGGGGTAAGAATCCACAAATGTATTTCAGGTGCCTTGTACTCTTTTCAGTACACATCACTGTCATTAGATCAAATAGAAACAAGGACAACTTATAAAAACAAGATGAAGATTTATGATATATGGATAAAAAAACAGATCTTTTCATTTTTACCATGGTATCAGAGTGCACTTTTTTCAGTTCTCAGAATGTTTACTTCACAAGTAAAAGAAAAGTAAGTCTATCTGGATCTCTCCCAGATTTTTGTGTTAGAGCAGGGGAGGACTTATATAATCTCCTCATAAGGGAGTTTACAGAGTCCTTTGCTTTTTACCTGTGCTGTAAAACACCTTTCTTCCCAGTCAATCTAGGACTCGGGCCAGGTGATAAAAATTACCTGCATAGAAAAATAACCTTACAACAAGATCAAGCTGGAAAAGACTGAAGCAATGGATGGGAAAAATTTCCACTTCCACTACTGAAGAACATGAAGTTGCAACTAAAAAAAAACCCAAAACTTCTTCCAATCAAATCCAAAAAGTAAAAAAAACAAACAAGTGTATAATTGTATATTTGCAAGACCAACTTGAAAAAGACTAGACTGAAGCATCTCTACTGTTGTCTACTGTCATTGGGAATATGGCCAGATAGAGAACTTGTATTAATATCAAAACAAATTCTAGTTTTCATGTGAGATGAAAAAAATTCTTCCTTAGAAAATACAGATGTGATATGAAAATATAAAAAGTACTGATGCAATTTCAAGTTTTCCTAAGGGTTCCTGTGATATAGACTCTATCTATCATGTATATCTCTTAGCTACAGCTGGCAGCATTTGGTCATTTTACTTGTCAGACTTTTGCCTCACTGTTAAAATAGAAAATTAAATTAAGAGACCTCCTTTCATCAACTTTGACTCCTTTATTATACAGGCCCATATCCACTGATTTGAGGATTTTGTTTTATGCAGAGAATAAAAGTAAAACTGCAATATCTTAGTATAAGACTAAGTAAATGTGCTCTTTTATTCTAATTCCCTTAAGGTTATTTTATCTAATTTTTCCCTCCCTACCCTTAGAACTGATACTTCCATATGATTCTTGAACAACTCCTACAACTCTTAGGCAGATAATATAAAAATGCAATAGATTTTTTCCAAATCTCTTACTATTTTTCCATGTTATGTATTTCACAGGCATCTTACTGGGGGTCAACCTCTTTCTGCTTTGGTACACAAATAATTGCATTATCACTTTGTTATCAGGCAAAGGAGCAGCTAATAGTTTAAAGTTTAGGGTCAAGTGAAATCTATGTGTGGCTTTATGGGTAATTAGGTTAGGTTACAAGAGTCAAGTGAATATTCATTAGTTACAGGATGAATACTCAGCATGTAGTAGTAATTTGCATTTCCCCATGCTTCCAAAACTAATTCATGACTAGTATTGACACAGCAATCACATTACAGGCACTATTTCCTTCCAGACAAAGAATAATTGATTTGTAATAATCCTTGAAGTAAAACATCAAAACTTTCTTATTTTCCTTTTGAAATCTGATAAAATTAATGCTACTTTCTGCCTCTGTTATTGCTAACCTTTCTCTACAATTTTTTAAGTGGACTTACATGAAATAGTGGAAGTTATAATAATTGACATAATTTTATTAAGTAACATCATTCCATTTTGTACAGAGCCTGATTGACGTATTAATGTCAGCAACATTTATATCTCAGCAGTGACTTATAAGAATTTTAAAAGCCTGAAAAGGATCGCCCAGAACATTACCTAATATATAATTGGAGCTTAGATACATATGTTCTATCAAAAAATTCATTACATTTACTTAGCATCAGACATTCCTCATCACTTTCAGCCATTATAGTTTTTACCAAATGCTTACCCAGATTTCATTAGTACAGCACCTGTTATATAGCAAAGTTTAACTCCTATACATATATTTTTTTATTGAAAGGATTCGACAAGGGACAACCAAACAGTATAGGGATGTCTACATAAAACTAATTTCTGGTGATTGCATATATGAAAGAATCTTCCCTTCTTAGGAGCTAAAAGTAGATTCATCAGCATCTGTAGTAGTTGCTGACTTTTGCAGTCTTTCATCTTTGAGTTCCAGTCATTTCTATGGGCTCTCTAACTCTTCGCATGTCCCAAGCCAAGGCAGTTAGTGAAACGTTTTTAGTGCTGAATAGACAGGTAGAGGCACTTTCTGTTCTTGTTACAAATCCATAAAATAGAATCAAAAAGTCAATAAAGCCAGATGTCTCTCCATTGCTTTGGAGAAGAACAAAATAGAGAAAATGCTTTTGCTTCTTATTTTTAATAATGGAATTTTCCAATTTAGATATTATAACACTAAATAGATAGCTCACTATTTCTAAATTCAAATGACCAGAGTCACAATACACATGCAGCTTGAAAATTTTAACTCACTGAAATCAATGATGGGCCAGTCATTAAATTTCACGAGATCAGAATTTTGTCAATTATATTTTGCCATCAGTTTAACAGCAAAGGATTCATGAAAATCCATTAAATACACAGGACAAATTTATTCAGAGATTTGATTATTATCTATTTTTTTTTAAGTTATCACATCTCACTTTAAGAAACAGGTATATATCTGCATAT
Source organism: Poecile atricapillus (assembly GCF_030490865.1). Classification (NCBI taxonomy): domain Eukaryota; kingdom Metazoa; phylum Chordata; class Aves; order Passeriformes; family Paridae; genus Poecile; species Poecile atricapillus. The sequence goes on along the minus strand of NC_081249.1, from coordinate 56,739,677 downwards.
ATTTTATTCCAGAGTCCTTATATTTATCTTTTCAGAATTATTTTGTTGTGAGAATTGATTTCAGAACAAATATCTTTGAGAAAAGCTGTTGGTGTTTTTTACAATCTGTATTAAGATAACGGCCAGAAGTGTTCACTCAGCCACTTTGCATCTCCAAAAAGATCCATATGTCAGAAGTTATTTGACATGGAAAGACAAAAGAGGATTGAGAAGGAAAGTTATTTTTTTTTTAATTTTGCCTATAAATTCCATTAACTGAGCACCTTGCATGAGCAATAGTAAGTGAAGGAGAGGGAAGGGCATCTTGGAATAAAAAAAAAAGGAATTTCTTTCACTAAGGAAAATAGGTATTTGTAAAATACATGGTTCACACACTCTGGAGGAAGATGTTGATATATATCCCACTGGAATGTGGAATATAATTCATGTTGGAAAATACCATTAGTTTTGGCAACATACCTGCTTATGGACTGATTGTATGCCCATTTGGCCTGCGTCTCGGCTAAAAAGTTAAAAATAAAGCACTTTGGCAATAGACATAACAAATTTTAGCAATTTGGCATCCACCAGCTGCTTGCAAAATACTCAAGGAAGCCATAATATCTATTGTATGATTTTTTTTTTTTCCATCAATGGGAAAGAACCTAGATCCTTTGCAAAACCAACTGAATGTAAATTTTCTCATGTAGAGGTAGTGAGGAAATTAAGTTACATTATAGGTTACTTCATTGGCTTCTTTATCAATTTAAGGATTTTTCATTGTCTCATAAGACAATTTATCATTCCAATGTTTTCATTGTACTCTGCTTCAATCTACTGAAAAACAGTTAATACACTGCACAACTTGCTGGCCAGATGTACAGCTCAATTAGAAAATTTTGCATACTAAACATGCATATCAGTTCATGTAAACACCCATCACTATAGGATCTAAATACCCCCAAAATAATTATTTATTCTCTGAAGTTATCGACCCAATCTATAGAAGTAATACTGCCACTGTTTTTTTGACATTCAGTACACAGAGAGAAATTTCACAGAAAATCCACTCTATGCTGGAGTGGCCAAAACAGAAGACATTTTGATGAACTTTTTTTTTTTGCCCTCAATTTAATTTTTTTTCTGTTCCCCAAACACAGCCTGGAACAGTAGCATAGACATTTTTTGGTATCTGAACCAAGCTTCTCGAGAGTCCTTAATAAGAGGATGGCTTCTTCTAAACCATCCACTTTCCATGCAGGAGCTCCACAAACCAGCATAGAAGCTCTGTAGGAGAGGAAGCTACTCAGCAGCTCCTCAGGCTTCCTGCTGGGGTTAATAACTCGAGACAGCATGTGCAGCTGTTGTGAGAAAACTACACAGCTTGGATGGAGAGTGAGGCATGGGAAATCTGGTATTGCCGAAGAATAGGAAAGGCCTAGAGTGTGTTATTCCCCCTATGGCTAACTAGAATGTTTTAAGGGGGAAAAATAGAAACTTAGAACTAATTTAATATTTTTTGTTAAAGCAAAGTTTGACCTTCCACAAATTTTCCTTTTATATTTTATCTGATTTTGAAAACTTTTTTCCTCAAATTTTATTTTAATTGTACACTGGTGAAATACAGAGGAACTTCTTTTGGTTTACATCAGTGTAACTGATATCAGCATCAGACCCACTGTCTCCATCGGAAGCAAGTCATGAATGGCCATTCTTCATGGTCATATAAAATGATACAGAGGTCTCTTGGCACAATCATTACTTTTTCCATTTTCTGTAGACAAACAAACCCATAAAACAGAGCTGACAGATGTTATAACCCAAGAAAATGAAAGAGAAAAACCCACAATACAGAAGAACTAAAGAAATGCTAAATAAAGTAAGACTGTGATAACCTTCTGGAATATACCTACTTGTATTTCAGGATTTGGAAAGCATAAAAGGTATATAAAAAAAAAATAAAAAATACTGCAATTGCTGTCCTTGCTAGATCAGGATACTACAAGGTGCAGCAGAAAGATTCCAAAACACATGTTTGGGATGTGCAATACAAGTTTCTTTCTATTTGAAATACAACAGGTCTGTATAAACCTGTTCATTTTAATGTGGCTTACATTTTGTTTTTTTTAAAGAAAAAAATCTGATTTTGATTTTTGAAATAGCTTAGTATGTGTTTCAGTTGCACTCAACATACAAAATAAAAATGTATACTATTCCACAAACTGTATTGAGAACATATTGCGATATAAATTAATAATTGGTAGTCAATTAAATTTAATAATTTCAAATACCTAAAATGCTCAGACACTGAAAGCTTTGTTCCTTGTTGAAACTATGATCTGAAATTCAGCTTCAGTCACATCAGACTGTGGTTGAAAACTTCTGATGTATCAGCTCTCAGGCTGAAGCCACCCTCCACCTAGTGGAAAAAAAAAAGCATTTCTTTGAAAATATTCCTTTTCACATATGTTTACAAAGGTGGAGATTTACCAGATTTCTGATTTGGGAGTGGTTTCAAAGATCTCACTTGATACCACAGCTCAGGCTGCAGTTGAAAGTGTTGGTTTCAACATTGCTGGAGGTTTTAGGAATATAGAAATTAATAATGGATTGCACTGAATAAAACACAAACAGCACATAAAAATCCTCACACTGACAAAGAGTTTTTTCCTATTTTTTCCCTATCCTGGGGCACACAGAGCTAAGGCAGACAAATGCAATGCATATTACCACCAATGAATTACTGTTTCATAACAGCATCAGACCTCGTCAGTAAAGCTGAAAGCTGGCTTTCAGAAGTTTAAACTGGATTTTGCTCCAAGCTGTGCAGTTCTATAATCTGACTTTGGACTTCCTTAGATTCCAACACTGAATCTGATATTTTTAAAAGGAAATGTGCACATACATAAAAACATCCATTTCTATTTGCCTCTGTTTGTGGACGTCTGTCTTTGGCACTCGTTCTGTCTGCTTAGCTGTTTATTTGAGTAGTGGCAGTAATTGGAAACCAATGTCATAGAACTGTAAATGCAAATGCAGATTTAACCAAGCAAGCTATCTTGGTCCTTGTACCACTGCTCATTGAAGCATAAAGCAGATATAAAGGCCTTCCAAGTAAAATGCATGCAGAGCTACTATGAGGTTCAATTAATGGTTTATAAGTGGCTTAGGACACTGAATAAAATGAGGATAAGCACAGGAGAAATGGTGCATACGTGTTTATATGTGTTTAAAATCGGTCTCTACGGCTTTTAGACTTCATATGTTCTGGATGCCTTGCACTAGTTGAGTAACACAAAGGAGCCATAAAACTGACTTAACCAGCCAGTTAAGCTACATTAAGGGGTGCTTTGTATCTTTGTAGTGGATGCCTTGGGTCATCAGATTAATTCAAAGCAGCTGGAGTAAAGGAAGGAAGGCAACCTTTGAAGTAGGTGAGATCTCTTAGAGCTTCATCCCCAGCCAATTGGCATCAGTAGTAAGATTCCCATTTGTCTTAAACTGCTGATCATAATTAGTCCAGCTTAATTGATTTCATTGGCCATTTCCCCTGCACTCTGGTGTTGACCTAAAAAACTGTTTGTTAGGCCTTTTTTTCTAAATAAAAGCCAGGGACTTCACTGTGGCTTAAAAGACACAGCATTAGCTACAATGATTTTTTTTTAAGGTGAATACAAAGCTATGGTTGTGTTGTATATAGCATTTCTGCAATAAAATTCTGAGACATATTTTTGGTTGCTTTCAATGCCTGAATAATTCTCTATTACTGATGATACACCTTGAATGATTTGGGTGTTGTGGTAGTTTCAATGATGAATGCCTAATCTCTTCACTGTAGTTTATGTTCTTTCTCATTCCCCCTCTGTCTCAGGGCTGCAACAGCGTCCTTTGTACAGGCTTGCCAAAAGCTTAGTGAAGCTGACACTGCTCTTCTTTTCCTCTCACCAATGGCTAGAATCCAGAAAGTTTCTTCAGAATAGAATAAATATTGTCAGAGATAAGCAAGAAGAGATTATGAGACACTTATTCTGGTCAAGTTTCCATAAACTTCAAAAATCCGAATGGTGGTTTCTGTTGGGGATTTTTATTGGTAATACCCAGACTCCAAAACCTCATGTCTAACATGTTTCTTCCATACACATCACCTTAATTCCCCTCAGCCTTTTCACTTTCTCCCTGCTGTTTCGATATTGCATATGTCTGCACTGAAATTGAAGCTGCCAAGGATGGTTTTCTATAGCATTAGTTAACATGGTTATGCCAGTTCTTATCTTTAAAATTTCATTAAAAAGCTAAATCAAATCTTTGTAATATTACAAATTTGAAGGGAGATTTATATATAAAATTAAAGATACAGGACACTGTAGATACTAAAGAAAAGCCAGATTACTGACTGGCAGTGTTGGCTTTTAAAAACAGTGGGGTTTTGGTTTCTTTCCGGACATTTGCTCATCTGTCAATCAAAAATCTTGTTATACATGAATTTGATGTCAGATCAATATCTGACAAGACTTTTGACTGTCAGGACAAATTGTCAGACACGGATGTAATGCCACATCCATGTATAACAAGGCCCATGTAGAACAGCTGCCAGTGATAGAATCCTATCATTCATACAGTATCAAAACAGTTAGAGAGGCTCCCTGAGATCTCATGTGTTAAGTAACTACATCAGAGCCTGCATTTCATCTGTAAATCATGAGAAAAACTCAATAAAATTACAGGTTGAATTAAAGAAGACAGGAATCCATAACTGTTTGTGCTTTTTGATTCACAATTATAAAAATATCATAGGGGTTTCTTCTCCCCTATGGTCTCTTCAGTATAGTAATGCTCGTGTTTTGCTTTCCTCTTATCAAAGAAATGAAAATGTGTGGGATTCATGCAGGTTAGTGCGCTTAACCAATGAAACATTTTACAAATGACACTGACAGCTGATAGAATAGGAGGGGTGGTAGCAAGAATTGAACAGAGAAAAGGAATGCATGTACATTACACCTAAATCCAAAGATAACCAAGAAGAATATATGAAACATGTTTAAAGTTCATCAGCTGTACAAAAGCATTGTTATGCCATATTTAGTTGGAACGCTAGTTTATTTTCTAGATTTGCTCTAATTGCACCAAATTGGTGGACTGGTTTCTACAAAGATAGCAGAATTCTGAGACCTACCTTGTCTGGTAGTAATGTCTACAGCATATTGGGGTGGGTGCAAAAGAGTTCAGAATCTTCACAGTCTGCACAGAAATGCAAGTGTTTCAACTACAAACCAATGGGAAATACTGGAGGAAATACAACATTTTATAAAGGCATTCATGGTGAAAATAAAAGCTGAGCTATACAGAAACAGGCAAACCTAAATCTGTAGGACAAAAGTAGTGAAGGAGTCTGATAGAACAATTAATTTGCTTAAACATAGGTTATTTACTATTTTCTGAGTTAGTCTAATGTACCTGAGGTCTAAATGTGGAGCTGAGAGCCAGAACACATGAGAATCCCAAACCGTTCTGATGCAATATCTGGAGATTAGGAGAAGTACCCTATATACACCCTATATATCTAGGATGGCTCTAGATTACTCTAGTAAGTCAGGTGAATTGCAACCTGGTTCTGCTTTCATTTCTTTATCTGAGATATATCTACTCTACCTATTATCATGACAATTTACCAAGGACTATCCCTTTCTCTGAACACATACCATAAAGGGCAAATATCAAATACAGATTAAGTCTAAACTGCTGACATCTACATCATGCTATTAATATTCAAAACCTACAGTGGCACTGTGTTCAAGGTAGATGCCTTCCAAGTATGCATGCATCCCACATATACACAACCATTTTCTATCCTTAGGTATTGTAGTTGTAAATCTGTTAACCTTAAATTAGATATCCTTAAGTCTATCACCAAGGCAGGGCTAGTTGTTTTATGTTACAGTTACTTTGAAAAACCTACACCACAGAACTAATGTCTTGGGCTGGTGAGTGACTTTTTGGACTGAAAAGAAGAAAAAAAAAAAAAAAAGAAGGAAATCTTTCCAACCTCACAGCAATTCTGCAAACTGAGATATGGAAGAGAGATGAAGTACTCTTTAGACCAAGCAATATTGTGAAGCAACTTAAAGTGGATAAATATTGCTTTTAGTGTTAGAAATAAAACAATTCTTTAAATGTAATCCCTCTTCTCTTATAAAGGGAATTGCATCTCCCCATATTTTATGCCTTTGTACTTGGTTCAACACTGGATCTCATTTGTGCTTCATTGCATTTAGAAGACAAGTGACTACACAGCATTTCCTGGCACCACGAGTTTTAATCAAAACTGAATTGGAATACATTCTCTTTTTGGTAAACAGGTTCAGTTTATTTTCTGGACTACCCCTGAAAAACCACTGATACAACCTTATGAAGTCCCTCACTGTACAAACAAAAATATCTATGGAAGACCTACACCAAAACTAACTAATTCAGAAGTGATGACTTGATCCATGGACATTTGATGATTTAACATTATGACTGGAGGAACAATAGGCAGTGAAAATGCTGTAATTCCATAAAGATGAAACACCAAGACATGTCAGGCCCTTCCTTTGTGACATTCAGTGTCAAGCCCAGATGCATTTGTTCTCAGATCTTCTTTAAAAAACAAAAGGGCAGGGAGTTAACTTGAGAGACCTGAATTTCATAGCAGGATTTCTTTACAGTAGTAGCATGGTCTCACCTTTGCTTTACCCATATTTCTGAATACTATACATTCATTTTATTATTCTACTAAATTGTGGATGATACACTGACAAACCTGTTTTCAGTTCCATACTTCGTACTTCTTCTGTTTGCTGACAGTATATTCTATTTTAGTAGCTGGTTATGAATTGCCTTAAGTCATGTGAACTACATGATCCAAAGGTGTTCATATTTCTTCCCTTCCCTGATGGCAAAGAACTACTTTCTTTTCACTGTCTTTTTTAAAAAATTATAATTAGTCTAGAGTCTTGCCTCTACACTCATTCATCATTCCCTCCTATTAGTCTTATCACTGTGAAAGGCTTGAGAGAATTGGCTTGTAAAATCACCAGTAACTCAAGTTTGAAATAAGGCTATCAAAACAGATAGGCTTACATGCCAACTCCTTGGACAAAGTGTAATTGTAAAGAATGGGGCAAAGTGGTAATGAGAGGAAAAACTTCCACCTTTGGGACTGTGCTTCTGTCACTTTTCCATACTTCTACAGGCAATTTTCTGTAGCTCAACGAGTAGAAGGCAAAACCAATGATAAGAAATTTCAGTTAATCATTTAATTTATGCTATTTTACTCCTCTCTTGATTATTATACTAAATATTCATATTACAATATTTTGAAGTAAGAATTGTTGTCCAGCTTTAAGAATGGTATTCTCCAGTTTAGTGCTCCTGCTAAAACCATATTTCCATTCCCCCACTCCCCCTCCCCTCTCCCCATTTGTGAGTGGCAGGAGAATTGGAGGCACAAAAGGTAAAGTTCACAGGTGTAAATAAGCAGAGTTTACTAGAGAGAAGAAAATAAACAGTAACAGCAATGATATTAAAAACAGAATTGTACAAAAGCGAAAGTGATTCACATGCAAAAAATCTCACTGAGGAGCCCATTACCTGATTGTGAGCATCCCATGCCCAGCAACTTCTGGCTTGGGACTGGTGCCATGGTTACTCAACCAGAAGGAACCCCTTTTCCCTGGAAGAGAGTCCCTTTTCCCCCTCCCCAGATATGAAATTTGATGGTATAGAATAACCTTGTGGTTCAGCCTTGCCCCATTCCAACCACTGCAAAAATCAACCCTTTCCTGGCCAGAACCAGGATATTTACGTTTATAGTCCTAAGCTGTGATATATGTAACTGACGGCTTTTAAGAGCCTCCTCTGGAAATAAATAGTTACTGTCTTTTTTTTTTTGTTTGTTTGTTTTTTTTTTTTTGGTTTTTTTTTTTTTCCCCTTAACTGTTATTCTGCTGTCATGATCTGCAACTTTTTAATGCCATGAAAGTACACGGCAATAGGAATGGGGAGGTTAGAAATTTTTTCTCCCTTATCTGATAGTTATGAAAATACAAGAAACTGCTTTTTGTGAATTAAGGCTGAATTTAAGCAACAGAAGCTCTAATCATGAATGTGATGAAAATTATAGAATCACAGGTGTGCGCCACCAAGTTATTACTGAGCTAAGGTACAGTGTTTCACAGTTTTAGGAAGTCAACTTTCATACCACAAAACAACTCAGATCTTCTAAACTTTAGCAACTAAATCTAACAGGAATTCCTTCTTTCTAGATGCTTCATTATGGGCAAATAAGAATCTGAACCATTCTTGAAGGCTGAAGGAATACCCATAGTTGTAGAAAATGAATGTGTCAGCTTATTCAGCATGGTCAGAGCCTATGTCTTCCAAAGAGCCAGAAAAGATTAAGGAAATGAAAATAGAATTTGGGAAATTATTTACGTTTTAAGGTCACATTTTTAGATATCTGTAGTCATAGTCAGAAAAAGGGACTGGAATTACTAAAAATATTCAGAATTTAAATGGTTACATCTAAGCTAGATTTACCTTAGAAGTGGTAAAAAGAATTGTCACTTCTGAAGTGTGCATCTTCTGACCAAATGCAGACAAACTAACATAAATGCACCTTAAAACTTATTCTCTCCATTGGCTACAGAGATCCTAAGCAGACTGGCCAAGGTGAGGTGAGTACCACACTGCACTGAAAACTAAATGCTTCAGCTCCACAGTATCATAAGAAATGTTAGAATTAGGTACTTAGGCTTGTACTGCATGCTAAGAGATATATAGATCTCAGTTATGCTGGTCAGGACAAATGCCAGGAACAATCATTTACCAACAAGTCATGTTTGAACACCCGCCCTTTTGAGGGATACAAAAACCTCATTCTAAAACATTTATTAGACTTGGGTTATACTTTCCTTTAAGCTATAGAGTTTAGCATTTTTTCTGGACTCTAACAAATATTTCTACATTCACAATAGCTCATCCTCAGCAGATTCACTCAGAGATTTCCCATACACACAATTGGAAATCTTTAATGGAGTGGAAATACAATCTTGAGGAGTTCTAGAACTCATGTTTCTTGCTCAGTGGTGACTGCCCCAGATATTTGTCTGATAGGCAGAAATTAGGCAGAAGATGTTTCTCCACTGCCAGTTTTGTTTTGAGAAACTGGGCAACTGTGATGCCTTTGTATGGAAGTCTTGTTTGTCCAGAAGACCCACTGCTGGAACTTAGCAAGCTTAAGTATCTTCTTTAACAAAAAGAATGTATAGCAGCAGACCTCAGAAGGAAGATAAACATGTAGTTCCATCTAACAATGCACCCCTGTATGCATGGAAACCACAGGTTAGCTCGCATGGGTCATACCTATATTAGCCACTAAATGTGGTCAGAACTGTTCTCTGACACGGCATCCAACAAGCATAGGAATACTAGATAATGTCCTTACCCTCCTGACAGAGGATGCTTGACTCCAGCCTTACTTAAGAGAGGTACCCAGCCTCTCTTATCTCCTAAACAAGCCTGGGAATTGTATGGGAGGGTGATAATTTAATATAACTGAGGTACCATTTATTTTAACAAAAATAATCAATTACCAAGTAATTTAAACAAATATATTGTGCTCAGATGCTATTATCAACACAACCCAAAGGAAATTTTGCTGTAAAATGAAGAAACATGGGCTTTTGTGTAATTCAGTTGTTTCTAAAAGCAGTTTTATGAGCTTTTCTTTTGCATTTAAAAGTTGACTGTTAGAATAACTTTCCTGGACAGCAAACTGTTTCTTCTATAATTTGAAAAAAGTCTCCAGGTTTCACCAGTAAACCTAGATTTCTGAAATCATTTCACTCAGCCCCGAAGAGGATATTAAGGCACAATTATCAGGAAGAATGAGACTGAAGACTAGCCAAGAAGGACTTGTTAAAATATGTTTATGAGCTTAAGATATACTGAAAGTCAGTTCATCTTAGTCATTCATGCTAAGTCGTTCAATTTGGCAACAGAGCAGATAAAAGAGGATTCTTTTCCCCACATCTCTTTGACAAAGAGAATGTAGTAAAAGGAAGGAGAAATCAGTGGGTGTAGATGAAGATGAATGAAACTATGAGAGCAGAAGTTTTAGTATCATGCTAGATCTGCATGCTATCTGTGAAGTGTAGAGAGCCATAATTAGCAAGTCATCTGCAGCAGCCCATAAAGCACAGTTTTATAAGAGTATGAGATGGCTGGGCTAATATTTATTATTCCCTGTTCTGTGTATCTCTCTTCTTTACTTAGATGGCAAGCTCTTTGGAACTGACACTGTCTTTAGGCAGAACTATGAGGAACATGAACACTCATACATGAGCTTTCTAGGACAATGAAATGTCCTAGAATCTGAATATATGTTTTTATTTTAGATCTCACATCCATAATTTCCTGGGAGGCTTTCAGATGTGTTAAAAAAAATTTAGTTCCCAGTTATGTGTCAGTTAAATTTACTGTCATTTACACGCATAAAATGGATTATCATGGCTGGTGTTGCTTCAAAGCCTCCTTATGCCAGGAGAGATATCTAGGATATTTTTCACCATGCAGAAGACTCAATATCTGTCTGGGAAAGATCTCCAAGAATCCAAGATATCATCCTTTAAAAACTGAAGAATTTGTGATAAGGTAGGTACTTCAAAAACACATAAATGGTACTGGAGGTCTTTTCAGACCTGAAGTACAAAAAAATAATAAAAATAACCTCAAATATCTTTGTTTCTTTTTTCAGCCTTAGGCTGAGTATTTTAAGGAACTTTGTACAAACATTGCACTGAATTTTATCTGAACATTGTGTGAAGATAAATATAGGGGGATTTTTTTTTTATTCATATGAAATACAGTGTATAAAGTAAATCCTTATCAGAGTTATGTAAAACCTTGGAGAAAGTATGACAAAACCATCCTTCTTCCCTTATCTTCAGTGCTTTAAACATTTTTCAGAAATAGTATTACACATCTGACATGGGGAATAGCAACACATCGAAGTGTAACTCATCCAAATCTGCTCCACAAGGCTCTCATAGGAGCTTTAATGACCTCCACTTATACAAATAGACTACTTAATGCAGAAGAAATTATTGCTAGTCTTAATGAAAAGAAGCCTTTGACAGGCACAGTCATTCACAGATTTACCAAATGACTAATAACAATCACCTTTGTGCCTGATTTCTTCTTGAATTGCTGATGTTGCTAGAGACAGTACAAATTAGCAGGTTATGAGGAAAGAAAGTCAAGTTCTGAAAAATAAATTAGGTTAGTCCTAATATCCTGCTGGGCTCCACTCTTGTCTATTTCTTTTTGTGTAACAAAGAACTGTTGGCAGCAACAGACTTGACATCTAGCATTTCCTTGAGTATTTTCTCCTTACCTTTTTTCTCTTCAAATAGCCTGTATCAATAAGGTCCAAGCCATGTGTCAAGTAACTTCATTGGAGGTAAGAAGAAAATAAAATAGAGAAGAAAAGAAGGGGGAACATGCCTTCCTAAGAAATGTACTTTTTTAATTCTTTATGTCAAACCATATTTGGACATACAGTGGTCTATTAAGAGCCAGGGCAGCAAATGAAGGATGAGGGAGAGAATGAGAAAGAGAGAAGGAGTGCTGAGTCAAAGAAGAAGGTAAGAAAGAAAGCAAAGAAGGGAGGATAGGAAAAGAAGCAAAAAGAAAAGAAGACATAGAAGAAAATAAAGAAAAGAACAAAGAAAAGAAAGAGAGAGAGAGAGAGAGAGAGAGAGAGAGAGAAAAGGACAAAAAGAACAGGCAGACTTAGCACAAAATGATAGTGCAACTCTAATGGCCCCAAGCGGACAAGATTTTTTTATCAAGTTGAAAAAAAATGCAGTTAAACATGGAAAATTCAAATTAAATATTTAATGAAAAGAATATTACTTTGCTGACTGAAACAAACTAGACAGCACAGCTAAAAATCAAAGCCCTGTTGCTTACTTATGCTTTGTCACTGCCTTAAGACTACCCACAGAGAGTACCAATGAACTAAGGTTTCACAGGTTTTACCTTAACTGTGAATTTTCATACTTTGGTAATTGAAGGCCAGCCAGTAGAGTTCTTTTGATGTTGTTTTTTAGGTGAATCTTTCTAAAGCCAAAGAATTTTAATAGAAAGTATAATTCTATTTCTGCAGTAGAAAACAAAATGTTGTAGATAGCACAGCAGCTTCCTAAGCAGGACCAAAACACATGGAAAGCAGTCAACCCTATGATCCACATACACCTGTCAAAAGTGCTGAAGTAGGAGGGAAGATAACCCGGAGAGCACAGAGGAGTATGGAAAATCAGCAGGCTACCAACAATATGGATGCTAAATCTGAACCAGAGTGCCTGTAGTTATTACAGGCCACAGAGCTCAGTCCTGCCTGAGAGCTAGCCTGAGAAATTCATGGGAGGATTTGAAAACAATCCTCAGAGACAGAAAACAGCCGTGCCAGGTGCTGTTTGTCTGTCTCTTGTTTTCTTTGCAAGAGAAAGCCAGAGGGTGTTGTTCACCACTGACCAATGATGGTGATGTAGCAGTTTACTAACCAATAAGAGTTTCCTTTCTGTACTTTCCACGAATCAGTCTATAAAACAAAGCTGTAGCAATAAACTAAGGAATTCTCCTGTTCTGACTCCATGAGAGTCTGTGTCGTCTCTTCCCAGCCATTCCTTAATAGAGTGACACAACAAGGCTGAATAATACAGGCTTTTTTTTTTTTTTTTTGTCTCTCACAGGTACTAACAGTTACTTCAGGGAGAAAAAAAATAAACTGAATCTAAAGATTTATTAGATTCCACTCAGCTGGATATTTAACCTGAGGCAACTTGTTGGTCGTGTGTTTTTGAATGAGACTACGACTTGACAGAAGAGTTGGGATTGTCCCATAACATCCTCTTTCTGATGCACTTTGGCTTTTTTTTAGAACAACTGTCTTGACATATGAAACTAACAGCTTTTATTCCAGGCAGCATTAATTCCTGCCATATCATATACCAGTGAGACTGAAACACTGCTCTGTGTTCAGAGAGCATCTAGCATAACTAAGACCAGTCTCATCAGAGACTAGGATTTTTTCTGTTCAAACAGTAAATGTGGAAGCAACAAGCTGACATGCTGAAAGAGATTAACTCCTTAAGTACTTGGATACATACAAACCTGCTGGAAATACCCACAAGAACAATGGCTTTAAAAGGAAATATTTGCATATCCAGAATCTTTGTGATGAATTGAATGTGAGAGATCTTCCTCTCCATTCTTTTTCTCCTTCCCTTTATTTTAATTAAACTAAATTTAAAGTGTTTTAAACTATGCTCTTGTACCTGTTCTCTGCATCCTGCTCTTGGCCTTTGAAGTACAGATTAATACATTTTACCCCTAAAAAATGAGTTGGTGTGGGCAGTCTACTCACTGCTTTTAAAGAGAAGAATTAAATGGAAAGGCATTTGAAAGGAAATGGAAATTATTTTAATTCTGAAATGGTTACCAAAAATGAATGTTCAATAACTACAGTTTAAAGCAATTAGGAGAAGATGTAAGTATACACATGTAATTGATTTTAACGCACCTATTTATTTAGATTAAAATTTTATATTCCCTAAATATTTATTCCTTAAAAAAAACAAACAAAACCCTTCACTTACTAGAAATTCTGAATAACCAGCTGTAAAAAACATGGGATTGTTGGTTGTATCTACTTTAGTAAGAAAAACTGTGTCAGTGCATTAGATCAAACAGTGGCCTTCAGATCTTTTTATTCTTTAACTCTAAGCAGGAGTTAAAGAATATTAGAATAAAGAATAAAACTCCTGCTTAGTTAACTCTAAGCAGGAGGACCTGGCTATGCTGACTCTCCCAGTCACTGTTCAGGCAAAGAAAAGAAATAGCTCAGGTCAGTAGTGGTTTTCTTTGTGGATCTGGATAGGATCTCTGTTTTGCCTTGTGCATCTAATTAGCATAAGCAGTGCCTTGTCATTCAGTCCCTGCTGTATTTAAGAAGATGCAATAAATGTTCCTGCACTGCCAAAAGCAGATACTGGTCCCCTACTTTCCTGTCATCTCCACTACACAAATGTTAATTCATCCAGCCACCACTTACCAAATCATCTAGTTCTCTTTGGAGCAGGATTTGAGAGACTTCCAGGAACATCTTCCTGAAAGCTTTGAATTGCTCCCCACCAAAAGACATCTGTCCCTATGCCGGAGGGTTTATACCCTCAAAAAATCTCATCCTTCATGTGCCATATGATAGGATATTCATGACATTACATCAGTTTCATGACATAAAAGCACTTTCTGCAAGCTGAAGCATCACCACTATGCCTCCTACTCACCTGTGCACATACATATGCACACACACCTACAAAATAAATCTTTATCTGAGGTTCAAAGAAGCCAAGGATCAAGTGCTTCATAGAAAGGGCACATCAGTCTGCTCAAGAAAAGGTGAGGTGTGAGCAGAGTGGATGCATCACTGAGCACCATTTGGTAGAGGAGTAGGGAATCACTCCCTGAGACTAATGAATTTAATATTGTTGTTGTAGGCCATGTCCCCTCTTGGGCTTCCTGCTGTCACAGAGGCCAAGGATTCCTGGACTTATGACTCTTTTTTTCTGAGAATAAATCTTAGTTTATCAAAGCAAGCTAAAAATTGTGCATGAGATGGAAATTAGTCTAATTCACTACTAGTCCAAATTCAAACCACGGTCCTACCATGAATTGCTAAGTGATAAGCACCAAGAATAAACAAGTTCATGAAACTGATATTACTTTTGTTTTTTTCAGTAAGCAGAGAGTTAGATCAGTGTTGGATATTTTTAAAATACTGTCAGGAAGATTATGACCCATTATCAAAGTTTTGAGAATTGAACTTCTCACAGCTTTCCTAATATAGAGTGGAATGTTATGTGATATGATCTAATCCATCACCAGCTGCTTTATTGAGACAAGTAGCTTCCTAAACATAAGAATTCATGAACCCTAGCCTTTAATGTATTTGTGTCTTGATTTCCTTTTAAATTTTTATCTTCTAATACAGCTATAGGGCCTAAACCTGATCTTTGTTAGTCTTATCAGACTTCTTCAGTAGAGAAAGTTTGATCAAAAAGTGGAATTTTTGATGCTTATTAATACACAATCTTTGATTAACTAGTTACCCATAGATTAGGATACTTACAGTGTCTCTCTCCTTGGGATAAATATGTTTTAAGGGAAGATGAAATCATGTATTGTTTACATCAGGAACAGCCTTATTAGAGACTCTTTCCTGAATTTTGTTTTTTGTGGAAAAGATGCCTTTTTTTATTCTAGAATCTGTTCAAAACAGGCCAAGAGACTCATAAGGTTTTAGAACAAAATGGATACTACCCTCTTGTCCTGTCTCTTAATTTCTCCCCTTTTCCTCATGCAAAAAGATTGATCCCACAAGATTCAGTTAGGAAATACAGAAAAAAAAATTTTAAAAAAAATAATTCTTCTCATTCTTCTCTATCTCACGAATCCAAGAAAGAGTGCTTAAGATTTTCAAGAAAAAAGAAGTATGGATAGCATTTATAGACTGTGTTAGACACTTCAGAAAATAGTAAATGTCTTAACCATGATATCCAAGATAATATTAAGGTACCCAATATATTTGGAGGGATACTCCAAATATACTTGGATGCTCAGACATGAACATGAGAATCCAGAGACTTGAAAGCTCTTGATGCAGTTCCCCTGTTCACAGAGGAACTTGGAGATGAAAACATAACCTTGGGAAAAATCAGATATTGTGGTGGACAGAAGCCTGCTTCAGCTGAAATGCTAAAACAGCAAAGACCCACAGCAAATACATTTGGATTTGTATCCTACCTAAACTTCATCTTATAGGCCTCTCATTGTTCCTTATATCCATGTGTTTCCTTCTAAAACCTGTCCTAGAACAGAAGTTAAAACAATGAAAGAACAAGCTTAAACTAGCAAAAAAAAAGAATTAAGCTAATCACCCTTCGGTCTCTGTGCTACAACCATTCCCACTGGTGAGCAGCCTTCTTCAAGTCTGTGAAATTCCATGCACCTTTGTGATACATATCAACAAGACTTACTTGCCTTGTGTCCACTGCCCCAACTCATTGCCAACAACAATGCTCTGCACTCCCCCATTCACATTTCTTGTTCAGTGTATACCACCCATGTAATTCCTCCCTTTCACATACTTTGAGTCTCCAGAGAAACATTTTCTTTCACATCAAGAGCTTCTGTCCCTCAATATTTTTGCTTTTCTTTTCCTGCCTTTTTACACATCCGTTTTCACCCTCTTAATTGGTGAATTGTCTATATTTTATCTTTCGGTATTACTTTTGTGATTTCCTCTCTGCCTAGCTTTGTACCCTTCATTGTCCATTCTCAGCACTATCAGACATTTTAAATTCTTAGAATGTGCTTTGCATCATTTTCTTTGCATAGGAGCTTTCTATACTTGTCTCTATTTTGGGAGATATCCATCTGTTCAATTCTCCTAAGAAACAGGTCATAACAAAGGAAAAGGCTTTACTCAAACTGACAGTGAACTGAGTATCTGTGACTTTTGTTTAGGTTGTTTTGTTGTTTTGGTTTTTTTAATTGGCACATCATTCAGAGATATTTGGTTCTGCCCACAAAGAGAAGAAAAACATCAGCAAACTGAGAGGAAGGAATCCCTTTGCTTTCAGACCATAATAATGAACTTCAAGTGTATTAAATAAATTTGTCTGATCAAATGCTTAGTCCCTTGGACAGTCCCTTCAAGCTCCATTAACAGATATAGGTACTTTTGCCAGTTTTGGAAAAGTGAGATTTAAAGAACTGAGACAAGTGAAGAACAAGAGAGGGACAAAAACAATACAATTAATATAGTGCTAAATTAACTACTTGCAAACCAAAAATCAGTTTTAGCGCTACTGATACATGTGGAAAAAAATAATAAAAATCATTAATACACACAAAAAAAGTTTGATCTAGACACTTTGACAAAGTTCATATTAAGAATTATGGCACCTGTCTTGCCCTCATGTCTGTTTGTATGACTCCTATGTCTACTTGGGTGCACTGTGCTAAACACTAAAGGCATTATCAAACTATATCACACCTCATCTCTGTGAAGTATTATTGCAGACCTAGAGAGTCAGAGATGTAAGACACAGCACAGAACATTGCTGTCCTTGTCTTTTAAGTTCCTGATAGCCACACATTTCTTCCCTCTCTTGAATGATCCTAATCAACAGCACCATGTTATTTGATTTCTTTAAGACTGGAGACCAGGTTTAGGGCAATGAGGTTGCCATAAACTTGGAACAACTAATGACAGAGTTAGGCAGCCATATTATAGTGCTGGGTGTTAGGACTGAGAACTGAACATACTGTGATAAGTATTCATATTCTGATTAGAAACTCTGGAAGTACAAATTACATAATTACATAAATTAAATTACATAGATGCATTTAATTTGTGTTTACACTTTCTTTTGTTAGTTTTATAGTTATAGTTATAATTTCTATAGTTAGTATTAATGTCTAACTGTGGCCAGACAGTTCAAGGAACACCCAACAACTTGTCCCATGCACCCTCCAGGTTCTGCATCCCTCTTCTGAATTCTACATCATCACAGTTACCCCACTGGCAGCATGGGTGAGAGCTAGCCTGCAAAAAGGCTGATCTTATCTGTATGAGCTGCTGCCACACTAGTGATCACAAACCGTAATCTTATTATCTTCACCATGTCAGCAATGCCTCCATACTGAGACAAATCTCAGAACTGTTACACTGGTTCTCTTCTAAATACAAGACCTCCCTTGCCTACAGAAATAGCAGGAAGGAGGGATTATAGCCCACAATATTCAATTTTTGCTAACAGAAAAAGGATCAAAATTATGCTGATTAATGTAAAAACCTCAACATTCTTACAGCTTCAGTCAATGAAAAATCAAATTCATGTGAAATCAAAGATATATAATTAAAATGAGGACCATTTTTTTATTGTTAACAACAAACATAGAATCGTATTCAAACATCAGTACTCTGAGTCTACTGCCTCTAGGATTGTTTTTATTAGGGAAAGAGACTTCAAAGTGATACAAAGCAAGTGGAAGGCAACATGATAATGAACATTGCCACATGTTGCCTTCTAATAAAACTCAAAAGACAAATTAGACGCCTTATACTGGAATGAATAAAACAGAAACAATAATTTATTCTATACATAGGTCAGAAAAGAAAGGCCAAGAAGAGTGTAGCTCTCTAATAAACAAGAAGGAAGAAATGGTGACATATGGAGAATGCTGAGGTACTCATCAAGTTCTTTGCCTCAGTCTGCACTGGCAGTCAGGCTTCCCGCATCTCTCAATTTCCTGAAACTCCAGGTGGACACTGGGAGAGAAAGTTCCCACCCAATGTCAACAAAGAACAGATTTAAGACAAACTGATTAAACTGAACAAGCACAGGTCTATGGGGGTTGATGACACCCATCCCAAGGTCCTAAAGGAGCTGATGTAGTCGCCAAGCCATACTCTTATTTGAAAAGTCATAGTGCTCAGGTGAAGCCATTAACCTCAATAATTGAAACCTCTCTTTTTTAAAAACGGGGAGAAAGGAAGATCTGGGGAACTGCAAACTGATTAACCTTACCTCTGTGCCTAAGAAGATCATGGAACAGATCCCTATGGAAGCAAGGCTAAGGCACATATACGCAAGATGATCCAAGAAAGCCAGCATGGTTTTGCTAAGGGAAAATCGTGCCTGACCAAGCAGGTGACCTTTTATGATGGTGTGACAAGGGAAGATCAACTGATGTCATCCTTGTAGACATCTTTAAAGCCTTCAACATAGTCACAAACAGTGGTAGACTATTAAGTGGATAAGAAATTGGATGAATGCATGCATCCAGACAGTTGTGGTCAATACCTCTATGTCCAGGTGGAGGCAAATGATGAGTGGTGTCCTCAGGGTTCTCTTCAGATGTGCTTTTCAATATCTTCATTAATGACACAGACAGTGGGATCTAGGGAACCCTCAGCAGGTTTCAGGTTGTCATCAGGTTTACAGACGACACAAGCTGAGCAGGGCAATTGACACAACAGAAGGAGGGGATGTCATCCAGAGGGAACTAAATGAGAAGGAAGCCCATGGGAATCTCATGAGGTGGGTGCATGTGGGTCAGGGCAACCCCAGACAAGATTACAGACTGAGAAGCCATTGATAGCAGTCCTGCAGGGACTTAAGCATTCTTGTGGATGAAAAGCTGGATGTGAGATGACAGTGTACATTTGCAGCCCAAAGAACATGGGACCATGGCCAACAGGGTGAGGGAGGTGATTATGCCTCTCTACTCTAAGATAGTAGATGCTCATGAGACCCTACCTGGAGTACTCTGTCCATATCTGGCAACCTCAGCACAAGAAAGATGTGGACCTATTAAACTGGGTTCAGAATAGGGCCACAAATATGATCTTTGTGAAGACACACTGAGAGAGCTGGGGTTATGCAGCCTGAAAAAGGCTCAGGGGAGACCTCACTGAGACATTTTGTTACTTAAAAGGAGTTAATAACAGGAGAAAATAGGGAGGGCATCTTTTTATAAGAGCATGAAATCATATAACAAGTTAAAAGAGTTTTAAACTTAGAGGAGAGATTTAGAGGTTAGGAAGAAATTCTTTACTCTGAGGGTGATGAGTCACAGGAACAAGTTGCCCAGAGAACTTGGGGATAGCCCATCCCTGGAAGTGTTTATGGACAGGCTGGATGGAGCTATGAGCAACCTGATCCAGGGGAAGTTGTCCTTGCCTTTTACAGGAGGGTTGGGATAGATGACCTTTAAGATTCCTTCTTACGCACCTTTTTATGAATCTGTGAAAACTATGATCTGCAAACACAGGAAACTTACTTAAATATGAGAAGTGTATATTCAAATCAAATCCATTTTCTGAATTGTCAGTGACCGAGAAAGGGACTGAAGAACACCACTGTCTGGTCATAATTTGCATTTTGGAATACTTGCTTTGGTCATGTTATTTTAAACCAAGTAGACAGATGGAAGCAAAAGACAAACAAAACACAGATGAAAGAGGCAGTCACAGTAACTCCTCTTTTCTACATAAAAGATTTTACAAAAATGTGAGACTGGTTATGTACCCTTTTTGGCTTGGTAGAGCACACACTAGTATCTTTTGCCTTTCCACAAGTTCACAGATTGCTTGTGGTGAGGAAATTAATTTTATGCTCTGATTATTGAAGCTGTTCTACAAAGAGGGAGTAACAGACTTTAGCCTATTATTAGTGCACTAAGCTGAGAGGAGAGTTATGGGTTCTAATCCTTGCTCTCTGAACTGGGTATGTATTTTAACCTATATGTATTTAATGCAGAAGGCATAACTGCAGCCAGTGCTGGGATTTGTAGCACTCACACTGAGAGTATGAAATCTCAAAAAAACGTCCCTAATTATAAGAAGGCTTCTGAACTACAGGGAAACACCAACAAGGATTAAGTTCTGTCCTCCTTACTCTGCCATTTAACTGGGTGAAGACTAACAAAGAAATAGTATAAAAACTATAAGCATCTACTAAATTCTGAAGCAGAATAAAAATTATGTATTTCAGAGAGGTAATGGGTTCATCATTTTCACTACTAGATGTTTAATGCTTCACCCACCTCCTCTGGGGTTTTGTCCTGGCAGATCTATCATTGGATATAATTAGACATTAGAAAGAGCTGTCTACCACTCCTAGGTCAAATCTTGAAACTCTATTGTCCTACCAATACAATACATTTATTTTTAAGAAATGGACGGGAAAATTTCTGCTCCTAGTTCTGTGACTCTCATTCTCTCTCTCACACAAAATTAGAATTAGAATCGGAATTAGAATCCTAGCTCCGTGGGTCTCATTCTTCTCTCAGAACTAGAATTTGTCTAAGAAATGTTGACATAATCATGAATAATTCCCACTGGAAGAACTACTGACATTCATTATGGTTTTCTATTCTGAGATTACTTTCTTTTTCTTTTTAATATTAAAAAAACTGTACTTCTTTTGTCCTGAGAAAGGCTAATCTGAATAGTATATTCAAGAAAGGGTCACCAATAATTGCTCATAGAAGCCCTATTTCTCACAAATGAGTGTTACCTGAGAGATTTCTATGTTACGTAAACATGCAGTGCAACATTTAATCTTATTTGTGATTGGGTATTGCCAACTGTTATGAAACTTCTTTCTTAATTTTTTGTTGAAATATTGTCCCAGAGGCTGCAGTTTCATAGGTTCAGTGGTAATGAATTTTGACAGATTTATGAATGCTAAGAACTCAGATTCCCTTTTTGTTAAAAGGAGATTCTAAGGCATGAGGGGATCAGAAATCAACCCGTGCAAAACAATGATGGGGAGTAGCAGAAACAGGAGCTCATGCTACAACATATAAGAAACTCCCTGTAGCCAGAGCAACAAAACTGCTTTCTGTTCATGCAGCTTTTTCTATTAGCAAACAGTGTATTCATTACAAATCAGTGTTAATTTTGATCCGTATTTGTTTTTCTCCTCAATGTGCACAGGAAAAACTGTTAGCAGTTTGGGTAACAGCCAAAGGACAGACAAATATGAAGAATAATTAAATCATTCTAATTTCAATGAATACAGACTGCATCTACAGTACAGAAAAGTAGAAGTTAAATTTCCACGAAGCTTCAGAATCATAGAATCATAGCATGGCCTGTTGGCCATGTTTCTTTTCGATGCAACCTGGGATACAGTTGGCTTTCAGGGTTGCAAGTGCGCATTGCCATCTCATGCTGATCTTCTTTTCAGCCAACACTCACAAGTCCTTCTCAGGGCTACTCTCAATCCATTGTATATATACTGACTATACTTGTAATTGAGATTTCCTGACCCAGGTGCAGGACTCTGCACTTGGACTCGAATTTATGAGGTGTGCACAGGCCCATCTCTCAAGCCTGTGTTGACCCCACACCAGAACTTGGTATCATCAAGAAGTAATGACAGGCTCAAAGGTAGATGTCTGTGATTTAGATATTTAAAATTAACTAAGAGCAGTCTTAGATTAATATTACTGTTGAGAATGAGTGACAGTTTGTGATGTCAATCTACTTGTCACCACAGCTGAGTTTAGCCAAACCCAGAATCGGGGCTGAAAAAGCAGTAAACATTACCAGCAACAGAACATTCAAAGACAGGCCATAAAGCAGGAGATGTCACTTTGCAATCTGGGAGGTATAAAGAATGACACCAGGTTATACCCATCAGTGTTGACCTACCGCTAGGTACCTTACACTGTGAACTGCTGCTGCTCTTAGAATCAAACTGCTAACACACAAAACAGCAAATCAAAACCAATGGATGAAATGGGGTTTCTGTCCTTTTTTTTTTCCTAAAACATGTCTGATGCTTCCTCCTTTTTTTCGCATGTGCTTTCTTCAGGTAAAACCATGGATTAGCAATCCTTTCCATTGTCTCAGAAAAACTGTTGATTTAAAAACTCGGTATGGAAAGGACTTTGTCAAAATTGTTACCTTCTCTAAAAATAATAAGATAATAAAAAATACTTCAGGAGGCTTATTGGCATCATGAAACTAACTATTATACACTATCCCACTTTCGGTATGTAGTTACTCAGGGAAAAGAGAACAGAGCAATGTTCCACTGACATATAGTAGAAGAAGAGCGAAGAGATGTGTGATGATAGCGCAAACCATGAAGTTAAACTAGCTCAACAGTTCTTTCTTAACTTCAAGTGGGACAGCCCAGAGCAGCTAGCATCATGTCATTCAAACCTTAATTATTCACATTTTCACTCTAAAGAGTGTCACCTGCTTTAGCTTCTTGTGGGAAATATTAGTTTTTCATAATACAGAGAAAATTTGATTCACTATATGCCATAAGTAGTTTGAAACACCTTTTTAAGCTTAATAGAAATAATAGGAATGGAACAATTACAGTTTTCTGTAGCATAAAAGAACTGTATCAGCATATCTGGAGCTGATGAATTGCAAGCGTTCATTAAAATAATCAATGATGGATTTCAAATTAAAACCATCAGCCATGAAAATCATCATTCACAATTGAGTATATCATATATCAGGTGTCATCAGAGAGAAAGAGAGGTCTTATACCACAGATGTGCTGCAAGTATCCCTCTTTCACTGGTATGAGACAGACTTTGCTGTCTTCCCTGTCCATTTCTTTCTTGCTTCATGCTGCTACACAGAAGCATGGAGGAGGAGGCTTGCTGGCATCACTGACCATCCAGATATCACTGTGGTAATGTCAACTAACTGATTGTCCACTGTGGGTTACCATGGCTGTTAGGTTGTTATGAAATATGACATAAAGACACTAAGACTTTTCTTCTAAATAAAGAGGCAGCCTTAGTTACATTTATGCAATGACCAACTTTTTCAGTCTGTTATACATGCTTTGAGAAGGCACCCAATGTTTAATCCTCCAGAGAGCTAGAAGGAAGAACAACAATAAACTTTTGATGTCATCTGACATATTTGTTTAGATTCCCTCTACAGTTAATGAAGAGAAAGAAACACTTCTGTGGCATGATTCATGTGTTCTATTTTGGTTTGGTTTAGGTTAGGACGAGATGAATCATACCCTAGAAATGCCTGCTTTATTCTGCTGATCATCTAGAGAATTTAGCTGACTCTGCACTACAGATAACTAAAGCTAATTGAACCCAAACTTCTTTATGTTTTCTAAATCCCATTCAGGCAGCACTGCATACTGTTAGGCACATGCAGAGGCATGAACTTGGTGTCTGCTCAGTATCAAAGATAATAAAACCCTGTATAAATAAAATTTACATGTCACAAGTCCCAGGCAGTAGCAGACCTGTGAGTTTTCTGATTCTGGTTTCTGTGTTCTATTTTCTGATGGAGTTCTATTTAATGAGTCAGTCACTGACTTTTTTCCCAGATCTGGAATGCCATGACTGTCTTGCCACACTCAAAATCCTAAGAGAAAGTCTTCAAAGAATGGAAATGTTCTAATCTTCTCTGTGGAGTACAAATGTTAAAGTAACTTTAAATCAACTCACAACTGAAGGTAATGCAGTGCTGAATAAAGGAGCAAAAGAGTACGGCACCTGATCGCTGAGCCTTCAGCTAACAAGAATAACAGGAGACTATGGTTTATCCCTGTCACAAGCCTCTGCAAAAGAGAAAAGGATCTGACACATACTTATTAGTTTTTTACAGCAAACCAGAGGAGAATTGGAAGTAAGGGCCCTAATCCAAGTGCCAAATGTAATCTTACATTACACTGTAACTCAAATCCCCATTCTATATCTATTGTACAAGACTGTCTGCTGGAAAAACAGCTTGTGTAGCAGAAGGAAAAGGCAGTGACAGTCTACTTGGACAATGTTATTTAGCATAATCTCACTGTTTGTCTAGCATTACTTAATGTCCACAAAGAAGTGATTTTAAACTTAACCTATTTGTTTCTGTTAATTTAATTTTAACAACAAAACTCAGGATCATTTTTAATGTATTTAGAAAAATATACTCTGACTGACACTTATAAAGAAACTGGAGTGTGAAGCACATATCCTTGGATCTCTTTTCTTCACCTGAGAAAAAGAACGCTGACAAAGAGATAGTTTCTCCACAAAGCCAGGCAATTTTCAGACCTAGTATTTCAATGAACACTTATTTTTTTTGTCATGCTGGACAAGTTTGCTTGACCATGTTGAGAATTCTTCCCTGTTATTGTGTATTTTTCACAGCACTTCAAATGAATTCATTACTTTCCTCTTTTTTTTCTCACTTAGAGATGACTCTGGACAGCTAATCACAATATGTCACACTATGTCAACAATTCTTTGACTCCTAATTTAGAGCAGAATAAAAGATGACAGTGTATCACAAAGGCCCTGTAGATAACACAATCAAGACCTCCTTTAAGAATTTTCTATTTCAGCAGATTGTACTTCTCTGTCCTGAACTTATGTAACAAAAAAGGGTTGTGAGGGGGAGGGTTGAAGTTTTCTGTTGGGATTTCTTGGGGTTTTTTTTTATTTTATTATAAATGTCAAAGTCCAATCCACAAATGGATAAGAGTTAAACTAGCTGGAGTTCTAGAAATGAGATATAATTCTTGTTTTGATGAGTCATAATTTTCAAGGGAATAGGGTGTTTGTAGCTGAAATGGACTAGCTCTTGAACTTATCCCATAGGCCATTTAATTTATGGATTTCATCCCTTTTTCAAACCTGAAGAAAAGTGATCTGACCTCTAAAAAGCACATTTTCAGAACATCCCATAAGACAGCAGGAAGGAATGCAGATTAAGAATGCAGTTCCAGCACCTTGCTCTTTAAAATGCTTTTAAAGCCCGTCTTATTCATTCATCTTTTAACAAAGATGAATGCACATGACAGGTTTTATCCTAGTTGGCCTAGTAAGGCAAAAATAATGTTAAATCAATGCCAAAGTGATCAGGGATGAGACCAGGATCAAAGTTCTGATCAGCCCACAATGGATTACTCTGTCTTATATATTACAAAGAATTTCCTTTCAAAAAACTGTTAGAAAATTAAAAATATGCCCCTGAATCAGCTAAGGCATCTCACTGCTACCATTAACTAAATTTTACCAATGAAATTTTACCTAGAGATAAAAAAGCTAAACAAATACTTAGTGCAGGACATGACCACTGTGGAATTAAAACAGAATTAGAGTTCTTGAATACAAAACAGTATTCAATAAAGTACCCATGTGAAAGACAATGAGGAGAATGTAGGGAGGGGAGAGGAACAAACAATCTAATGAATATGTATAGTGTTAAGTGCCAACCTTTAAAGTCCTGTAAGTGTCTTATACTTGCTACAAAATACTAGTGGAAATAGCACAAAGATCTTCAGCAAATTCTTCAGGCTTTAAATCTCCCCTTGATTTCAATTGTCTTTCAACATCTTACAATATCTGGGCAACTATGCCCAGTGGATATTTCATGGCCATTTGAGAAAATAGCTACATAAAATTTTGAGAGAAAATGTGTATTTTTCATTAACTTTGTCACTGATGGTTCATGCACAAGGATTCTTTCTTCCTGCCCTACACAAGACACAGCTAGCATTTTATGTAGTATGTAAACTCAGCTGAATGCATAGGGTCTCTGTGAGCATGAAAATACACCCATATTTTTTAAATATTCCATGCACTTGTCATAACAACAACTTGTCACCTGCTCCAGTGGAGTCAATCACCAACAGAGAACAGAGCTGGTCTTCAGATACCACATTCTGAAGCTAATGAAGCTACTGAAATGCATAAAGACAAGTTGGAAGATGTCCAGTTACATCAGCAGAACCGCTGTTCTCCAGTACCCAGAAACAATGTATTAACATATATAACATTTATATATATATATATATATATATATATATATAAAACATGTATATAAGTATATACTTGTGTAAGTGCAGATGTATATCCTCTGACTGACCTTTTTCTCCTTTGTCACTCTATTCTCTCCTCCTGAATGTCATGAATCATAAAAGAACAGAATTATTTAGGTTGGAAAAGACCTCTAAGATCATCAAGTCCAACCTTAAAACTTACACTGTGAAGTCTATCACAAAGCCATGTCTATTTAAATAAATACCTCCAGTGATAGCAACTCCACTACTTCCCTGGGTAGTCTGTTCCAATGCTTGACAACCCTTTTGGGTAACAAACATTTCCTAATAAAATCTAAATTTTCTCTGGAGCAACTTTTGGCCATTTCCTCTTGTCCTATGGCTAGTTACCTGGGAGAAGAGACCAACTTTCTCATCATACGTGTTTTCTTTTCCTTTTTAGAACATCTTGCATGCGTTCTTCTCTCACTAATAATCATAGAAGTCTCACTGCAACCAGCAATCTGTCTAAGAGTAATTGGCAAAGAAGGGTCATCGAAAAATTATAGTGTTGTAGAACATCTCCTGGCACTGGAAGATTATAGTTTATATTATTTTAAATTTTTTTTTTAATAAGACACTGCTATCCCTTTGGGATCCTGCTATCACTCTCCCATATAAATCCTGAACATGAATTGGCACTTACCGTGTTCTGAGGACTGTTCCCAGAAGACAGGATGCATTCATTCACCCTTCTGCAAGCTAAGATTGGTGGTGCCATTTCTCACCAACTGATCTCCATGCCTAGGAAAGTTTCCAGTTATGTTTAACTTGTATTGACAGTACATCCTGCAGCTGATGCATGTGCAGTTACTTGTTCCTGTTACATTAATTTTAAGTAGTAGGACAATTAACTGATTATTCAAAATTGACTGGGGACATAATCAGAATATTGAAATGCTTCCAGTATACTTCGACATAAGATTTGTATGGATTTTAAAGGGCTCCATTTCAAAACTGTGTTAATCATTAGCAGAATGAAAAAGAAAACAGATTCAGTTCCCACTGTACCCACCACCTACAGGCCTTATTTTTATATGTTATATGGGCAGGAGAACAATGAATAACTATATTCCTTGCACCATTACCTGAAAAAGGCTTGCATAAATTCTGACACTGAAGGTCATTGTCAACTATTAGAGATTCTCACATTTTTTAGATTTGTCAGTACAGATACCTAAGGAATATTAAACACCCAAACCCTTCAACTGCAATTACTTTCATTAAATAAAATCCTTATCAGCTGTATCATTTTTGCATAAGAAATTACAAACATCAAAACATATTCATAGCAGTTCCTGATTTGTGCAAAAGAGTATTAATAAAGAAGTTTTAACTTTATAAACTGCACAAATGAAAAGACATTTTCCATTATTTATTACACAAAACTCAGTGGGGTAAAGAATAACAAATCTTAAGCCTCTAGAGTTGAGCTAATGCATTATTTCTCCAACTTCACAATACTTTTGAAACACATTACATTGCATTTCAAATCAAGGAACATCCATTTTAAAGGTGATTTACACAAACAACTAACATCTGTCTGACTTCTTTATGTCAACATGGCTTGTCTTAAAGTATAAATTGGTATACTTATGAAAGTTCATTTTAAGGTAAAGGGTTTAGTGCTGTTGGAATCTACAGCACTAAATTTGAATTTGGGCATTTAACCCAAACCAATTGACAGTAGAGCATGAGTGGTTTTGAGTAAGCACAGCATTCCTAAACCCAGGATGAAAAGTAAGCAAAATAAAGCCAGAAAAAGGTTCCATTAATTCTGGAAAGGATCTCACTAAGTGGTACTAGAAAAAAGATGATCTAATGTGTCTCATACAGCTAAGATTTTAGAGTTTCTCATGATGGCAAAGAACAGTAGAGAAAATCCTTACATTATCTGGAGAAGTGGACAAAATGTCATGAGAAGTGTGTCCACAGTAACTTCTCACAGGGACAAAAATAAGCACTCACTTAACAGAATTGAAATCATGGGATCTGTGACTTCTCATAAGACTGTGCTAATCTTGATTTCATAATTCACTGCAAAAATAATCGTCATACCTCCACTTTTAGTAGCTCTTCTGGCTTGTTTTACAAAGGTTAATAATGCTTTCCACATGACACTGGCTTTCCGGTAGAAGTTTTAACACAAATTACCATCCAAGAAAAGAAGCTACTTTAGGACTTTGCTTTGATGTACTGCTTCTAAACCATGAAAGAATTCCAGTCTCCAAATACCCCTTTACATGTCTGATGCTAACCTACTTCCTTAATCTCCTGAGCCATCATTAGAAGAATGAGATTGAGTATAATGTTCTGTGTCATGCTGTTTAGCTGGTGACAAAGAAAATGTACTCAGTCTTTTATTCTGACCCTAGATGTTGCTGTCAGGTTGGGGCAGATAGAACTTGATGGTCTTCAAGATCCATTCCAACACAAGTCATTTTATGGCTCTATGAATGAAGAAGTACAATTATTCATGGAAACTCATTGTAAGATTATTTCTACTTCACCTCCTGTCTATTCTGTTCTCTCTTCTTGATTTTTTGTTATATACTCTTCCATTTGCTTCTACCTCTTTTCCATCCAGACTCAGTTTTATCAATAACATTAACTCATCCTATTGTTTAATGTTTCTTTTTTCCCCACTGGTTAATGAGTATTTATTATGATTACCAGTAAGGCGGAAGAGAATCCATGGTTTTGTGGAAGAGAATCCATGGTTTTGTCTCTTCTAGATAAGATTTCTTCCCAAAGCTTCATCTGCTGGAAAAATAAGTATCTGTTTTCAGGGGAGGTGTGCTGAGCATTCAGATTTCATACTTTTTTTCATATTCAGGAAGTAAGAGAGTGGAAAAATGTTATGTGTATATCTTTATCTATATCTATATATATTTACACAATCTCTTGTCCAAGAGATTTCTATACATTCATAATAAAACAGTGAGTGGCCACAGTATGCTGTGCTGATTTAAAGGACATTCAAGTGACAGATCTAAGACACAGCAGACTGAGAAAGGCAGTCAGAAATAAGAACTTCCTTTTCAAAAATTGAACTTCCATTCTGTAAAAAATGTTGAGATTCTGAAATAAAGTCATAGCCAAAATGAGGACAAAACATTGAAATATTTCGCGAGTTAGTGGGTCAACTGTGCTTATTTTTTAAAACTTTCATTTCAATTATATCCTTAATTCTATTCAGGTAAACTGAAGTCTCTGCATTATGAAAAAAAATATAGGCTGACATCATCCCTTGCCCAACAACTGACCTCCAGAGTGACTCCTTTTGTCACAAGCTCTGCTGGAATTTCCAGCAATATTGCACTGTTTTATTCCCAGCCCATAGCTGCTCACTTTTTTGGTACTGTTCTCAGTTCTTCCGTTTCAGAAAATTCAGTACAAAAATACTCACTGGCACTAGAGGTTGCTAACACTATGAAGAAGTGTTTATTTTTTGGGGTCTTTTCCCCAGTCATAATTCATAATGTTCTGAAGGTGGGATTTATTAATAAGTGACATAACCAGAAAAAATGACATCAAAATAAAGTAAATTTTAGAAAAATATCTATTTGCCTCTTTGCAATATAATTCTTAATTTAATTGAAATTAAGCACTTTGACACCTTAATGAAATTCTTTCAAAAATCAGAATGAGTTGACATGAATTGTTGATTTTTTCAATCAAGTAACTCAAGAAATGCACACTGGATCAAGGCCTCTGTATTCCACCTTGGACAAAGACATTGGCAGGTAATCATAGAATCATAGAATGGCTTGTTTGTATTAGAAGGAATTTTAAAGATCATCTATTTCCAACAGTCAGGGACACCCTCTACTAGACCAGGTTACTCAAAGTCACTTCCAACCTGGCCTTGAACATAGGGATAGAGCATCCACAGCTTCTTTGGGCAACCTGTTCCAGTTCTAATTTCTAGTCTAAACCCACTCTCTTTCAGTTTGAAACCATTCCCCCTTGTCTTAGCACTATGTGACCTTGTCAAAAGTCCTTACCCTGATCTCTCATAGCCTCTTTAGGTACTGGAAGGTGCTGCAAGGTCTCCCAGGAGCTTTCTCTTCTCCAGGTTGAACAACCCCAATTCTCCCAGTCTGTCTTCATAGAAGACATGTTCCAACACTGTGATCATCAATAATAAAAATCCTGGACATTTTTTCTGGATTAAATTGAAGAATTGGGAAGAGGATTTCTTGATTTTAAAGGCTAATTTCAAACATCATCATCTTGCACACATAAAACACTATTAAACACATACAAGGAAAAATATAATAGCTCTGTATAAAATTTTGGTTCTAAGATGAAGTAGTTATTCCATTTCCCTAGTATAGCAATAAAACTCCCCCTGAAGTCTGGAGGAAGTCTCCTTATGCACCTAGAGTCCATTAAAGTCAAGAAAAGTTCCTTATCAAAGGAGCTTGAAAATGAAAGCACAAAAAGATGTGTCAAGATGCAGCTCCCCAAGTTCTGCAGCTTCTTTGCTGTAGGGCACACTGCACAGAAACACTGGCCTGCAGCAAGGGATCATTCATGGCCTGAGGTCTCTGAAGAAGCCCCAAAGTTAGAGCTTCCAAGGGAAATGTGACTATTTTGTTGGTGAAAGATAAAAATAAAAGAGTTTTAGTAAATATTCCAGATTTGGTGGACAGCCCAGTCTTAATAAAAAATCCATATACAGGAAGGACTGCTGTCTAGCTCACCACTCTGTCAATTAACCACCTGAAGGTAAGAATCAGTCATGACTTGGCTTACTTAGAGATAGATGGAAATGAGCAAGCAGCACAGCTGAAGGCTCTTGTTAGACCTAGTGTACTAGTCACAGATTAATAATTTAATTTCCTTCTGGCTTTCTGTCTCCAAGGAACTGATGAGCTTTGACACTACTCCTTTACCAGAATTGCAAAACTTCCAGCCCTAGGAGAAGTAAGAGTCCTTAAGTTCTCACTCACTTGAGCAGTTTCTTACCCATAATGTATTTTTCAGCAGGAAGATATAAAGATATACTGTCATCTAATGCTATTAAGTCATTTACACAATTAAAAAGTAATTATGAACAAGTATTGTTGGATTAGATGAAAATACCCTGTATCACTTGTCATGCATAATACACTGTAGCCTTGTTACATACAAAGTTTTGAAAGGTGAAATAAAATGCAATCCTTTATGTAATTAAATGTAGACAGGAACACAATACTAGAGTGAAGGTGCCTATGGTTTGTGATAGGCAGTTTGTATGTCAGCAGCCAGAATGAATTTAAGTTGAGTTTAATTACCAATTTTTGGAATTTCTCAATTGCTTTTCATAGAAATTATTAGCACATCATATCCTACTAAATAGTATTTATTAATGTAATTTAAAAACCTACCATATTAAATATAATTTAAACATCCCTTGTAAAACTCAACTATTAACTGACTACACACTGGCCACTAGGAAAAAAAAAAAAAAAAGAAAATAACAAAGAAAGGTTTTTACATTAATTGCAGCACTTTGATTAAGAGTATTTAGAATTAAGGTAGTTGTTCTTCAGTCTCCATATATAGAAGCCTTTGAATTTAAAAAATCCTATAATGATTAGATTCCTTGCCTGCTCTGAAACAGCTAAAGAGCCAAGATTGACAGCTCAAGCTGGGGCTTCCACAGGAAACGTCTAGAGCTACAGAGTAGGAGTAAAGTACAAAGTATTTGTAACCATGCACCAAGCCAGTACTTTAGGGGAGAAGAACACACAGGGACAATGGGGTAGAAAAGCAATTTGGAAAATCACCTGCTTGGCAGTTGAAGTTGATGTATCAAAAGCTGCATGAAAGGCAAATTTTTAAAAAGCAGGTAGTCAAAATTCTGCCTTGGAGTTCATGATGTATCACATTGCTCTTCTGGTTTGCAGAGCTCTCCAGGCTTGCATCAGGCAGCTCACACATTAGAGAGGCTGGTAATCTCAGAAGCATGTCCCTTTTCAGTTCTGGAATCTCACCTACATCCTCCCAAGTTGGCCCAAGGTCAGGTTTCTGGGATCTGCCAAGTTTTCAGCAGGGATGTAGATGGATTGCAGGGGCCTGTCACACAGCATACATTGTCATACATTTCCTGATGTGATATGCAGAGTGTTTCTACGCTGCAGTGTGACCACTGTTATAACAGAACTCATTTTAAATAACATAGCCCACAGAAAATTCTGCAAGATGTGTAGTTCTGGCAAGGACAGTGCTGTGCCTAAAATGGGAAGTATAGTGATGAGAAGCAGACTGATGAGATCCATCATCAGTTCCATCAATTCTTCCTTCTTCACTAAGCCCTACAGGTATTAATGGTACCAGCCCCTGCTCTCTTGTCACCCAGACCACTTCAGGAAGCCAACTGATAAGGCTGGTTTCATCCTATACTCAATGTCTACTGCACAAGGAGCCACAGACTCTCAGGGCAAAAATGATCTCATTTTCAAAAGATCTAGCATTAACACTTAAATTAAATAATGACTTATTCATTTATGTGAAATTTATTACATTGTATTTGAGATATAAGCACTAAATTTACTTAAGTAATGTTTTATTAATTTTAAAAAATTACTTGAAAGAGTAACAAATTCAACTTGCTACTTAAATTATTTAATTCCTTAACTGAGTAATTGTTTTACTTTACATTTCAAAAAGTATAAGAAACTCACAGTTGTTTCATGCTGTGAAATAGCTTTCAACTTTTTTAAAAACCACCCATGGTTCAGAAATGTTTAAATGTTAAAAGTTAAATCTTAAAGTCAGCTGTCATGAGCTCCTCAAAGCAGAGTGATAGCATATATATAAAAATACATTTTACTCCATAAACCTCAAATTTTAATATTTGTTCAGGTATCATATATTATTTTGTATGATAGCCTAAAACTTAAGTTGTAGTTTATTTTAGTATAGGTGGTAAAAATTAACATGGAGATGTCTAGGTATATCCTTACCTTGTTAAAACAGAGAGTGGAACTCTTAACTTTGTATTCAGTCCAACTCTTTATAGCTTGAACTCAATGATCTCAGAGATCTTTTCCAAGCTAATTGATTCCGTGATTCTACGAAGCAAGAATATGTGAGAGCATCAGCTCTAAGAACACCCAGGACTGAAGGTTGCCTACTGGCAAGAACAAAGTAAAAAAGCTAGAAACATTATCTTCTTTCCAGGGAAAAGCCTGGTGCCTTGAATATCATTTGGAGAACATGCCAGCCCCAGCTCACATTCAGCCACCCTCTCCATGCACACTGCCAAGCTCATATTGCAAAGGCAGGGTCCTGGGAAACCTATAGTGAAAGGAAACAAGGATGATCAACGTCATCTTCTTTCTTCTTGGGTCAAAATGAGGTAAATAAGTTTGTTCATCTTGGAAGATGGATTGAGTGGGATATAAATGTTAATGAGGGATACAATCATGGATGTCACAGAGGTTGTGAATACTGAAGCGGTGGGGAGAGCTGCAGGGACCTCTGTGAGAAGCACAGTTTGAGCTGTCCCATGCTGGGCACAGCTGGTTCCAGCTGTCTTCAACTGACCTCCATCAGGGTCCCACAGCCATGGGCTGGAGCCTTGGGTTAAACACAAAACAGTGAAAACTGCTGCACAGTGAGAGAGAAGTTAGAGAATAAGTCCTCTGAGTACCAGCTGAGGGAGCTGGGATTGTTTAGCCCAGAAAAAAGGAGGCTCAGGGACCTGAAAGGAGGTTGAGGGTCGATCTCTTCCCCCAGGCAACAAGAAACAGGACAAATAGACACAGTTTTAAGCTATGCCAAGGGAGGTTTAGGTTGGACATTAGGAGGAATTTTTTCACAGAAAGTGTGATTAGACATTAGAATGGGCTACTCAGGGAGGTGGTGGAGTCCCTGAAGGTGTTTAAGAAAAGATTTCACATGGCAGATGGTGCCATGGTCTCATTGACAGGGTGGTGTTGGGTCAAAGATTGGACTCGGTGACCTCAGAGGTCTTTTCCAACCTAATTGATCTTGTGATTCTTGGAAGTGAGAATTTGCATGAGTTTCAGCCCTGCAGACAATCAGGCTGGCGAAAAAGAAGAAGGAGGTGTCCCAGACACCAGAGCAGAGATTCCTCTGCAGCCTGTGGTGCAGACCTTGGGGAAGCAGATGTCCCTCTGCAGCCCATGAAGATCCATGGGTGAACAGAGATCCACTTACAGCCCATGGAGGAGCCCACACCACACCTACGAGTTCTTTCAGCCTGTTTTCTCCTCTGCCTTATTGAAGAGGGGAGTGAGAAGACACTGGGCGGGTGTCTGGCTGCCAGACAAGATCAGGACACCAAATTCTTATTAAGATTTTGACAAATTCTGAGAGGTAGAACTCATTTGCTTAAGAAGTAAATTGTGCACCAGTAAAAGAAAAAAAAATATGACACTGAAGAGCAGGTTAAATAAAGCCAAATAATATAAAGTGTGCAGTGTAAAGGTAGTTCAAGTTGGCAATGTCATCCATACTTTCCAGTCTGTTCTTTGAACCTGCAGGTGCAGCTCACCCTGAATGCAAGGAAGGACTTTATTAAGATCTAACTTACCAAGAAAGTACACATCACCTAAAGAGCTATGTCATGGAAGAATGTCTTATATAATTTCCAGGAAAAAGAAATTAATACCAATATTATATAAAATACAAAAACTACATGGAGTCTGTCTTCCAGATGTTACAGCCCCTGAGCAGAAGAAAACCTTTTCATTCTGCAATATGATAGGAAGTCAAAGGATTAATGCTAATACCATAACAACAGATATGCATGAAAAATGTGTGCATTATCACTCTGCCCATTCCCTTCAATAAACTCCTAAAACTGCAGTCAGGAAAGCACCAGCTTGAAAAGAATGAATGGCATATACGCTGTGTTTCTGGCTGATAGCACAATGTTCAGGTAGTGAGACAATGACAAATTCCAGCGCATGCTGCTGAGAAAGAATTATACATGTGGAAGCCAATTAGGGCTAGAGTTCCAGCATTTTCTAGCAACCTTCAGATCTTGTGCATGCCAATTTTAATTGTGGGTGCCTTTTGCCAGGAGTTCAAAACCAAGTGAATATATGATATCATTTAACCCTCATCCCCTCAATAAATGTGACTCATCTTGATTTCAAAATCAAACACTGTGTTGAATTTTAAGTCAGTTACATCCGACTAAGCTCCAGCTGCCTTTTCAGTATACATTTTCTAGTTTAGTTTGGTGAAGTATATAAAATTTAAAGAGCTCTAGGAAAAAAAATTAAGGAGCACTGAAGAGAAGTGTGTTTTATGTTAAAGTCATTCCCATGAACACCTGTGAAACTGTTGAGTTTAATTGGGCCACATCTGCTCCTGATTTTGCAAGTTCTGACTGATTATCTGTCCTTATATTGTATTGAGTATTTTCTTTTCTGTATATCTTTTGGAGTGCAGTTACCTAGGATGATACACCTGAGATATGAGCAATAGAAAAATCTGCAAGCTGTGTGGTATTTGGTAGTTCTCAAAGACAGACTTTCAAAAGGCAGACAGATTTACAGGCCTAGTTAGTATGGCTTCAAAAAGACTAGCTCTGGCAATGATGTGGTTTATACTGACCTCACAGAGACCAATAGATATGGAGAATCAACAGTAGAAATAGAAGCAGAAATTACAGTTTCCAGGTGGAATGTTTCCTTTGCATAATGTAAAAACAAAACTGTCACTGCTTTCTTCAGAGGAATTCCATGCACTGTCACAGGAGACAGTACAAGGCCATATCATGTCCTGAAATGCACTTTATATCTGCTCATTTTATGCAACATGGGTTATACTGATTCATTGTGGCAAAAATCCTACCGACTTCCTGGATTAGACTCTTAGTGCATCTTTATGAGTCAGAGCAGCAGTAAATCATTATTATCTCAATGGATTTAAAAGCAGAGAAAAAGAGGAAAAAGAATATCACAAGGTGGAACATAAGCAAGACTGTTCAGTTCAACACTGCTATTCTACTACTGTAGAATGTTAAATTAAATGTACAGTTTCATTCAATTTGAATGAAAAACTGTCTGAACTCATGATTTTGCTTCTGCTCAGCTCAGAACTGCCCTTTCTGCTCTTCAGTCTCATTACAAATGCTTCGCTCCTAATGGAGAACAAACCCAATCTGCATTCCCATAATACACAAATATTTGGAGAAACAGCTCATGAAAGGTTGCCAATGGCATTCAGAAAGAAAGATCAAGTTGTATCTGAATTTTCTTTAACAGCCTAGTAGATGGAATACTGTAGTAGGTGGATATGGATGCTAGCTCTGGAAAGCTAGCCTGAGAAATTCATGGGAGGATGTGAAAACAATCCTCACAGACAGAAAACAGCCTTCCAGGTGCTGTTTGTCTGCCCAGTGTTTTCTTGGCAAGAGAAGGTCAGAGGGTGTTATACACCACTGACCAATGATGGTGATGTAGTGGTTTACTAACCAATAAGAGTTTCCTTTCTGTACTTTCCACGTACCAGTCTATAAAACTAGCCTGAAGCAATAAACTAGAGGATTCTCTTGTTCTGACTCCATGAGAGTCTGTGTCGCCTCTTTCCAGCCGTTCCTTAATAGAGCGACAGGTGGAAAATTCAGGTTCATCATCCTGCTCAGCATTAGGCAATTCAAAATGGATATAACCAGGATCCATACAAAGTGTTCTGATCAACAGGAGAAGAGCTATGCTAGGTGTTTTATGTTAGATTCTCCTTGAAGCCATGTTACAGACAGACACATGAGAATTAAGCTATTAAATTAAACTCTAATAATTTGTGGTCTCCCCAAAGCAAGAACAGAAGAATCTGTGCAAGTCAGGAAAAATTAAAAATTATATAATAAAAAATAAAAAGCAGAGTTTACTATTTATATTGAAGTTTGCTAGAAAATCTATCCACTGAAAATGAGGAGAGTTTGACCACTGATATTTGATAGAGCACTGAATGTTTTTAAAAAATAATTTTAACTATCATATCTATTTGGCTGAGGAACAGTGGTAGCAAGCCCTAAGTATGATAGGAAAATGCAGACTTTATACAAGATTTAAAAAGCCATGTAGGAAATAAGTGGCAAAAAAAAAAAAAAATCTTTTAAAGTAACAGCACACCTGCAGCCTGGAGACAGTTCCGTTTTCTCCTGTCAGGAATTTAAGTAAAAATTAGTGCTTAAATATAAAAATATTTTCCTATCCATTTTTTTTTTTTTTCAGTACACAAATAGTTTATCTGGAATACAGGAAAACAAAAGCAGTGTATTCTTCCTCTGTAAACATTATTAAAAATATTGTCCTTCAGAAGATTTCCTATCTGTCAACAAGAGCTATCTGTCTGCTTCAATAAACTCCTTAGGTGCCTCTTCTTTATTTTTGAGAAAAATTTCATCTAAATTTGATCTCTAAAAACTCTAGGTGACTGTATGTGATCCATAGCTGTTAAAAAGAGTAACAAAGCTTTAAGAACAAATTTCCATTTCAGGCAGGGTAGAGGTAGAAACCTGAAATTAATCTGAGGAAGAAAAAGGGCACTTTCACTTCATAAGAACCCTTTTGTTTTAATAATTTAAAAATGTTATTAAAAGCATTCTGTAGTTGGTTAATTCTAAGTTCATTAATATGATTAAAATCTGGGGGAAAAACCTTTATGTTACTGTCAAGAAGACAGTAGAGTGAAATGATTTTTAAGAAATTCAAGCATGTAAAAATACTTATGGTGTGATGGGGATTTTTTTACTCTGGAAGTTATTCACCCATCTCTTCCAAACTATTCAGATGGCTTCATTATATCCTCCAGACCCGCTACTGCTTTTATATTTTCTTCACCAAATTGAATCTAACTTCCCTTTCAATTTTTTGTTCTTGCTACAAACCTCAAAATCTAGCCTGCTGGAGCTCAGGACATTCACTTGAAAAACTACGTGTTTAAAACTGCATGGACCCTATAATGACTAGATATTGGTAATGCAATATCTCCTGCTTCCATCTATGGACAATTACATAAAAAATGTTTATCCCTCTTTATCGTATGCTTCATATTAACATATTTGTCATAACAACAGATTTTCCACAATACAGAAAAAAGAAATCACAACTTCCCATAGCTGGAAATATCTCAAGTTAAATGTGATCTGTTCTCAAATTTTAAAATAAAATTTTACATTTTCCCATTAAGAATATAAAGACATTAAATTTAAGAAAATATTCATATTTAGGGGGGATAATTTTTTAAAAGTCAAGAAAATTACCGTTTTCCTGAGTCATGCACAGGGAAGATGCTGAAAACACTAATTAGTCATTAATGGATATAAATTTGCTTTCTTAATGCCTCAGAGACAAAAGGCTGTTAAATGTTATTATTTGTGCAATAATAGAGATAGATACAAGTTTCCACTTCAGGCTCCCCTTGTACTAGAAATTGCAGGCTAT
Source organism: Poecile atricapillus (assembly GCF_030490865.1). Taxonomy (NCBI): domain Eukaryota; kingdom Metazoa; phylum Chordata; class Aves; order Passeriformes; family Paridae; genus Poecile; species Poecile atricapillus. The sequence continues at coordinate 56,700,796 of NC_081249.1, read as the reverse complement.
AGAATAATTAAAAAAAAAAAAAATCCCATCACAAATAATCCTATGTTATAAAATTAGATTTCAATAAATTAGATAACTAAAGCAATGAAAGGGACAGTACGCAGTGTAAAGCTGTGTTTTAAAGCATTTTTCCTGAAAATTGTTGTTCATGTAAACATTGAACCAATATCTCCAGCCAGACCAGTGGTTGGCTTAGTCAAAAGTCCTATGGCTTTCTTTTGTTCAAACCTTTTCGCTACTCCAGCAAGCAGAATCTTAAGCAAACATAAGCAGCATGCTGACTAATTGCAACCTGTCATAATAAATGACTGGATCCACTCAAATTCAACAGCTCATGTAAAGTACTCCCAGGTGAATTGTGCAGATGAAAGAAAAGTCAGTTTCATTTATTTAGTATTCTGTTGTTCAGTTGTGTACCTTCTTGCAGCCTAGGTTATCATAATACAAGTCATACCTTCTGGGGATATATTTTTAGAGCTGCTAGTAAAAGAATAACCCCTCTGCTTGAAAAGCTTCCAATAAATAAGGAATCCTGACAAATTTGACAATCTGCAGGAGACAAAGCTGTGTGGTGGAAAACAATATCAAACTGAAAGAAAAATAAAAATAGCAAATGTGAGAAAAGGATTGCACAACTTTCCTACAGATCTACACAGTAAAGGTTTTGATGAAACAACAGTTTTATTGTTTACAACAAAAAATACTATTTTTATGGTATTTCAAACCTAAATAAATGGCATTTAACTAGCAAATAGACTGTTAAATAAAAATAATTAAGAAAAGGAGTAGCATTTGAGATTGGAATGTGCCTTTGACTGATTCAGTATTATATATACTACGTTCTAAAATTATTTTAGCTGAGTGAGAATGTACAATCTACTAGAACTCTTTGGAGATTTTCTAAGTACAAAAAGGTGGAGTGAAATGTGCTGCCACCCTCCAAGTTAATAGGTTTTTCTTAAGGCTTTTCTTAAGTACATGTTTCCCTGACTAGCTTTTACAAAATAAGCCTGAGCCACCTTCAAAGCATCTGGAAACCACTTCCTCACTCTCCCAAATTTGTGTTAAGGCGAGTTAAACATTCTGTGAACAAATTGTGCTTCATTGCATTTTGTATTTTGCCCTCTGTATTTGGAAGCATCAACCAAGCCGTCATAAGGAACCACAAGATTATATCCTTCCCAATCTACCCATATTAATTATAATCCTGAAGCACCAATATCCATTCAAATTGTCAGCTCTACTCACCTGAGCAATTAAGTATGTACATTCCATTTTTCAATTTTAACTTCATTCTTTTTTAACTTTTCTTCTGGAAGTTATTCATCCATCTCTCCCAAAGCAGGATTTCAGAGAAAGAGGAGGAAGAGAACACACTATCTCCATCATGTTTTCTCTGTCTCTTTTTTCCCTTTTTGAAGGAAAATTTATGTGTCACTTCCGTTTTCCAAAGTTACATCTCAAAATCTAAGAAAGGATAATCTTGACTACTCATCCCATCAAGGTGTGGAAGCAACCAAGTACTGTACTTACCTAAAAATAGTGAATCCTGGTAATAACCTGCTCTTTACCACCTTAGAATGACTTCATGGAGAATTTCCTCTAGCAGTACAAGAAATGGCCTTCAAAACATCACCATAAAAACTTTCTGTCAAGTAAGGAATCAGATTTTAGAAGTCCCAGGCACAACGTTATATAGACCATATATTTAATCTTTGGTTAACTAAAATAATTTTTCAGGCCTTTCTCTGGGGATCTTTGAGCAAGACTTCCTCAGATACTCTCCACAGTCATCATCAGGCTCCTAACTGCCAATACCCCCTCACCTTCTTGTAACTTGAAAAACTTTGCCATATCTTTTGGGATCTCCACTCTTGGCTCTCCAGCACTAAGTGACCAGCACATAAGGCTGTTGTCTCAGCTTTCTTTCCTTTTCTTCTGGTTTAGCCCTGAAGGATTCTGCTGCTCTCCTACCTCTAACCCTTTTCCTATCCCTAAACTCCTACCACATATCATGGGAAGTGTGCTGTTTGCCCAGCTTTCACCATTATCTTTGCATAGTATATAGGCAAGCACCTCTGCTTATATTTTCATTTCTGCCTAGAAATCTTGCTGTGTCAGGAGATTAATATCTAAATATCTCAGCAGGGATTTCATACCAGGCCTCACTGGGCTTCTTGGGGAAACAGTTTATTCAGTGCAGTGAAGGTTTTTCACTGCAGAAAGGGTAAATTAACAGAACTGGTGGTGAGAAAAGAAGTTATAACCTCAGTAAAACAGCCGGGGTTTGAGTGTGGACCTGTATTGGGCTTTAGAAAATAAAGGAATTTGATTATCATATCTCAATAGAAAAGCCAATTAGTTTAATAATGAATAATAGTTACAGCAAGATATTCTGGTAAAAATAATAAATTAGAGCAGAAGATAATGGTCATCATAAAAGGAAACAGTTGAAGAGGAATTTTATTTTCAAGACATAAAAAAATGTGGTAAAACGTGTGTTTTGCATATATTTGTTTCGTAGCATTTTCCACTAACTCAAAAAACTGTCATTTTGACACAAAATATTAAAACATTGCTACATGTCATCTAAGATTTCAATCTTATCTAAAAGATAAGATCTTTTATGTACATCTATGCCATTGTAGTATTTTACTGTGTCACAATGTTGCCACATTTATCCTCAGAAATTATTTTCAATTTCAATTTTAATCTCAATGTTTGAATTAAAAGTGTAAATTGACTAATCTTGTGTGAGTCCAGCTTGTGTGGAAATTAAGGTGGGTAAAATTATTTGCAGTTTTACTCAAATTTTTCCAATAATTTGCACAAATCTGTTGTGACAGAAAGGTGGTCTGATATATCTTACAAATATTTTTTGTCATTCTACTTTTGTAGAGTTGTGTTAAATCACTTTGGAATAGAAAAGAGTTGAACCTGACAGTTCCTGTGTGCTGGATAAGACCCCTCTTTGCTGTATCACCACAGGAGAAGTGCACTAGGTAGGGTAAACCCCAGGAATCTATACTGTTGTTTCTGCTTTCTGAATCTGGACCATTTTTGTCTTAGCTTCCACAAAAAAGGGACCGAAAATAAATCTGTAAGTTCAGAAGGAACATTTTGCACAGTCTGAAATAATTTTGTGGAGATAAGCCCTGAAGTATGTTCATCTTGCTATGATACTTGAATGACAGGAAAATCCTTCTTCAATTCTGCTGAAACATTTATCCTTCTTTTTGGCCCCATACACAATAAAGTTTGCCTCTTTTGATTTTAAACTCCTCAGGATGGAAATTATATCCTCTTGAACACCAGTAAATCCATTGTACAATGGAGTGGAACTATTTATGGGGTTCCTAGGGAACTAGTGTTCTAAAAACAATATTAGGGAAATTTCATAACATTTTCAAGACATGAAAACCTACCACGTGTGGCTTGCTGTATTCCTGTTCTGAATTGTGGCTAGGACCATTATCTTAAAACTGCAACAGTATCAGTAGTAATAACAAAAGAATTTCAAGCTTATATTTATCTACAAATATATCATAAACACAAAAGAAATATTCATACCAAATATGCATATGAAATATAGTAGATATTTTGAAACAGAGAAATAGGATAGAGGACTGGAGCTCAATTGTGGCAGTTGTTTTAACTGCTCGTGATTTTAAATGGAGATAGATTAAAAGACACCTCACATAAAATTAAAGAAAAATACTAATAGAAACAGTCAGCCAAATATCTCCACAACAGGTAAATATTATTAATAGAGCCAAATATTATTTATAGACACATTACTTTCATCTGATCTGGCACACTAGCTAATAGTGACTAAAAATAATTATAGGCTGAGATGTTTGCAGATAGACAGTGACCTCATTAATTGCTGCGATGGAGATGCTGGTAGCTCCCTGCAGCGAACTATTCTAGAAGTGCATCAAATAACAAACAATGACAGCTAGCTCATAGTGAGTGAAGTCTGACAGATGGTCAATAAATTCAAAACTGACACATTTTTGTAACTAAAAGGTAGGTTTGAAGTCTTTTGGGGTTCCAACAGTGCTTCTCCTGAGCACCAGCTCTGGGTCATAAAAGTTAATACCCAGTTCAAGGCCTTCAAATATAAAGGAAAGAAGAAAAACCCAAATCCTCTAGTGAGTAATCAAACTGCAGTAGGCTCTAGTTTCTAGCTACCAGTGACACTTCCTCATTCACTTGCACTAGGAATGCTGCATCATTTCTAGTCTGCCACTGCACCATGCTGTGCACCACCACAATGCACTTTATGCTAATGTGATGAGATGTCACACAGTTTGATATGATGTGGAACAACACAGTGGTGAAAACTTATGGACCAACGTAATTACTTTCAGATAAGAATTATTAACTCAGCTGGCAGAACTCAGATCTAAATGTGCATGATCTGAGGATAAATAAATAGATTAGATAGATTTACTAAGAACAATTTGCAAGAATGGTTATTCTGTTGTGTCTGACTCTGCAAACAGTTCTATTTAAAGTGCTTCTCCCTATACAATAGTACAGACGTATTCATCTCCCTTTTGCCCTTTTCAAGACTGCCACCTTTTATTAATATTTACTTGTTTTCTGAGTTTTGCCCTTTATAGTTAATTAAAACAAACATTTTTGGGGGTGTTGGTTATTTTTTAAATAGCTGGATTAGCTAACACTCTTTTAATGAAATAACTCTCTTTGGTAGTAGCATTATTGAAGGAGTAATCACAAAACTGGTAATTAAAAATAGATGCCTAGATCCTCAGCAGGAATAAAGCACTTTTCCATTTTGGAACAGAGCCAGTTCCCTTTTCTGCAGCACTGTCCCTGGAGTCCTCATGACCTGTTTATTGAGGGAGTTACACTGGACCAGAGACATACAGCAAAAGAAAACTTGCAAATCATGTTTACAAATAACAACACTTTGACAGATGATTTTGTTTGTAGTTGCTGGGCTTGTTCTTGGAAGCACTGAAGAGGGTAAGACTTTTTTCAAAATTCAAAACCCAAAAATGTAGACAAGACATGTGCAGGCACAAATCTGCAAGTGAATATATGAAAATAAGTACTGTGCTTTCAGAAACTGAGAATAGGGAAAAGGGAATGTGTAAAGGGAAAGAAAAGGGAAAGAGAAGGGAAAGGCTCCTATCTAAGAAAAGGAGGACAAAGTAAACAATGAGCAACACCAGTAGAAGACACAAGTTGTGGATTGAAGTGATTCCACCACAAGATTTCAAGAGGGCCCAATATCCTGGAAGGCTCTAAGGATCAGTGATGCATCTGGTAGTTCTGCAGTTCTGAACACAACTAAGTACAGGCAGAATAGGTGACTTTTTGGTTATATTTAACTTGGAATACTTAATGGTGCAGTGAGATGTTCTCTAAAAGCTAGAGACCTGGAACTAACACATTTGATAAGAAACAAACACATTTGATAACAAACACTGTACACATTTATGCTGCTAAGAATAGACAGGAACAGGTGACAGCATGGCACTAAGTAAAGAGCAGAATATTTAATCCATGTCCCTCTTCGGCTGCTATACAAAAGTCATTTATGGTTTATAAGAGAGACAAACAACACAGCAGCTTCCTAAATAGTATGGTTTTTCAGTTCAGCTATAGAATAAAGCAAGTGAAGAATACATACAGCTAGTTCAGCCTTCCTGTTTGAAATATTCTTGCTGTGAATTTGAATATGGAAAAAGAAAACTGAATTACTATACAGCCACTGATAAATCTGTTTATGAATCTCATCAGATATTTTCTAAATATGGGATCCATAAAAAAGGATGTCCCGTGTTGGGCTAAGGGCAATCACCAAAACATTTCAAATATCCTAAATTATGCTATACCTTTATATTACCTTACTCTGCCATTGCCTATGCTGAAAGAACAATCTACTGTAACCAGTCTCACTAACAAGAATCAAAACTGTGGGGTTCTGTTTTCAGTCACATTAGTTCAGTAAGCTTGATGCATCCCAACAAGGACTAAAAACAGTGTTACCTGACATAAGTAGCTATTCATGCAACTGAGGGAGAAAATTACAAATAACTTGCAGGGAACTGTTTAGGAACAATTGCTAAGAAGCAATTTTTTTTCCAAGAAAATTATTCATTCATGAGCATTAACTAATTAGTGAAAACTGTGACTCAAAGTAGGATAATACAAAATCAGACAAAAAAAATAAATTCACTGAAACTATATCTGTAAGTAGTGAACCAAACCAGAACCAGGTCTCCTGACAACCACTTATCACCTATTGTCACTAGCCAATGCTGATGTTTGTAGCTATTGCTACAAAAAAGAGGAACCTTTAAAATGTGTTGGATTTTGAAAACCACTTCCTTTCTTTGCATTGTATATTTTTCTTTCTTTTTCCATTTGTTGCATTTGTGAAAGGATTCAAGAAGAACTACTTGATTTTAAAGGGAAAAATATATCAAAGTTTAATTTAGATTAATGAACAGAGAAAATATGTTGCTTATCTTTTTTTTGCTCATTAATGTTAGGCTTTTAGGCAGCTTCTTAAAAGAGTTATTAAAAAAAAACACAGCAAAACTAATACAAAACTTGTCATTTCCCCCTTCTTATTCCCTGTACTAAGCTCAGTAATACTTTTAAAGGCTGTATTGCAAAACAACTATAAATGATAGAGTGCTTAAGGATTTCTTCAAGCAGATTGTTATGAAAATGAGTTGACCTCATCCCCTTTTGTCAATAAAATAGGATATTACCAAAAGGCAGCTTTTGCAATTACATGTGAATTGGTTTTCAGGCTTCACAGAAAGGTCGATTCAAACAGTGACAAACATCACCTTGGTAGGCACCACTGCCTACCTCCAATTTGGGAAAGCTTTTATTAGCTCACATTCATGCTGAGGGTCAGCTTTTCAGTGTTCTTTTCTGAGAGACTGAGGCATGAAAGCTCTTGAAATCTCCATTTACTTAATGAAAATAATATTACTGAATGAACGATAATCAAGTGATGTTTTCATTATGCCAAGTAATTTTCTGCCAGTATTTCAATTCCCCTTAGCAACATGTATCTGTGAGGGTTGCAACCTCTAGGCTCTTTACAGCAACCATCTCTCACTCCTGCAAAGGACATCTTGACCACGGGAGGGTTAGACATTTGAACATACCAAATTAGCTGTCTAGAGCTCTCTTTGCTGCTCCACTCCTAAACAGAAATTTCTTCGTAATTTTTTTTATTGTTACTTATTTCTGCAAAGTATATGTCTTTTGATACAGTCATGTTAATTGATGAAGAGCAGCAATACAGAAGGAGGGTCTTGTAAAGTGAGACCCACTGTCAGGGAGAGACAGGAGTGGGGCTGTTCTCTGCTGCGGCCAGGAGAGCCAGGAGCTGCAGCAAGGATGGCAGGGCACGGACCTGGCTGGCAAAGAACACGGACACTAAATGAGGACCGCAGGGCAAGTCCCGTGGCAGAAAGCCAGTTTAGCCAGCATCTAGGAGCCAGGCAAGTCCATGGTGATGAGATGAATTCAGGGTGAGTGTAGGAGTTCAAGTCATCAGGTCAGGGCCAGGATCAGTGGCAGGCACAGAAACTCATGCACAGACTGAGGTTTAGCACCCCTCCCGAGCAAAGAGAGGTCAGGACCCAGCTCTTTTCCCAACAGCCTGACTCAAGGTCAGAGCTGCACCATACTACAACTGGCTAGGAGCCTTCCTTTAAAGTATCTTTTGGAAAAATACCCATTATCTCTAACACTTACATGTCATGGATTAGGACCAAATTAAGGTTATAAGGGATCCTAAGGATGGAAACACGTTTTTGTGTCAAAGTTTCAAGAGGATTAACAGAGCTGTAGAAAATAAAAGCAAAGCAGAGGATTTGCAGAGTAATGTCTACAACAGCTCATTGTTGAAAAAAATCACTGCAGACAAAACAAGACTTTTAATGGTTTTTCATTGATTCTACTGAAAAGAAGTTGTGAACTTCATCAAGTGAAAACCCTTCTGAAGCTAAGGGCTTAATTTTATGAATAGGACTTAATAAATAAGTAGATTTGGTTGTAATCATAAGCATTTTATAACAGCATGAAATTGTGGGGATGTTTTGTGTGAACAGAGATGTATCCAGGAAGAACTTAGAAATCTTTAATTAATTTAAATTGTATTTGACTAACACTTTTACTCTTGAAAATGTAAGAAATTCCTTTTGCAAAGAAAAATCATTAAATTCCATCACATTTTTTCCTTTTTTTTCCTTAGAATTATTCATCTAGAAATGTTGTTAACAACATCTTTTTAAATAAGAAAACAATTCTAAGATAAAATAAAATTGACTTAAGTCAACAGAAATACCTTGTTCAGAGTGACATACTTTTTTCAGATTTTTAACACTACAAAGGGTAGAGGATTGTTTCATGCTTTTGTCTGGAATTTTATGTTCAGCTAAAAATCAGTTATGCATAAAGATCTAGTTAAGACATAAGGATATTTCATGAACACTATTAAATAAACTTCAGTATCTACAAAATCTTAACATTTTTCTGTTTCACAAAATGATTTGCAGTTCTAGTTTTAAGAAATGAAAGCTTATGAAGTGCTAGGTATTTGTCATGGTTTTAAACCAGTAACTAAAAAAAAGATTACTTATTTTTTGCTGTGAGATATGGATTAGAACAAGAGCAAAACAGGCTTAAAACTTAAAAGGAATAAAGAAAATTTATTAACAAACTACAAGAATAAGAACACCAGAGTAAACTTCCAGAAAACCCTTTTTTTTTCCCCTACTATCCACCATTCCCTTGTTCACATGACAACTGAGACAAAAACTTTGGAACTTTGGTGTTTAAAAACAGTCCCAATTCTTGCCAGAGTCTTTTCATCAGTCTTTGTAGAGAAACAGAAGTCTCTTTCTGCTAATTTATAGAGTTTCTCACAAGAAAACTATTTCTGCTATAGTTTTCTATTGCCCTGATGTCAGCTGCTCAGAAGTGCTGGTATCAGAGTTCACTCCTCCCATTTCACATCACTCTGAGGTGTGTTATGGGCCATGAGTTTAGGGATGGCATTTTAAGGATGAGTTATTCAAAGGCAAAAGTCTTCTTCATCTGTCTCTGTGAGCTCTACTAGAAAACAGTTTTCTCATTGCCTCTCAAGGCCTCAAATCTTCCAGCACTTCACTGTATCACAATTATTCTACTTTTTACTCAAAATTTACACTTTGAACACTCCATTCCTCCCTACATACTTTATCATGAAATAAAGGAGTCCTTTCAGGACTTTATTGTCCATCTCCATAGCTTTAACAGAAAGATATTTCAGCTTATAAAAACATCTCCTTATTCTCTGCCTTTCCTGAAGCTTCTTTTCTTTCCTGTCACTGGTAGTTTATAAAGTCTCTTTTCATGTTGATTACTCTATTTTTCTTTTTCTGGATTAAAAAAAAATTAATCTGCAAGTCTCATCTGGGTAATGAAAGGGTTAAAATCTTGCCCAGGCTTTGTAGATGGTTCTGTGATCTCTGCCAGAGCAGCAGCTGGAGCTGTCTGCGATAGAAGATTCTTCATGGCTGCTCTGGAGAGTGTGGTCGCTGTCTCAGCCCGCCGGAGGTTCAGAGCCCCTTTCTTTCTTCACTCGGCAGTCTGGTGAATTCAGTCATAGCAAAAACTGCAGCCGAGCCAGGGACCGGCCTGGCCTGGCCAGAGCCCGGGGCAAGCCCCGCAGGCCCCATCTCCCGGCCGGGAGCCGCTGGGCCCAGCCCAGCCCCTGCCCGGGCTGCATGGCCTGGGCAGGGAACGGGAGGCCAGCCAGAGCTCTGTTACCTTTCACAGCCAGGAAACAAAAAGACAGCAAGAGTGATCTGACTTTACATCTTAAGGTAGGGTTCACAAGTTGATCTCACTTTTCAATGGTCAAAACTGCTGTCAATTCCCAGTAATGACCGATAATTGGTCAGGAGAAAAAAAACTCCCATCAGTCCCCAGCAACTTCAACTTCCTTAGCTCTCAAAACTACCTTAAAGGTAAAGTCACCCCATGACAGTATTATAGCAGACTAAGATTCCCTCATGAATCCAAGACCTAATACAAGCTTTCTGACTTTTCTAGTATGTTTCAGCTCTGGAAACACTTTGTGAATTATATTAGTGCTAATCCACTGTGGGATAACAGTATATAATAGAATATGAAGAGATGCAATTATGGTTTTCTGTATACAATTCAATAATTCCAAAATGCAAGTAATTCTTTTTACAGACAGACATTTCTTACTCTCATAGATTTAGTGTTTATTATGACCACAGATATGAGCCACAACAGAGGTTATGCCATCACTGATTGCACTGTCCTTTACCTACATATCAAAACATAAATGTAAACTCATTAATTTTCTAAGAAATCAGGTTAGTCAATAAAGAAACTTCCAACTTTCTAGTATGTAAGATAATTTATTAGAGCTTGCTTAGATATTGTTATGTAGCAGATACAATATAAACATGTTGACATACTGGGACTGTTTGGCTGGGATGATAAAAATTTTTAGATCACCTCAGGGTTGAACTACACCTATTTAGATAAATATACAGCAGTTCAGCTATGTCAAAAAGATTCAGTAAAGTCTATGAAATTATTAGATAAACTTTGGTGCCGCTCATTGTTTATTTTAGGTCAGGAGGTTAAGAATCATAACAAACATACATCATTTGGAGTGCTGGTTCAAGCTTAGCAGGTTTTCCTGATTCAGTCCACTCAATATTGTGAGACTCATGTTCAAAAAATTAAATATGACACTTCTTCCAGAAATACTAGCAACAGGCCTGGGAGTCATAGGGTTAGAGTAACTAATATGACTGACACTCTTAATGGGACACCTCAAATGAACTTTTTCAAGGATTTGGATTAATTAGTTAATGGATTAATCCCAGAGAAGCATTATTAGCAGAAGCATGGGTGATGTGTATAGGGATATATAATAGTTAATAATAAAGGTAAACTAGAGAAGTCCTTCTGTAACTGTGGAAAATAATAGCTGTCAGGAAAGGTAACTCAATGGAAGTGCAGCATCACCAACCACATTGCACCGAGAGTTGCACCAGCCCTGTCAGCAAGTGCTTGATGCTGGGAGCTAGCCAGACCATTCTGGCCAATCCCAACACATCAGAGTGCAGTGTAATTTGGGAACAACCATATGGCAATAAACATGGCTACACAGATACAGAGCAGCCCCTTCATCACAGTGTTATTAGGCACCAAGAACACTATGTGACAAAAAGAGAGCAGACTGTCTGGGGCTGCCTTCCTGCTGCCTGCATATATGAAATATGCTAGCATAATGTTTTGCTTTGCAACCTCGGAGAGATAAGTATCCTGTCTGAAATTGAATAAACAAATATTTCATTACTGCAGTCAATTTTAACACACAAATCCTTCCACTTGTATGGTTAGAGAGCTGATAGGAGTCTGAAGGATATTGCTGAAATGCTTACAGCCTACACAAAAGCTCAGAGTTTCTTGTGTGTTAAATTGGTCACATTTCCTTCCACAGAAGAAATTGCTTACACTGTTCTCACTTGCAAATACATTTGCGAACACTGAATAACGTAGGTTGACACATTTAAAACAGATATTTAAAGCTTGATAGAACCTGATGCATGTGCTATTATTTTTTCTTTTGCCTTTTTTTTATTCTTTTTGCTTTTTTGCTTTTTTCTTTATACACATCAGCCAGGAAGCTTCAGCATGTAGCGAATAGCATAAACTGGCCTCTGTTTTCTTTTGTTTTTAGTAACAAGTCTAAAGTGTATCTACCTGCTGAGACAATAAACATGACTTCCCATGACTTTTCAGTAAATGGAGCTCACTTCTTAGGCTCTGGGGCATAGTCAATCTAAAATATAGATATGAGGGCTGGAATTATAAATTTCATGATCAGTGAAGTGTACTTATAGCAGCTACATTTTGAAGGGGCATTCTTTCATCTATTAATTACATTCCACTTCCCACTCTCACCAATACTAGCGACTCATCATTTTACATATTTAATGGAACACGACTAAAATACATCAGAAAATTAATCAGTATTCATACTGTACCAAAAATTTTTTAGACTTTCCGTTTATTTCTTTCAGGCAGGCTGCTAAGTCTTCAAAAATCTAGAAACAAAAGGAAAGGACTTACAAAAAAAAATTATTATGACGAGATAGCTGCAGGATATAACAGAAAATCAGTGTTCACTGCATAGCATAGTTCAATATAGAAAGTAATTTCCCAATCTTTTTCTGTATTTTTGGCTGCCTATTTCCTTGCATGTCATATATCACCATACAGATTTTTCAAAGTAGATATCACAATGACACTACCAGACTTCCTAGGTCTCATCTTTAAAGTTGAAAAGATAGAGAAATAGAGATGGAGAAGTATGCTGATTTGTTTTAGCAATACTTTAATTTTCCTGATTCTTCAAAATAAAGGATACAAAAAAGTATACCCAAGCAAAAAGAGTATGCTACAAGGAAAACTTTTTATTTTACTGCAGTTTTCATGCTGGGTATATCAAAATTTAAGCATTTATATATGTCTACATCCTGTATCTGTGACAGAATATTTTTTAAATTATTAAATTCTAAAATGTGAATGCCAATTAGCAGAACAAAATAATCAGAGACTTTTAAAAAAATAAATTGGCTTATTTACTCATAAAGAGTTTTTGATCCTTAAAGCATCACTCATCTGCTGTAAGGAAAATAGGATTTACAACTGCCTGTACTGGAATTAAGACTGAGGAAAATGAGAGTTTGGGAACTTGCTCATGGTGGATTTTCTGGGTTAGACTATGTCATTAAATACCTGGATATATTTACCCTTGCTGAAAAGGCTCCCAGTATGGATACTTACAAATTAGAAACAGTATAAAAAATAATTAATTAATTAATTAATTAGAGAACTTGGAATATATATATTGAAAATTGACTAAAAGTAGAAGATCCTTTTATGTTTCTCTAAAAAATTCATATGGGCTGAGACAGGACAGGATGTGATGGGATCAGTAGGGAAAGAAGGAAGAGAAGGTGCATGAAAAAAATACAAATGTTGCATAATCTGCCTGACAGGTAGAAGGAAATAGACCATGAGATTTTGTGTGCCCAGGTGTGAGGGAAGAGGTCATATCAGATTTAGTTTTAAAACCAATATAAGTTAAAGAAAGTGTGCAGAGAATGACGATTTCTTTGGGTTACTAAAAGTGCAGGATATCAGAATTTTCAGTCTAAAAGTTATAACCCTGATCCAGCCAACAATGATGGCAAGAAAAGTTATGCATTGAAATGCAGGCAAGGTAATTTTTTTTGCTAAATCTATGTATTTTCTATGAAATGTAAGAAAAAGCATCCATCAGAAACCCCTTAAGCCAGCCAGTTTTTATGTTTGCCTACCTAATGTTCATACCTTAAATCCTTTCTTTTTTGTTCTTTTAGAGCAATAGATATTACACAAAGACTAAAGATTTTGGAAGCATGTAATTTATTATGGCACCTGAAGATTAAAAAACTCCAAAAGACCTAACCACAATGAACTATTATTTGGAGGAAAAACTAGAGTTTCACCTGTCTAAGCGCACTAATCCTACCTGTAATGCCATACAGTCACTCCCCCTTACTGGCTTTAGCCCTGTGAATCCTTAATTCCTCTATGCAAAGTGGAACAACTTGAAAAGCAGGACATCAGAAGAATCTTGCCAAAAAATACCTGCAGGAACTCAGTGATAAAAGTAGGCAAAAGAGATAGCCAGGGAAGAGCCAGAACTTGATTCACCTGCATTTAGAAGAGTCTTGGATAGCTGAGGGGCTGTTGGATAAAAGAGAGAAGCAATCACTTTGTATAGCACTATGTAAAAAGAATGTCCAGGTGCATTCTTCCAGAAAAAAGCCACTTCAGGCCAAAGTTAAAAAGTTATATCTACTAGAAATTTATGATTTTAGACACAGCTCTTTGTAAAAAACAATTTTAGGAGGAAAGTCCTCAGGAATAATGTCAGTTTTACAAGACTCATTTCCTAAAAGTACTTAAGAACTTTCACAAATTATGCTGCTTCTAGATTTCATCTCGTAGTACTTTACCTATAACAGAACACATGCAAAACCAAAATCCTGGACTGAGATGGTAAAATGAATACAGGAGATGATGAGTCTCTGGAAGTTTTTAAGGTGTTTGGAAAAGGCCACTATGACCATGTTGCAAAACACAATCTATACTGGTAACCTTCAGACCAGATAGAAGTCCAATAGAATCCACAGAAAAACATAGAAGAACTTGCTTCTGGCAGCTAGGAGTGGCTTGACTTAAAAAATGACAGATCTTTAACCTTGTCTTCTAAGTTCTCAAAGGAAACAGGAATACAAATAACACTTTAGGCTATGCTAATTCATACTCTTTCCAGGTATCAGCAAGTAAAATTCTCTATGATATGACAATAATATAATTTATATTGTCATCATTATTATCATTATTATCATTATTATCATTATCATTATTATTATTACAGGCACAAATGACATTTTTTATGTTTATTATATGAATTGTCCCCCAAAAAGAAAGGTTTTTTTCTTTGTGGAAACACTAGCACATTTCATTTATTGCTAGAATTTACTACAACAATATACCACAAGCTTGCATTTTAATAGGGATAATTAAACAAAATATCAATCTAGTTACCTATTCCTAAATTGTTGGAGGATAACTCCAGGAAAGTTCCATGTTTAAAGTAGGTTATTTTGGAGGACTTTACATACAAAACAAAGCAATACATTGTGGAACATGATTTTCAGTTAGTCCACTTAAATTCTTGAATGTATAAAAGCAGGATTTCTGCCCTAGAAGGTAAGTGTCATAATTAAATTTTTTCTATTATTATTCTACTATTTTTTTATTTTCTATTTTATTTTTCTAATTTCTATTATTGTACTACTTTTTTCTCCATTTACATTTAGCGGTTTCTTTCTTTTTTTCTTCACTTTTTAACACTCAACAGCAATATGCCCACTCCATAATCCCTCAGATTTCCACATGCACCTGAAAACATACTGAAAACTAGAGACAAGAAAGCTGATGCAGTGTTTCCAGCCTGAAAAACATTTACATTTTCATTAATTTTTTATTAATGCATGAAATTAATTCACCAGTAAATTTTATTGGAACAGATGCTAAGTTTGTGAAAATCTCAGGGATTCATTGGATTTTTTAAAATTCCTTTTACTCTTGTACATAAAATTTATGAGGGTTTGTAGACAGTTTTTTTTTAAATTTTCACAAAATTTTAATTGAAACTGCTGACGAAACTCCCAACTATTGACCCTAAAATATGGATTCATCTATGGCTCTTCCAGGTTGATAAATAGGGTGTATGTTTCTTTCTAAAATTATTACTATATTGTTGCTCTTGTTGAAATTTTTTCATTGGGCTTGATTTCAAAGTCTGGCATATTTCCTTCTCTGTATATTAAGAGAAAGAGCAAAATAAATAATTGCTTGTCATTTCTGTACACTTTACAAACTCTCTGTAACGTAAAGCCCACATCACTTAAGTGGATGAGACAGAGGTTAAGACTAAGGTGTTTTAGTGAATTATACGGGAAGTTTACACAGTGCTAACACTTGGCACTAGCTGAGATTTAACTGTGGCCTACTTGTATGAGTACTGGCATTTGCCAAACACTCTTACATGATCATATGTTAATGTCGTGATGTTAATGTCATATGTTAATGCTTGTGTGAAAATATATGAAAAAAAAATACTGAAAGAGAAGAATCAGAAAGCAAAGTGATAAATAAAGCACTAGTTGAATATCCAATTACAAGTCAAAGACAAGCAAGGCTGAATTAAAACAGCAAATTCTAATTTCCAGTAATATAAAGACTCATACTAGAACTGAACAGAGCTAGAGAAGTGAAAATCCTGCTGCTCAGGGTAAGCCAGCATTTAAGATGTCTGGGTCTCAGCAGCTGTAAAACAAAAGTGTAGTATGTAGGCTTTAAGCAAGAGTCCAGACAGATCTAACATGAAGTGACTATTTCCTGGGGAAATTTTAACAACTGGAGATATAAGTATAAATTATATTGATGAAACAAGAAGTAAAGTAATATTTTTGGCACTTCCTCTTACAAAGACAAGAAATGTGGAAGCCTGAATTGGATGCTTTGAAGTGCAGTGTCGATGTTTTAAGTAAACACAATGAAAATTAGGTCTCACAGCTTCATGCCCATTTTCATGGCACTGCCTGGAGTTGGCATTTGAAATACTTGAATACTTGAAATACTTTATTTGAAATACCAAACAATTTAGTTGGTACACCTCAATGAGCATTTGATTAATTATTTTCAGTCATAATTTAGCGCTAATTGTGTAAATAAAAAATAACAATGCTATTATAAACATTGCCTTTGACTAATATTCTCAAGGTCTCTGCTATAACTGGAAGTCATGACCAGTGCTTGCTCCACAGTCATGTGTGTATGAATCAGTTGCTTTTCACTTCACATATTGACATCCAAATGAGGCACACTTCTTTGTGCAAAGGGAGGTTTCAGGACTAGAGTTTTATTATGGGTATTTCTGATAAAATTTCATTTTGAAAACTGCTTTTAAAACCATTTAAGTACCCATTAGCTCTCCACGCAGTATATAAATCAGATAATTGCAGAAAACAGCCCCAGTGAAGGATTCTCTATGGTCTTGGAAAGTGTGTGCTTCTAGTTAATCATCCAATGATATTGCATTGCCTACTTTGTGTGGCAGGTGAAGAAGAGAATAAATGAAGCCATAAAGAGACTTTATTGACACACCCATGTTAATTACCCTCCTTTTTGAGTATTTATTTGCATAGATACTTTTCAATTCTTCACAAGACTTTCAAGTACTCCATAAATGTATTTGATCACGTCTTTGAAGCCTTTCATTGAAAATATTATTATTCCTAACCATTTTCCCAGTCTCAGAACAGAAATTCCTTGCAAAATCACTTTGCTTATATTGAAAAAATATTTTAAACACATTTTTATATCCTCTGTTGACAAAATTCATAGTTTTTGCAAATAATCTTATAGGAAAATGAGTATCAAATTGGCTTTAATTGTCAAGGTTTATCAAGATAATTTCTCTGATGACTGGTTGTATCCAACTAACTGGGAAAATGAGGAAAGTTTCCACGAGGAAATGAAAAAGCACAACAAATAACAGGTGTTGTCAGCAAAATGGCACAAATATTGAGGACCAAGAAAAAGTACCACATGTTTAATGGACAGTAAGGTGGGTTGCAATGCCATCTGTGTCATCAGCAACTGGATATCTTCTGCCTTGTAATCTTCAATTTTTAGAGTAAATCCCTCTGGGTTTTCAGGTTTAAATCCTTTGGCAGCAAAAGATTGTAAATACTGCTCAACCATTAGAGAATAACTGCTCTGTAAGGTGTATATGCTTTGGTGTTCAGAAGGGGGACCATAGCAATTTTCAATGCAGCCAACCTCCATATAGCAAAAGAGAGTCACATTCACTGTTACGATAGACAGTTGTAGAAACTTACTCACATTTCCAGTTTCCAATGCCAAGCCACTGCATCCTCAGGGATGCAGAATTTTGAGAAAATAAGCATGCATTTCATGTCATCAGAAACAAAAGATTTTTCTCCAAGAGGAGATGAAATGCAAGATCTTGCCTTCCTGTAGTTATCACACTTTTGCCAAGATTATAGACAGAATTAATGGATAAAAGGAAGCGCACTATATTATCAAAGACATCCTCCCTACAGTTTTCTTTTGCCTGGAGGATGAATTGCTCCAGTGGATGTCCTCCCTGCCTTTCATGATGAGGTCAAGAAATTTGCTGTCACTACCACTGTTGTGATTAATGATCTGACTGGTAGTGACAGTAATCAAACCATAGACTCTGTACAGCTAGTTTGTGCTACTATCCCAGTGGCTGGAGTCACTGCACTGGCAGGGGATCTATCTGCTTCTACTCCAGACATCTCCTTGTGTCCTTCTTGAAGAAACCTATCATGAAAGTATGGGTGAAACCAAAACAAGTCATGACAATTAAAAGAACTAAACCATTACATTTTATTTTTAAAAACCACGTGACAAAACTTTGGAACATTTGTAAAAAGAGTGCATAATGAATAATTAAACTACTAATAATATAATCCTCTTAAAAGCATAGAACCACTGCTTGAGAAGATTAAGTGTCTAACAGCTCTCAGTACAATGAAAGTGTTATAAGGGAAGAAGCTGAATTTCCTTCTCTCTTTCTACACTTTTTGTAACAGATTTTCAGTGCATTCACTTTGATTATATTCTAATAAGTGTTCATTAGTTGAACATACATCTCTGTATATAAGTATTAGTAGGCAAAAGGTTAATATAAAAATATCACATTGCCTAAACAATGGTAAGGGTTAAAGGGTTAAATTTTGAAACTGATATGATGGCAAAGTCCACTGAAAACCTGAAGGCAAAGACAGAATGCAGGAAAGGAGATGACAGCTGAAATGAAATAGACTGATAAAAAGGTTATACAAAAATAACAATGGAAAAATCTATTAAACCTACTCTATTCTCAGAAATAAATTTCAACTTCCATCTGGTTAAATGCTATCTAAATTAGTTCTTTGAATCACACAGGAGATAGAGTACTAGAAATAGAAAGTACTTATAATATTCTAGAATCTAGTTAGCAAGTTATCCTATTCAGTTCTCCCTATCTGAAGTTCTCCCCCCATAGACCTATCCCATAGCAGGAGATTTAGCACATCATACTGTCATGAGGGGAAAGATGAATATTGGCATTGGCAAGTCAAGAAGGAGCACATGAAGAAAATGAGACTATAGTTGGGAAGAGAGTGAGAGATCACTGCAGGCAGCCCAGTGGACGGTGGGTTTCCCAGAAGTAACTTGCAGTTTTGTTTTGCATGACAATATTGTTTCTTAACACACTGAGCAAGATACAGATGCAAGCCTTACCAGGTGAATCTCTCAGCTGTATCAAGACGAACCACTGGGTGGTTCATAGCAAGGAGCTGAGAGCCAGACTGGGCAGGACAATGAGTTTTAGTTATGTGAAAATAGCTATCTTGTCTTTTTCTAACATTCTGGGCTTTAGGACAAATGTTGCTATGAATGCATGGTCTCTGTCTAAAGAGTGCTCTGCATGAAGAAATACATAAGTTATGTAATTCCTGCTTCAGAGAGCTGCTATCCTGATCCTTTGCTTTGACAGAAACTACTAGCTTCTTATTATTGTATTTAGTATGATTCATGTATTTTTTTCTATTTTTATGAAAAATAAAACTAAAAAAAAAAAAACTGCAAACCGCACCATTCTGACCACATCTTGAGGAGAGGCGAAAAGGACCAAAAGGTATGATAGAGGTTCTCTAGGTGTAACATTTTCCTCTAATTGTAATCAAGGCCCAATAACCAGTCTAGAAAAAAATTAATAATACAAACCTACAAGCAATAAAGTCTTTGATAACTTTTACTACCATAAAGAAAAAAGCATGAGATAGATTGATAGATAGATTTCACTCTAATTTTAAGCTCTTTTATTGTTGTTCAGAAAATAATTTTTTTCCTTCTCACAGAGTTTTACTCGAGAAATCATCTACCAGAGAGACATTGACTACCCTGTCACAGAATGGAATAATATATGTTTCACTTTAAATTAATCTTATTAATAAAACATTCATGGAAAAGAGCTGAACTACATTTATTTGCTGCTAAACTCAGAGAGCTACATTTTAATCTCATTATAATATGACCTTCCAAAGTCTCTTCTGCTTAGTTCTTTTTGGGATGGAGGAGAGAATTTGTTGCTTTCTTTTGTTCTTAACAGTATTTAAGGCATGAAGAAGAAGAGGCACTTGGTATTTAATTTGCCTAGGTAAAATGGGTATGGGGATGAGGAGGGGAGAGATGGCAAGAGCAAGAATAAACTTTAATAAGGATATGAAAATAGCCTTCATAAAACAAGGATAAACAGCATTGCAATCTAATTTGCCCCCACATAAAATGCAAAATAGAACTCCATGTGTAATAAAACATTAGTATCTTTATTGCCAGCTTAATCTCAACTAATCTTTTCTTACATTATTTCAATAGTTAGAGTAATTCATCTGCATGAAATTTAAATGAATAAGGTTAGCCTTGCAATTGAAACTATGCTGATTCTTACCCTTCTTCTATTCACCAAATCCTTCATTAGCATTTGCATATGTTCCTAAGTCAGTTCCAGGCAGGATCAGCCTCCTCAGAATGTCAGCAGCCCAGAACGGTTTTCCTCTGAACATCCCCTTCCTTTGTAATACATAAATACAATCTTCTGGGGCTCTGTAATTATCCAAAATGAGCTTTAATGTTGCAAATTACTTCAGCACCCCTATGATTTATCTGTTGTAAACACACTTTATAATATTTATATTCCTATTAGAACCTCCAGTAATAATGAGCTGACAGAACATAAATATTTACATGATAGTACATGGACAAATGTGTGATACCCTCGTATTAGTTGCGTTTCTTGTTCTCTCTATCACACTTTGAAAAAAAAAATAAACCTTTGCAATTTACTGTCTTCACAAAAATATCTTTGAAAATGGCTCAGAACATTAACAGAGCTTCACATTTGCCGCACTTTTCTTTAAAAGAATGGCATTCCTTCATACTTATGCAGTCTGGGTTATTGCTTCTTCACATTATGCATCATTACTCTGAGTAGGTGTCTTATCAGCAGCTCCAGTTGTTGTGGAGACGATTGGAATTAAGCACTGGAAGCTTTTTATTTATCTTACTTGCTTTATTCCTACAAGATTTTCAGCATATAAGCTTCTTTGTTCAGCTCAGAATTGGATACATTGCCAGGCATTGTAAAATTTACATCTTCCTTTTTTTTGTATTTGTTCTTAAATTGGATTGAAAACAAAGTATGGCTTTAATTAAAGCTCTGCTTAACAATAGACAATTTTTCCATACAGTGGAATTTTTTGAGCAGTTGTAAGGATTTTGCAAAGGCCTAATAGATGACATTCACCACTAAGCCCCAAGTAGAACTGCAGTATACTTACCTGTGCTAAGTGTCTGCCTGACAATACTTGCACAAAGAAAACTGTAATAATGCTGTCGAAATACTGACTTAGCCAACAAAACCCATGGAATTTAAAGTGAAGGTTACTCTAAACCCAGTATGATATGTAATAACAGAAGGAAGGCAGGAAGGCAGGCAGGAAGGCAGGCAGGAAGGCAGGAAGGCAGGAAGGCAGGAAGGCAGGCAGGAAGGCAGGAAGGCAGGCAGGAAGGCAGGCAGGAAGGAAGGCAGGAAGGCAGGAAGGCAGGAAGGCAGGCAGGAAGGCAGGCAGGCAGGAAGGAAGGCAGGAAGGCAGGCAGGAAGGAAGGCAGGAAGGCAGGAAGGCAGGAAGGAAGGCAGGAAGGAAGGCAGGAAGGAAGGAAGGCAGGAAGGAAGGCAGGCAGGAAGGCAGGCAGGAAGGCAGGAAGGAAGGCAGGCAGGAAGGAAGGCAGGCAGGAAGGCAGGAAAGGAAGGCAGGAAGGAAGGCAGGAGGGAAGGCAGGAAGGAAGGAAGGAAGGAAGGAAGGAAGGAAGGAAGGAAGGAAGGAAGGAAGGAAGGAAGGAAGGAAGGAAGGAAGGAAGGAAGGAAGGAAGGAAGGAAGGAAGGAAGGAAGGAAGGAAGGAAGGAAGGAAGGAAGGAAGGAAGGAAGGAAGGAAGGAAGGAAGGAAGGAAGGAAGGAAGGAAGGAAGGAAGGAAGGAAGGAAGGAAGGAAGGAAGGAAGGAAGGAAGGAAGGAAGGAAGGAAGGAAGGAAGGAAGGAAGGAAGGAAGGAAGGAAGGAAGGAAGGAAGGAAGGAAGGAAGGAAGGAAGGAAGGAAGGAAGGAAATATGACATCTATCAGTCTTCAGCAAATCTAGTTTATCTAACATGGACATTTACGAAATTTGGGAATAGTTAATTAAAAATAAATATTAGTCTTTCTCTCAAGGGTGATTCTACACTAGATATGCTGTAGATGACAGAAGGATGAAAAACAAAAACCCAACCAAACTTGCTGGTCAGTCTGTTAAAAGCTGTTCAATAAACATTCCCATTCCAAACACTGCCTTGGGCCTTTTTTCTCTCCTTTCCTCAATATTTCACAGAAGACATCTGCTGTTCAAACACAGATAGCTGTTGGTTTTTTAAAAAAATTATTGCCAAAAATATTGTACTTATTTGAGAGATGATAATGTGTAAGAAATGCATAGACACTCCCCAGTCTGCATTGAACAAAGAACCAATGATTATAACTTTCTGGAGGGCTGTCAGAAACATCTGGAGCACCTGTCCAGCACACTTCACTTGTGACATGCTTACATGTCAGTAGCCTGGTGGAGCTGCTTTGAGGAGTTGATCAGTAGGGTTTCCCTGTTTGGTAGGAGACTGAGAGTAGGAGAGGATCAGCCAGGATTCCCTGCTTTGGAAAGAGAGAGAGTACGAAAAGTCACCCAACCAAGCAGTATTACAAATGAGTTAACTTTTAAGTGCCCTGTAATGTACTGCCATACCTGCCAAAAAAGAAAAAAAAAAAAAAAAGTACCCTGAAGGTGACTCAGCTTCCTACAAAGGCTGTTCCTATTGCTGAGTCATTCACAGCTTAAATGGAAAGTAATAGAAAAAAGGAGAAAGATGCTAAAGTAAAATCTCTCACATAAGGGAATGAGGTGATAGAGAAACTCGTGACAACAAAGTGCATTCTATTGCATGGAAGGTAATTTTTAAATCACTGAGTATAATAACTGCTTGATACTATGTTTTTTACCTGAGTTATAACAAGAATTTATTTAGATGGTACAGTGAAAAAGCACATTATCATGGTGCTATGTCAAATGGGCAGACTGCCCAACAGAGTCATCATCCCACTTCAGAGTAGGTCAGTGACCAGAACACTGGGCTGCAGTGACACCCCTGAAAGTCTGAGACAGGATGTCTGTTCTTTTTATCTTTTATCAAGATATCAGGATATCTTATCTTCTTTATCTTTTACCACTATTTCTACAGAATCTGCATGTATTTCACTGTGTCATCTGTGCTTTAACAAAAAAAAAATTAAAGGATTTTAATTTTATGTGAGTAAAATTAACTGAGATGTGGGAGAAAAGGGACTTTACTACAGCTTTTCAGTCCATAAAAGTCCCAGAAGCATTACAAAACAAGGCAATAATGTAACTCGGGAAATTAATTTTCACTTAGTCACATTGCAAACAAAAACAAATGCACCTCCAAAAAGTAAAAATAACTTCTAAATAAACACAAAATATCTAATGTTATTTGCAGTATTTTAGATCATTAAAATGTAAGTGTGCTGCTTTTGAAACTACCACTTCATCACTTCTGAAATAATCTTAATTAGTCTAAAAGACTGTTTGCCTCCTCTTTAAATCTCTCATCCATCTATTCTGCTATACTTAGCATAATTCCAAATACAGAAGAATAAGTCTACAGGAGATTTACAGACATGGTGCTGTTACTTTCATGTTTTGTTCAGACAAATTGCCTTGTCTTTCTGGCAAGTATCTTTTCTGGCTGGTGTTGCTGAAGTACCTAAGCAGCCAAGGTCTCCAAAACACATAAAAAAATAACTGCAGTATTAGATTAAGCTCAGAGTTCAACTAGTCCTGTATCTTTTCTCCTGGCTTTCCCCAAAGCAAAAAAAAATCACACAGAAGATGAATGTCATATAATCTATTCCTTCCATAGTTCCTTGAATTTCAAATAGCTACAGATTTTTTTGAAGTCTGAAAAGTGTGAATACAGTGGTCACCAGGCTCACATTGATACACAAAAACGAGCAAAAAAGCAAGATCTTTTTTTTTCTGATGAGGATTTTCATTGGTTAAATGCAGTGAGAAAATATATCAGATTACATTATAGATAAATCAGATGCCAAATGTAATTTCTGAAACGGAGAATATTTTTAGATTTTATGACAGAAAAAAAATATGGCTTTAAAATGGGTAATCTTCTATTTCACTAAATGTGCTCCCTGACTGAGACCGTGTACGCCAAGTTTCAGCCTGAAGCAAATTGTTATAGTCGAGCTATTAACTTCTAAAAATAGGGGGATGTGATGGAAACATTAAGAAAACCACTACTGGGCACAACCACAAGCCAGGGGAGGATGAAACAACACTCCTTTATTTCTCCTTCTTTACCTCATCACATTAGTGCCATTTGTGGCACTGAACTGTGTCTGTGCTGAATGCATTTTTTTAAAGCCACTTTCTTTCTAAACAGCAGCTTATGATGGTGACATTTAATCTGTCTCTCCCTCTCTCTTGTTTTTGAAGAAACTCAATAGCAGCCAAATACTTCAGGTCAGGCACTTGCCATTTGTGACTTAGTACTCAGAAAAGGTGCTGCTTCCTGGGGGAGAAAACAGACAGGCTTTGGAGGATTGCAAGAGTGATCTGAAATTAAAATGCTTTACAACAGGAGGCTTTTGCATTTTCACTTGAAGCATTTTGAGAAACAGAACAGTAGAGTTACTTTGTAACAAAATGTGCAGCAGTGAATTACTTTTCTGTCATGAACTGTGCATTCTCTCAGTTTTATTGTAGTGTACAAAATTTCTCATCATCTGCTATTTATTTTACAGCACTGTAAAACTAAAGAAGCACTGACTCATGAGTCAGCAGGTGGGTGCCCCTCTCCAGAGGCATTCCATGCTTTTTTGCCAAACCATTTAGCACATCTGCAGCCTTCGCTAAATCATTTTTAAAAGTAATATCGGTAATAAGAGTCAGAGAGCCTTGAAAGGTATGTGTGGTATGTGTTCTGCAAACAGGCTCTCTACAAAAATCCCCAGAGCTAGGAACAACAGTAAAAATCATCTCAAAGGAGCAGTAGAGAGTGGAGAAAATGGATCTTGGTATAGAGGACATGCTATTTATGGAGGTCAATCTGCATCAGCGACATAACATTTCAGGGCTATTCAGCTATAAACACATTCTCATGAGTCGTGCAGGGTTTTAAGAAAGAGATCAAAAGATGAGCACACAACGAATGTGTTTAAACGCTTCACACAGCACTAACAGACTGCTTTTCTACTTCGACCACAGAGAGGTGTGCTGCAATCAGGACAAAGACAAACTGGAAAACAGGCTTTAACACTTCACAAGGAATACCTAAATCAATACACTTGAGTGTCAGAAAATGCATTGCATTGCAGGAATTTTTAGAAGTGTCAAGAAACTTAGAAACCTGCTTGTGCTCCTGAGTTACCTGGACAGCCTAAAAGTCACTCCCTGAACACTTCTGGACCAGTCTGAATTCTGCAAATATTTCACTGCAGGTAGATACCGGTTTGGATATAGACAACATGTTAAAATCAAGTTAAAGTTCCTGGAGTGTGTATGGCGCAAGAGGTTTGCCCTTGTGCTCAAGCATGCTCTTCTGAAATGCTTAGATCTATAGGCAACTTGTTAGAGCATTTTGCTTGCTTATGGGGACAAGATATTAGACTTTCAAAGCTTAAATGCCTAACTCTGTTTGAATCCCACTCCTAAATCTATCTCAATCCCTTTGGTAACCTTTTGGTTATTTGACAAGCAGGGTAATAATTTGTCATGCCAGAGTCTTTTATGTGTTTTTCAGAAACCTCACTTACTTCTGAAATCACATTTTCTGGATATTTTCTGGCTTCTAAGGCTGCTGTTCTCCAGTTGCTACCATACCATGCTTCCAGTCATCTGGTCATCTCATCAAAACTGCCTCATTCACTTGCCCAAGAGCATATGACATTGTAAATCACCTTCTCTGAATTTCTGCCAATATAGTTTAGACAGGACACAGAACAGTTCTCCCACAAAAAGTTTCTATTTCTCTTCAATTTCAATAAAGTGAATGTTTATCTCTCTCCACACCCTTTTCTGTTTTAGTCTGTGTTGGCTCCTGGAAGCTCCAGAGAGCCTGATAATAGAAAACCACATTTTGCATGTGACATAAATTTTGCAATTTTTGTCAAAATATTTATTACTTCTTATTTAAAGTAATACTGTCCAGATCATGAAATACTGCAACAGTTGTTCTGGATACTGGATTTCAGTAATTATGCAGTGTTCTGTGTTTCAAAAATATTATATTCTCCAGATAAAGCCTCCTGACTTACTGCAGTTTCAAATGTTGAAATCACTTTGTTTTCTTTTGCATTTTTTGGGCATTCTGTGGATGCCCTGCTAGTTCTTTGAGGTTCAAAAACAAAACAAAAGAAATGAAGCAACAAAATTTTTTGGTATGTTGAAATTTTATGCAGACCATAAAATAAAGCTGAAGATAAAATGTTGCCAAAAAAATAAGAAAGGAGAATAAACATGAGAAAAAAACAAACAAAAAACAAACAAACAAAAAAAGGAATCCTTGAGGAACAGTAAAAAAAATCAGAAAGGAAAATGGAGAAACTAAAGAATCTAAGGAATTTTAATGTAAAGGAGAGATTCAAATATTTTTAAAATAGTGTTTAACTTGAAAAATGTAATGCAAATTAAGAAACATGACCCAAATTCACCAGTGATTATTCCACAAGGACAGTTATAACAGATAACTGTAAATTATGTTCAGTTAATTGAAAGTAATTGATATAACGAAGGTAAATTGATAAGGTAAAATACTGATAGAAATTGGGTTTTGATAATAACAGACAGTAATTGATAGGCATGTTCTTAAGAGGGAGGTATGGGTAGAAACGAAAAAAAGGCAAAGCAATAGAGCACTTTGTGGACACATTTCCAGGCAGACCTGACCTGTCTGCTGTGTACACACAAGAGCACTGCAACTTTATGGGGCAGAGGCATTCACCTAAGATGTCATGCCAGCATACTGGTCCTGGTTAGTGCATACAGAATTTATGTCATGTCCTGTTCCTCCTTGCCTTCACTCCTGTGGCAGTAGCCAAAAAGACACAGGAGAGCACCAGTTGTGTGCTGTTGCTGTTCATGCTTGTGAAAATAAAAGAGTTCCCTTCCTGGTCACTGATTCTGCTCTGCAAGTACAACATAAAAATTTCTTAGAGGGGAGAAAGAAAAGCTCTGAAGAGCATCCTGGAGTAATACAATAGTGAGATAAATAAAAGGCCTTTGAGACAAGAATTTTCATTCTATGGGTTTGAAAGGAAGCAGTATTTTTACAAATATTTCTCTTGGAACAGGGAGAAGATGAGAAATGCAGAAAATTTGAGTCCTACCTGCAGCTGAACAGCCAGAACTGACAGTGATTTTACTGTATAGGACTGTGTCAGACATTATCAAAACTATTTTGTTATTTCAGGTCCTCAGATTGTCCCACTGAGCAGGTACCACTTTTCACTACATCCTGCCACTTTAATATTGGGTTTGGTTTTTAGACACAGTTTATGTCTCTATAAAACCTTGCAAATTGTACCATCATATACATCTCTACAGAGGGTTGGACATGCCAAAAATACCCCCAGATGATCCTGACAAGACATATTTTGTTCCTTCACTGTCACTATCTGTATATGAAAGATGCCAGACAAGTACAATCACCTGTGTCCCTGAGCATATTAGCTACCTTCAGTGAATCCTGAAGGGAGATGCATCCCCTAAGTCTATTTATAAGCTGACTATGCTGCAAAGCAGTAGCCCAAGTAAGCATTGAGTGGGTTTCCTATTTGTAAGGTACACAACACTTTATGAGAAATTTGGGCTACCTTTCCCTTTCCAGACAGTTGGCTAATTTGATCAGATGAAGTTTTAAAAAGTAACTTCGGAGCAGAGTTGACTTGAATACCAATTAAACCTATGTTTCTTTTCCACCTAGACATATTTGAAACTCCTGACCCTCCCAGATAAATTCATACAGAAATTTGAGTGTCTCATTGTGACTTAATGCGTCTAATCAAAGTGCCTGGAGTTACAGATTCCACACTCAGATACTGTCTTTTGTTGGAAATGCCTCATATCCCTATAGCATCTACATTTATGATGCAGTTACAGAGACACCTATATAGGCAGCTATAAATTGTCGTATGTATTTGACCAGACACAGATCTTGCTGAGTGGTTCAGAGCCCTTGGTGTCTCGTACACTTGTTAGCAATTCCCTGGGGAAACAATGCATTGAATCTAATTAGTCAGTTGGGCAGAAAAGAGAAAAAGAAATTATTGATTTTTCACTTGGTGGGTCAAGCTGTCATATGGGATATGGGAAATCAGATTCTTTTGTGGGTTTTGGGGTTTGGTCATTTGGGGTTGTGTTTTTTGTATATGCAATTATTTATTTTGGAGATAGAATAATGAAATTATTCATTCCCTCAGACTGTTGCTTTCTGGCACTTTGGTTTTTTAACCTGGGCTGTAGGAAGCCTGGATTTATGTTTCTGTTCTAAGCTATGCCACTGGGACTGCAAGATAAGGCACAGCCTTGTCCCGGTGACTATTGTATTGACTATCCATAGATGTCAGGGAAGTCTTTGCCTGCCTCCCAAGAGAAAGAGCTGGCCATAAGTACTTAATTCTAGAAAGTTCGGAGCTGACAATCTGATATCAGAGGGATTTCCAGGGGGAAATCACTGCCTCCTGTGTTCTGGAATGTGATGTCTGACCATGTTCAACTCTTGGGGTTACGGCCCTCTCTCTATTTTCAGATTCTCAAAACAACTAGCCTGCTCAAGCAGCTGAATCCTGCTTATCTATTTTTCTAAGATTATCTCTTGTCATTGTAGATAGAAAACGCCTGGGGATTTGGAGCAATGGAGAGGATGCAGCATATTTTTCAAAAGAACCTATCAAAATTGTGGACCCGTGGCTCTGTACTTAACTATCATAAACATTTGTTTTCCGAAATAAATTCAGATAATCTAAACAGCTTCCATTTTGTTCCTTCTGATTGACAATTTTGCCCTCAAAGCACAAGGCCATATTTCGGTGTTATCAGTGAAATGTACTTTAACACTTGGCAGAAGTCAGCAACCTGTTTCAGAAGAGGGACTTGCCTCTCCCAAGAGCACAGCAGGGAGGCCGTGGCCACCTCCCTCTCTTTGAGTTTCAAGAACAAGCAGAACGCTTCAACCACAAGGATGAACTTAAAAGGATATCCAGTTAAGTGTACAATGCAGGTGTGTCATTTCCATGTAAAAAAGGCAGTGTTTCGAGAGTGACATTTCCTTTCCCAAGGGTGGGTTTCTCTGCACAGCAATCCCTTAATGTGTCTCTCCCAAAACCAGTCTCACCGGAACAGCACTGCAGCCAGCAAATCATTCTCTAATACATTCAGATTCATACTCAAATCCAAATCTCTTCTTGTCTTTGATCAAAACAAAACAATACAACAAGCAAAAACCACAAACAAACAAACAAACAAATGCAAGTGCTGCTGTTATTTCTGTTAGGGTTAATAGTATTACCTGTTACCTTAATTTTCACAGGTTAAAGAAAAAAAAATTGCATCATGCTAACTAGCATCTAATTCAGTAAAGAATTTGTTTCATTTGAACTATATTTAAAGGTTTAGTGAAGATATTAGTGATTATTTTTCTGGTGCCTGTAAAAATATATTTTTCTGGGAAAAAAAAACACCAAACAACTGAAATTGTGTAGTTTAATTATAATCTCCTCTAGCATAAGAGCATAAAGGAGGGAAATGTGACACTAAATGTAATGAAAAAGAAACAGTGTTTGGATAATATTGCAGAAGAAATCGAATATTGTGAAGCATGGAATTACACATCAGAAATCTCATATAAATTTAAATGAAAAGTTCTAATGGGAGGCCTTTTAATCTAATGAAAACATATGAATTTGCAAAGGACAATGTCTCTCATTTAAACTATCAAATTTGATAAAATGATCTCAGAAAGGTTTAGGTCTAATTATATTTTCAAAAAATAACAGTTGACAGAGATATGTAATAATCTTCTTGAGGAGAACTAACAGAAAAAAATTAATTATACCAGAATGCTACAGCAGGGAAAATGAGGCTGATACACCTTGTTTACCAGTGTAGAAACACATTCAGCAAAGCTGCTATTGAAACATCAAACTTGTTTTATCAGTATTGTTTCATCAGTTTATTAAATGTTCAAGTGACTGCTATTTGAAATATCCTTTCTTTAAGACTCATTGAGTGTGACTACCTACAATTAATCCAACCATAACTATAAATACAACTAGATACATCCAACATAACTATAAACCAATGAACACTAAAGGACTTTCCTCAGATACACTTCTTTCAGTGATAAATGCTCAGTTAATTAAATAATTAGACATTCTGGGAAGTGATCTGGCATTATATCTCCTGTTAATAGCAGAGATAAATGAAACAGTTTAAGCTTGCATCATTCCATACATTTGGATTCTAGCTTTATTTCCTTAGGTTTTCTGGCAAGATGAAAAACCTGTTTCAAAACTGTTACTCTTTTTTTACCATGTCTTCTTAATAAAATGAATCCAATAGGGGAAAATGCCTGGTGATACTTTTTTTTTTTTTTTTTTTCTTTTTGGTTTGTTTATAACCAATAAAAACTGGGAAAGTGAAGAGTTCTGTATTCATATTGTACTGATTATGTCAATGTCTCCCTTTCAAGAAATGTGAAATCATAATTTTCCTTAGATAAAAGGAAAACAGCCCTCCTTTTAAAATTATCGAGTACTAGTTGAGTTCAGATTTTAGCACATATTTTTTATGCTAACTACACTATTTCCTAATATGATCAAATATATGTTGTCTACCCCCAATCTAGTATTATTTTTAAATGTGCAGGGAATGTTTGGGTGTGAACCAAATTTGAAGCACAAGCATTATCCAATGCTGTTCTCTAAATCATCTTAGAGCAAATTTTGACTTCAGTCAGACTTACGATAAAAGTAACTATATAAGTTTTAAGTATCAAAGAATATTAAACTTATTCTGTTTGAATTATACCCCAGGTCTTGAAGAAAGTTTTAAAGGGCTTAGCTCATTGGAAGTCATTATGCTTTTCATGGGCAGTCAGAACAAATGTTATTAAAATGAATATCTCAGTAAGATTCAATTATTTATCACAGGTTTTGCTTATAATGATACCACTTTCCTTTTTTCAACATCCTGACAAAAAAATTGTATAAAATAATAGTTATTCACAAGCTAGTATTATTCGACCTCAGCAAAGAAAAATACTTTACTTTGCCTCACAGATTTTTTTCTTTTGCTGTGCTTTTTAAAGAGTGTTTCAGTTTTTGTGCTGAAAAAGATGTTTCAGAATCAGTTTTCCAGAATGGTATGTGATGAATTTGAAATTAACTCTTTCTTCCTATTGCCTATAGCTGGAATCACTGAACTCAAATCCACAAAATTAACATTAACTTCAGGACTACAGAAAGAGCAGAACATGCAATGTCTGATAGTACTGTAACGAAACAATGTGCAGAGCTCACAGTATCTGATAATGCTGTAATGAAACTATGCATTGCTTCAATTGCTCAATGACATGCTGTTCAGGTCTAAAGTAACTAAAAATACTTTGTCAAATTTACTCTAAAAGTTATTTACTAACAACAATTAAACAAAATTATTGTATTTTTATAAGCAATGTTCATACAGGATTTAGCTCTTAAAAAAAAAAAAGATAATATAATGTCCATTTTTAAGTATTAAAAAAAGTACTTAAGGCACTATGTGCTATAAACTTCTTTTGGACTTAATTACTCTTCATGATATCACTAAGTGTCAGGAAGATTTCCTAAACAGCCCTGTTCATCAGATCATGAAAGTAGCCTTTTCTTAACAGATGGCAGCAAACTGAACTTGAAAGTTCCAGTCCTTACAGCTTGGTGGAATTTTTAACAGCATCTGGAAAAAAATCAGAAGTATATGCAATTTTGTGAACAAAAATTTGTACAATCATTATATATAGAGTTTGAATTAACAAAAAAACCCCAAGTCTGGGAAAAGTTTTTATACCAAATCCATTCTTTATCATCATTTTTGTATTCCTTTGAAATGTGAATTTACACTTCTCACTGCTATTCTCCCCTTCTTTCATCAAGTTTTAAGTCCTTAAGTTATCGACGTACCTGCCTATTTCCTCACACATGCACATACCCTTCAGTGAGGTGACCTGCTGTCTCCCTGGTTCTGGGGGTGACCCTGTCTGCTCCAACCCAGCACAGCCTGTCTAAACTTAATGCTTTATGTGATGTACAACATAATTATCTACCCCATGAGGCAACCTTAAAATAATATTTCAAAGCTTTTGCACACAAATAATTTTGTGTATCCTTGGGTGACAGTTTGTATAAATACCTGTTTTGTCTGTTCAACATCTGTTGTATTTCCTGCTCTTCAAAAACAGCTGAATGAAACTGCCAGTTTACCTTTTCTTGACTTCCATATTCTGCATCAACAGGACCACAGTGTGACACAAGGCCCTTTCACAGAGAAGGTGGAGGGGCAGCAGGAGACCTTGCAAGCCACCAGTGGATTAAGGACCAGAATGTCCTGGGGGCAGATGTGCAGCCAAACTAAGGAGTGATAGAAACAATTAGGCATTCTGTGCAGTTTACTGTAAATCAGAAACTGGATTAAAAGTAAACCTTAAGGAAAGAATCTACCCTGCAAGGACAACAGTCAGGAAGGAGACGTGTTTGTAATTTATATTTTAATATCTCATTTCGAACAGATCTGACTTTTGCTCTTAGCTGCCTCATACATGCCTGTTTGTGTCGTGATAAAACCTAGCTTTACAGAAACAAAGGTAAAACAGTTTCATGAATGTTGCAGGAGGAGGGGTGAGGACACAGCATGTCTAAGCTTTAGACATCTCAACTTCCTTACACCAGCCACAATGTCACCTGTCCTCTTTTATGTATATCACCAAGTTTTATAAATATCTCTATAAAGTTTTTTATAAAGTTTTTTTATAAAGTTTTATAGGTATCTTTATAAAAGATTCAGTAATTTTTTCCCATGTAAGTCTTGTCTCGACAAACTGACCATTGGAGGGCACTGTAGAATCTTGGCAGGCTACATGTACCCTACATAACATATTAAATAAAAATTGTAAAGGACAATCTCATATACAGAGAAGAGATTGACTGGTGCTATGGAGGGTGGATGCTTCTATGGACTAACAGAGTTACTCTTAATAGCATGGATTTAATATATTCACATCTAGTCCCAGAGCTAAATTTAATTCCCTGGCAACCAAGTGTTTATCAATGTAGAAATTATTATTGAATCTTAGAGATCCACCAGAGGTCTTTTGAAGAACTGGACAACTACAGCTGAGCAGCATAAGCTCTTTTCTTATTAAAAGCCAAATGTGATTAGCTTGGTTTCAAGAGAGATATCTGTTGCAAAATTCTTGGAAATCTATTTTCACCCTTTTATTCACAAAAACTGATAAAATATTTGGCATTTCTTGTGAAATATTCATTTATATATGAATTTGGAAACTTTCATATGGGGAAAACATTGTATTTCATTTCCTTTATTTCTGTTGATTGATTTTTCATCTGAACATTATTCTGCTATAGGTCAAGAGGGGCAATGCAATACTGTCCACTATGGCATATAATTTCTTTCATATTCTGTCTTTCAGTTTTAAAATATTAGGACAGTTTTGTCCTAGAATAAATTGAAACATCCCAATTTCTAGTTTTATGCCCTCTTTCCATGATAAGAAATGGATGTATCCAAAGTCCACGGAAATGGACAGAAGTCTTGCAGTTCCTCTTGAGATGACTTGAACCAATCATAGAAGTTGGCAGTGCTTCAAAAAATGAACTTTAGCACGGGAGAACTAATCTCTTTCTCTTGAAAGAGACCAAGTCTCTTTCTACAGCTAATGGAGAGATGGAAGCATCTCTACAGGCAATTCAGAGAGAATTCTATAATCCTCAGAAGAGGAATAATACTGAACCTAATTTTAGATTTTGCCTTGCCCTCCAGAGTAACCTCTCTCTCCCTAGTGAACACCTTGAACTTGCGGAGATTAGCAACCCAGGACATAGATAGTCTTCACTTTTATACCCCTAAGGCTGGACTGTTTCATCATAACTCAGACTCAAGCTGATCTAAAGCATGCGCTCAAATATTGGCTTCTGCAGCAATTGTCTTGATTTATTTCTACATATAAGTTTTTATAACCTGAAATATCAAGTATTTCTATTGTTTTGACCCCAGCCATCAGTGGTAAACAATAAATAAAATATTATTAATCTATCAAGATGCAGTTTTATAGAAATGTTGTATACCTACACATATGCAAACTTTGATTTTCAGGAGGAAAAAAACCTTTTTAACAAGTTTTGTAAACCTGTCACTTAAAAGTGACTTTTACTTTTCTAGAATCAAAGAGATTGAAAGTGAAATTTTGGCTTCATCAAGGCAGGATTTGCTGGGTAGGGTCAATGCAAGAAAACATCTAAGTAATTCTGCTTTTAGATGATTTCCACTTTTGTTTATTTTATGCTCTACATGAGACTGGGACAATTAATGAATATTGACAGCACTGCAGCAGTAACAACTGCACCTCAGCAATCTTCATGAAAGAGACCTTAGTGTTGGAAATTCATTTCTTACAAGGTGACAACTCTATTTTCTTTCCACTCTAGCAGATAAAAACTGAATGTTTGATTTAGGCTGTGTATAGCAGATAGTACCATGAACATTCTGTCCCAATTGCATTCCCACTGCTCTCTGCCAATGACAAAGCAAAGGCAGCAAGTCCAGCTGTTCTTATGAATCATCCTAGTTAGATGTGAAACAGATCAAGAAATATTCTAACCACTATTTGTAGAAATTGATCCAGCCTTGTTCCACACAGTGCATTTTTGAGAGACTACACCCCCTTGGTTGCGGTGGCTCAGCTGGGGACCTCTGGAACTGGCTATGTCCAATACAGGGCAGCCCTGGACCCCACCCAAAAAGACCATCCTGCAGCCCCCAGTTACACTACCTGGGCACCTGTTCTGAGTTAATCCACATGCCTTACAAGACTATAAAAAAATGTTTCCTCTCCTTGGTGTCATACCTTAACCCCACTACCACCCATGACAAAACTTCGGTACTATTTTTATCCATAGCATTTGGTTTTACTTAGACAAAACAAACTTGTTCAGTGATTTTAAAGGTCCCATACCTTTAAAAGGGGGTACTTAGAATTTCCTTTCCTATAAACTTTGCATCTGTTTCACCAATGCCCTCATTGTTTCTGCACTTGTAACTGTGACTAAAAGAATGGGAATCCTTGAAATCCTCACCATTACTATCTCTTGTGATGCCATTTAGGTTTTTTCTCTTCTTCTTTCATATGTTTCTCTGTATTCTTCACACATATATTTCTAGCTCTGTAGTCTATTGCATTAGTGACTCGTTTTCCCAGTATTTTTCCATGGCCTTTCCTTAAAAAGAAAGACAAAAGAAATTCCAGAGCTCCAAACATCAGGAGGTAAAAGGTTCTCTACTATCTTGGTTCCTCCTGGGAACCAAGGCTGAGAACAACTCGTTGAGGTACATTTTTATGGACAAGGCACAACTAACCAGTGCTGAACAGGGGGCTCCAGAGAAGGGTCTTGAGTTGGGTGGGAATTGCATCACTACTTGTCCTCCTAGTTGGCGTTTTTTATCAATTATGCTAATTTCAGAAAACCTATAAAAATGAGCTGTTGTGGACATGTTTCCATAACTGCCTCTGAAGGCCTTCAAATAAAGATCCCCTTTTATATTACCTCCTTACTAAAATTATCTTGAGTTTCATTTCCAGGCTGGGAAAGAGGCAACGCTTGTTTATAATTCCTTTTTCCTCAGCTTATAACAAATCATTTTTATCATTCTGAGTTTGTTAAGTAAGATTTAATGAAATTTAATTCTGATGCTTTGTTAAAATCCAATTACACCACAGCTAACTGTGTATCTTTTGAGCAATTTTGTGTAATATATTTTGTCTCCTAGCTAAGTATCTCCTTTATATTTCAAGGATGCCCATTGTTCTAGACTTTGACTGTTTTTTTTCATTTTGACATTTTAGCAGAATTTATCAGATTTGACAGTTTTAGCAGAAGTTTCAAGCTAAGAAATAGTGATTCCAGAGTAAGTGGCTAGTTTCATGGCAGTAGTACGGGACACTTGGAGACCAAAACCAGTAACCCACGAGGAAAGGGCTGATGAGAACAGACAAGTGCAAAAGCATAGATGATAAAAATCATCAAGATCAAAAGGAAGAAGAAAAAAAAATTTGGCCACTTCCTCGACCAAGCTAAAGAGTAGGCTACTAGAAACTTCAGTCAATGGAATGGATGAAGGTGAAATTCACTTGGAAAGGATGAAGAAAAAAGTTGAAGGAGAAAGCTAGATTATTCTTGTCTTGCACACAACTAATTTCCCATTATAATGCAATTCCATCTGCAGTCAGATAGAGCAATACAATAGGAAATAAAATAAAAAAAATATTTTTACATTATGAATATACCTAAGTCCTTTTAAAGCAAAGATGATGACAGAAATCTATGAGGCTGTATTGGATAATGTTTAATTACTTACATCAGGACTGGCTGTTCTACTGTCTTTTGCTTAAATAACTCTACAATTAATATTTTTATGTGACTTAAAATAAATGTACAGTGGTTACCATTGATAGAAAAATTGATTGCAAACAAAACATCTACTAGTCATTCTTTGGACCTCCCAGAGGACCTAATCTGATTAAATGTGTCATGGGTGCTCAAGTAGGGATGTCAGAGACAGATTTAAGGACTATAACACACAGGAGGCACTTTACCTTTAATGAACACACACAGCATTAACAACCTGTCATGTAACAGATGTAGAGCACACAACAAATACTTAGAGACACTATTCCAAGGAGAACGAGTCACCATATTTTTTTGTCCTTTTGCTATACAGCTGTGATTAGATAGGCTACATTCATTTTATGTGACAAAGGCTGCATTATGTTTGTATTTGTTCCGGGAGCAGTGATCAAACTTTTGTAGGTATCATTCTGTGCCTTTTAGTGCTTTACATGTAAAAAACAGTCTATTTTTTTACAAATGAAGCAAAGATGTGAGTTAAAGGTGACCTACAGTTTCTTTTAAGCAACTTTATGCTTTTT
Organism: Poecile atricapillus; assembly: GCF_030490865.1. Lineage (NCBI taxonomy): Eukaryota > Metazoa > Chordata > Aves > Passeriformes > Paridae > Poecile > Poecile atricapillus. The sequence goes on along the minus strand of NC_081249.1, from coordinate 56,663,668 downwards.
GTGCACTGAATTTCCCAAATAATAAAAGTAACGGGAACAGTCCTCACTTAAATGAATTCATTTATTTTGTGTCTATGCAGCACAGGTCACTTGGTATCCAGAATAATGTATTCACTGTGTGATGCACCAGCTTTCCTGTAATCTGTATCTGACATCACACCCAGGAAGGAACCTCAATTAGACACAATGAAATAATTTCGGTAAATAAAGGAATTTTCTAGCAGTCAGATTTAAGAGTCATATGAATTAATACTGAATCTAGAATGAATGTGTTTCTTTTTTTAAAAAAGACTGTTTTATTAAGATTTTAAATATCTGTGCTATGTACCAAATTTAAAAAACAATTTAAACTTTATTAGGTTTAGGTTTAGGTTTTCTGCCTCCCACATATACTCAGATACTGAATCACACTTCCTTGTGTCTGCTACTAGGTTATCAGATCAATCAGACAGAACCTTCATGTCTAGTTGCTAATTATTCTTTATTATATTTCATATTATTTCTAATGTATATGAGCAGTCCTCAGGTGTTATAATCCCTTTTACTACACTACCATTATCATTTTATATACCCAGTAGCCTTTTATAATCACAGGAGAAGGGGAAAAAAAAAATAAACCATAAGAAATATCTCAGGAGTTTTCTTTTTAAAGAAAAGACTGCAGAATTTTTTTCCCAACCATAATATAACTTAAAATAAAATTTTTGTGTTAATAAATGTACAGCCCAGTTGTGCTTACTCACTCTGAATTGATGCTCTGGTATTTAAATACTACAACATCAGGACACAATTGGTTTAAATTCATGAAAATCTTTGAGCAGTAACAGTTTACAGGCTCTTTACACAAGGTGCAGCAATTTGATTTTCAAACAGTTTAGCACTTTGTCTCATTACCCTTCCATCACTATGAAATTCACAGCAGGTGACAAGTTGCCTTATATACAGAAAGTATGAAATCTGTGTAACTTACGTAATGCTGATTAATAGAAACGTTAATAACCTAATATTCAAGTAGTTGGATGAGGACTTTACTATCTTCCTTATCAAACTATACCACACCCATTGCTTTGTACCCTAGTTAAAAATACCCAGAGATTATGTTCATTACTCAGCCAACACTCAATAGCTGAATTTGGTGTGATTTGCTTTTCTAAGAGAAACACTTCTGACAAAGACAGAAAAAATTTACAAATCAGAGAGTGATGACCAGTATTGTCTTGGCACCATGACAAAGTGTATGAAATGTAACACAATAGTTTCCAAGATGCTCCACTTTGGGGGTCATAGTCTTCCCTCCCTTGACAAAAACCTAGATTCACAATTGCTTAGCTGGTAGCAGAGGGATCTGTGCTATGGTCTTCCAGGAACTACTTATACACAGTGTAGATAAAAGATATTTCAAGCAACCAAACCAAGCATTGAACACCGGAACATAAGCTCTCCTTATGTGTTGATTCACTACCTTTTAATGTCTTCTCTTTATTTCAGTAAGTCATCATAGAGTCATTCTTAATCTTCCATTTGGTAAGATAAATAACCTTAATATCAGGGGTTTTTTACTTTGCAGTGGCCTTTACCTGTGTTTATTCAGTCCTGTCGCACTTCTCTACCTCCCCTCCTGTTTATCTTTGAGGCTTTTTTGACAGGACATTTGAGAACTGACTTACATGATAACAAGAAATGCAGATATTTTATCAATGGTAGTCCTGGTTTCTACTTTATGCCATGAAGAATGAACTACCCTAGACTACAGAGATTCCGATTCTAGATTCTGCTATTTATTTTTTCCTGAATTTTATGAATAGTTAAGGAACCAGCTATCCATTTTGCAGTGTGATTTGTTGATCTGGTGTTCATAAATTTGCTCTCTCTGCAGAACTGTCAAGGAATGTGTGCTAGTAGATGCTATTCTTTCCCAAGTTTATTAATATAAACACTGGTTACCATACTTCCTTTTTTTTTCCTCCTTAAGTTGTTTCTAACTCAAGAAAAGATAGAACTGTCTTTTGGGTTTTTATAAGAAAAAGCACTCCTCCCCTTACTATTTTTCCTAAATTATATTTCCTAAAAGATGCATAAATGGTGATTTTAAAATTCCAGTCATGTGAACCATCCCCTCAGGTTTCTGTTATACCAACGAGGTTGTGTTTATGCTCATAAATAAGCAATTCCAATTATGCTTGTTTATTACCCAATCTCCTATCATTGGTGTATAGGCAATTAAAGATTAAAGAATTTCTTCTCTCCTCGTCCTTTGGTGTCTTGATTAATTTTGTTCTCAGCATCACAACTCTGTACTGAGAGTTCATGTGTTTCCTCTTTTCACCCTTCTCTTTTATTTGATGCCATCCTAACCACTGCAGTACACTTCTTTGGTACTTGCCTCAGTGATTTTTTCTAAGGAACTTTAAAAGATTTTTAGGACTTCCTAATACCTATGTTGAAATTAATTCCCAGAACTGATTGCCATTTTATTAGCAGAGTAATTCCTTAAAAGAAATCTATGGTTGATTGGCAGCCATGCCATCCCTCTGGCTTTTCCTTTTCAGGAAGCAAATAATCTACTTCAGCATTGCTCATATTTTGCCACATTTCCCATCTTCTTCATCAGGATAAGTTCTAGTACTACAAAATACTTACTAGTATCAAGCAATCCACTTGAAATCCTCATATATTAACTTTTAACTAGAGTGCTACTGGAGCAGGCCAGGGCAGACGAATGAAATATCACTTCATATAAGCAAAATCATCCTCCAACTCCTGTCACATCAAAGCAAAACAAATTTTTTTTGTTTTTGTGGTAGTATGAATTCCTTTTGCCAAGCTGTCAGGCAAAGAAATTTGAACAATTCACAAAAACAATTATGTTCATAGGCAGTCATTCTTAAGTGTGCCATTTCGCAAGAAAGTTTCATGAATAATTCAAGTAGTGACTTTAATTAGTGTTTAAATGATCAAAAAGATAGTTCTGCTTAAATAATGATGTGATTTTACTAGCAACTGTTTTACCACCACGAAAATTATTGAAATAGAAAACTTCCTAAGACAACTAATCAAACTTGAGCAAATGCAGATGCCACTATATTTTTTTGCAGGTAAACTTGATTGCATTTGTCAGGCACACAAAATTTACAGTACATCTTTTGCGAGTACAGAAGAATCTTAATAAATCTCAGTTATGTCTTTCACAAGTAACAGATATTCTTAAGACTGACATGTATGTCCTTCTTCAACTCCCTTAAAAGCTAGCAAAATATCTTGTGTTGCTAATATTTGGAGGAGGAAAGGCTCCATATCAATGACACTCTTCCAGACCTCTGACAAGAGGTTGTGATTAATATTTTGCTATCAAAACCATGGGGTTATGATAAAAAAAAATTCTGTTTCATGGAAATCAGTGAAAATTTTTCTCCTGACTTCACACATTATCTCCATCTTAAAAAGGTGTGATTTGGTTGCCTAACTGGAGTTAAACCATATAACTTTTGGCGTGCTTTCATAATGCACCAGATCATCTGTCACTCCAGAAGAAAGGCACTGAACCCGCTGTGTCAGATCTGTCAGCCCGACATGAATGTATAAGATACAGAAAATCTGAAACAGCACCAAATGCATAGATTCAGGCCACTGAATTGTACCCAAAGCATTTCTTTACTTGGGATTTATATAGAAATTATGGGGAGGATGAAAATCAATTTTTATTTTTTTTTTAACATGATTTAAGCATTCTAAGATTCTGTGAGCTTGTCATTCAACCAGGCTTTCTTTTAAGTAACAATGCCTCAGCTAAAAACACAGGAAATTGAAGATCTGGAGGAAGAGATACTAGCAGGTCTCAATTTTAATTTTCATGGGAAGTAATTTATAATATTTTCTCCAAATTTGATTACTAAAAACAAAATTTAATTTGTTTCTACCTACCTCTAAATCATCTTTCTCTATTTTCCTGCCTTCTCAGACTTTGACACAGTGAGTGGAATTGTAGGTGACGACATTAGCATGAGATGACTTGTTCCCCACTGACTGTACTGAACCATTTCCATGATGTGAGATTAACACTCAGCTACTAGCCAGGCTGAGCAGTCTTAGAGACAACCTGGAATGGAATACTTCTTTCAGCTGCTGACACACAGGTGTTTGGCTCCACAAAACAACCACAATATCTGAGAGTTCATGGAAAGGCAGCGAACATGACGCTCAAAGTCTGCGCCTGCTGAAGGGCAGGTAAGGCACTATAAGGAGTTTCAGCTGGTCCTACATAGATGTGTTTAAGCAACTGAACTGGGCCCATAGCACCTTTCCAAGCAGCTGGGACTAAGAATGTTGCCAGACCTTTCTGAGCAGAGAAGAATAAAGGCTAGCTTAGATTTTTGTCCCGTGATTATTATGGTTGATGTTAAAGAAAACTGTTTACCTTCTGTAAGTCCAGTTGGCTCTAAATATATTTAAAAAGTATGCAGTTTGACGAACAAGATGCACAGGAGTTTACACTGAAACTTCAACAGCAGTGAAATTCTGAAAACAATGAAATGTCTTCTAGCGGACTTACTGATGTTTATATTACAGGGAAGCAGGTTTCCAAAACACAGTAAAGCTTTTTCTTTCATCAGTAAAAATATTTTCTTGTGAATTGTAAAGATTCTTGCAAAGATTCATTTGGAGCAAGAGGTGATTATGAATAAGAGGATGGTAATCTCACTAAATGGGTAAACTCACAGGCATCAGAATATATCATTCTCATGATGTACAAATGTTCAAAGCAAGAGGAATTAGAAGGAAGCTGAGTGAGGAATTAAAAACAAATAAGCAACTGCTTATATTTCAGATACATCCAAACCTTTTACACCACCATTTCTTGTAATATTGCACCAATGGGGTGTGCAGTGCAGGGTTTTGAGGGATTAGTCTTGTTAGTCCAACCTATACTGTTGAAAAAGAGTTTCCTATGTTACATTAAGAAGTAAGATTCATTCTTCATAGGGACCCTAGCCTTTTAGGAAGAAAAATTAATATTTTTCAAGGTTCTTTTAAAGGACAAAGGAAAAGGTGTACAGAAAATTTTGAGTTACCCATTCTTTGTCTCACATTGTTGTTTCGTGAGAAAGTCTTTCAGAGAGAGAAGAAAGTCACTTTGCAGTCCTCCTGGGATATAGAAATCGTGTATGAATCCATAATGTCTTCTCATCCATGCATCACTGGGGAAGGAAAAATCAAAGTAAGCTTTCTCTTCCAGCCCTGCAGTGTGCTTACTTTCTATTTTTGCTGATTACATGCTCTCTTTACTGTTGAAATAATATTAAAAACACATAATAAAAACTTTATTTATTTTAAACCATATTGTTTGCTTTAATCCACATATACAGAAATGGTCATCTACCTCCCCAAATAAACTCCTGGCAAACAAACAATTTCAGCAACAGCTACTGTGAATTATAAGAGGGTTTTATATTTCCTTCAGCATAAAACAGGGAAAAATAAATCCCATCAGTAAGTAAATGAAGTGGATCTCAGCATAACCAATCTATGAGCTGAAAATTAGTTTAATTCCCATGGTAGGAAGTTTAAGAGATTCATAGATTAGAGGGCCAGAAGGGACTGTTGTGATCAAATTTATAAACTTATGCAGAGATTTTCAAAGGCACAGAAGACATTTGGGTATGTAATTCCCACTGACTTACAAAAGAAGTTGGATTTTAATTGTGGCTTCATTACAGAGCTCCCCTTTCAAAGAATAGTAATTTGACCGACACCCTGAATCCTAAATCATGATGCATAATAGTCAGTGTCACCCGTGATTCAATTACAAGTGTCTCAACATAGACACAATGCAAACAAACTACAGCACCCTCAGTGCCAAGGACTTTTCTTCTGACATTGGCTGCAGAAGAGCTAAAAGAAATTTGATTCCTAGGTCTGTCCACAGACCTGTGCAGCCATGGTGCTGGTAAAAGTACCTTTAGACTGAATTGGAAAACACAGACTATCTGAAGTAAGCAGAAGTACAGGCATAAGCTTACGTGTTGAGGGAAAACACATTGCTTATTTAATTTATTTGACTTATTATTCCTTCTCAATGGAAAATATCTTGATGACATGAACAAATTATAATAAATTAAAGTTTATCGAGCTTACTAGAGCACAGTCAAGATTCAACTTGGAAGGGATTAAATGCCTTTTCACCACCAAAAGGATTCTTGAACAGAAGAGACATACTCAAAAAAAAAAAAAAAAAAAAAAAGCTAATCTCTTAAAACAGACTTTTTGTCCACAGTCTGCTCCCTTAGTTTATCTTATCTTAGTTTATCTATTAGTTTTTAAAATAGCATTTTGTCGTGGTTTTAAAGCAGCAACTAAGAAAAATCACTAGAAAACTTATTTATTTCTTGCTGTGAGATGTGGATTAGAACAAGAGCAAAACAGGCTTAAACTTTAAAAGGAATAAAGAAAGTTTATTAACAAACTACAATAATAAAAAAAACAGAACAAGACTTTCAGAAAACTCCTTTTTTCCCCTACTACCCAACCATTCTCTTGTTTACATGACAACATAGAGACAAAAAACTTTGGAACTTTGGTGTTTAAAACAGTCCCAATTCTTGCTACAGTCTTTTTATCAGTCTTTGTAGAGAAGCAGAAGTCTTCTTCTGCTAATCTATGGAGTTTCTTACAAGAAAACTATTTTTGTTATAGCTTTCTATTTCTCTGATGCCAGCTGCCCATAAAAATCTGCCATCAGATTTTCTCCTCCCATTTCACATCACTCTGAGGTGTGTATGGGTCAATGAGTCTAGGGAAGTCATTTTTAAGGATGAGTTATTCAAAGGTAAAAGTTCTCTTCATCTGTCTCTGTGAGCTTTTCTGGAAACAGAAGTTTTCTCTTTGCTTCTCAAGGTCTCAAATCTTGAACTATTACTTCTTCCCACTCTGTTCCAGCACCTCACTGTATCACAATTACTCTACCTTTTGCTCAAAATCTACTTTGAACACTCCATTCTTCCCAATATACTCTGTCATGAATTAAAGGAGTTTTTTCAGAACACTACTGTCCATCTCCATAGCTTTAACAGAAAAATATTTCAGCTTAATTAAAGCATCTCCTTATTCTCTACCTCTTCTGAAGCTTAATTCTTTTCTTTACTGTCTCTGATAGTTTATAAAGTCTCTTGAAATGTTTACTCTCTTTTTCTTTCTCTGGAAAAAAGGATTAAACTGCAAGTCTCATCTGTGTAATGAAAGGGTTAAAATCTTGCCCAGGCTTTTGTAGATGGTTCTGTGATCTCTGCCAGAGCAGCAGCTGGAGCTGTCTGCGATAGAAGATTCTTCATGGCTGCTCTGGAGAGTGTGGTCACTGTCTCAGCCCGACGCAGGTCAAGAGCTTTTTTTCCTTTCTTTACTCGGCAGTCTCTGGTGAATTCAGTCATAGCAAAAACTGCAGCCGAGCCAGGGACCGGCCTGGCCCGGCCAGAGCCCGGGGCGAGCCCCGCAGGCCCCATCTCCCGACCGGGAGCCGCTGGGCCCACCCCAGCCCCTGCCTGGGCCGCATGGCCTGGGCAGGGAACGGGAGGCCAGCTGGAGCTCTGTTACCTTTCACAGCCAGGAAACAAAGAGAACAAGAGAACTCTGGCCTTATATCTTAAGGTGGTGTTCACAAGTTGATCTCACTTCTGAATGGTTAAAACCACCGCCAGTTCTCAGAAATGACTGGTAATTGGTCAGGAGAAAAGACTCCCATCAGCCTCCAGCAGCTTCAACTTCCTTAGCTCCCAAAGCTATCTTAAAGTTAGCCCATGACACATTTAAAAAAGGAATAGAAGTTTTACACTGGATGAGACAGTGATCCATCTATTCCTAGCATCCAGTCTCCAAGAGAGGTTGTTAACACAGTTTTTATTCAGTCGTATATATCTGGTGTCTTCTAATGACAGTTTTAAACACTCTTTGTATTTCTCTTCTGTTAAGTGCTTTTTTTTTTTTAAATGTTTGTTTACTCATTTATTTATTTCACTATTACTGGCTGTGCTTTCTCAAGTGCTGCCACAAACACAACTGCATACCTTTTTTATTCCGACTGTGCTGGTTCTGAAGAGCCAGCAGCTGATATATTTCTCCAGCAGTCACATTTTGAAAATTGCTGTTGGTCTCAAGCATTGTCTCTAGTTTCAGAGACAGAAAGAAAATTTATGGCTGGGAATAGTAGTAAAACTAAAGTTTTCTTACCAGAAAGGAAGGTTTTTTGCAGTATATCTGTTGCTGCTGTTTGCTTCCCAAGGTGGCTGACATGGAAGCTCTGACTGACAATATGCTGACCTCCAAGAACAAAAAAAAATAAAAATCTCAGCAATGTGTTTGCTATAGAAACACCTGCAGTATTGGTACAATCTCAATAGCTGAAGAGATCATGGGAATTTTTTTATATATCAGTCAGTTCCATCTACAGTCTGGGTTTTTTACTTTTCCATATGTTAATGGACTTATGCTCTGAAATTATAATTTTGACTAATTTTGGCCAACAACTACATTATGTATCAAATGGAAATAAAGAGAAATTGATCTGACTGATGGATTTTTTTGTAGGGGAAAAAGTAGAGTCATCTTTTCAGAGACATCTTTTCTAGTCAAGTACCCTATTGAAAAAAGTAGGTATCACTAGCTTGAATAAATCATATTTATGCCTATTTTGGAAGTTCAGGCATATGCAAAATAGCAGCTTTGAAATGGTAATTAAATTATTGGAAAGAGATAGTGCAGTTTTTTCCTTATCTGCTCCAAACCCAGAACCACTTTGTCTTTCTGCTAGTTGTAACAAAGATTAACCAAGCATACTGAAAAACTGAAAGAAACCTCTTTTCACAGACTTATTTCTATATTCTCTGTAAAATATAGAATCAGTTTTCCACACAACTCCTTGTTAAATAGTAATGCTTACCAGTAGGATAAAAAGTTACTTTTGAATCTTGTAGAGAGGAATGATTAAACTAAGAATTTATTTTCCTTTTATAGGGTTATTTCATATCTCTAATACCTTATTAGATCATTTCATTTGAATTCCCCATCACTGATTATTAATACATGTGTTTTCTTACACAGACCAGATAATATCTCCATGCTAAATTTTCACCAGATTGCTGTTATCTTTTTGGATACTATTGCATTACTTCAAAAATTTTTAAGGCTTTCTTTTTTTCTGCATGTGTTTTTTCCGTATTTTTTGTCACGATTCTTCAACATATCTCTCTCTCCATTTTTCTTCACTTAAGTAGGATGTAAAGACCTCTCTTACTGCCCCATCTCTTTTCACCCCATCCAGTGGTGACTTTCTGTGGATTCTCATAAAGATTAAGCATCCTTTTTCCCTGAGATCATCATACCTGCAGCAGCAGAACCATATAGTTTGCATTTTAGCTAGTATATGAAAGACAGAAGTCTAAAAAAAATCAAACCTCTCCCTGACTGTATTTACTTATTGCTCTTGGTCCTTCAGTGATCCTGGTACTCTAAGTCCTCCAATTTGTCTCTGTTGAAACAAATTCAGGCTAGCTCTGTTCTCTCTCTTGGCTTCAAAATGTTTGCAAACACCATGGTTTGTCCAAGGAAGATACAATTTCACCAAGTTTAGACTGAATATAGAAAGATTCAGCTCTAAGAAGCCACTCATTTTACGACAGCAATGACATTTGCAGGTTTAAAGCACCATGAAGCATCACACATCACATGGATGATCTAGAAGAAGTCAGTAATCTGCTAACAGCAGGGATTTCTCTCCTTTTCTCTGTCTCTTCTTTCCTACCCCCTCTTTCTCTCCTAATCTAGTTTTTTCTCTTCTACGAAACTGAAAACCTTGATGGTTGTTCTTGGGCTGAAATACCCGCTTCCATGCACACCTTGATTAAAACACTACTGTGCTACCAGAATGCTGGTCTCATTACTTTGTACTGATGCTGAAACTTGAATTGTTAGGCTTTGTTTAAGCTCACCATGTAAGTAGCTTTCTTTTGATCGTCTCACTGGTTTTCTTGAGAATCTTATTTTTTCTTGCTTGCTTCCTGTGGATGAAGAAGCTAATTTACCTCAAGTGTGACTGCTGTGCTTACTCAGCAAGGTAATATTGCCTTTGGAATTAATTTCTAGGAAAACTAAGAAAAATCACAGAACCTACAGGTGTGAGGTTCAGAGGCAAGCCCCACATCTTTTTGTTTTGTTTTGTTGGTTTTTTTTCACTTCAGTTTTGAGGACATAAATTCAGAATTTGTGGGTAACAGACATAAAGACTAGTATTTGGCATATTCTTTCCTGGAAAATTGGGAGAAGAATCTATACTGGTAGCAAATAATGTAGTAGGCTTTTTTTAAAATCTTGAGAGGTGGTAAAACATCACAGTAACAGCAATGAGCTATAAAAATCTCTATAAAAGAAAAACAATTAGTGATATATACATTAAAATACATTATGTTTCTCTTATTTTCATTTTACGGGAGTACAGAATGCACAAGCCACAGTGGGAAAACAGCTGCAACTCATTACAAATATGAAACATCAGGAATACTAACATATTCTTAACCTTTTAGCAAGAACTTCATACATAATTAGTGTATCTGAAAAATATAATTCTAGAGATTAGTTCCCCACAATGAAATCACTTTCCATATACTTCCGCTTTTCCTTTATCCACCCATAATCCTCCTTTCTTGTTTCTAAACAAGAAGAGGAGGAGCCCTAAACCACAAATTAGACAACTTTCAGGCCCTTTAGAAATACACTACTTTTACAATGTAATTATATTATGATAAAACCTTGTAGTTTGCAAAGTTTGATGTATTTAAAGATGTATATATGGTTTGAAAGAAAAGGAGATTTTAGCCATTTGAGTTGAAATTGTATTGAAAAATATGATTTAGGAAAGTAATAAGTTAATTTCTAGGATGTCCTTAGTATCAGTACTTTATATATAAATAAATATATAAATAAATAAACAAATAACTTAATACAATTTTTATAATAATTATATATAAAGATTTTAAAATATTTATAAATAAATAAATAAATAAATAAATAAAACTAACTTAAGCTTAATCATATCTTATCAGAGAATAGAAATAAAATAATATCAATTTCACATTTGCAATGAATGATAGTTCAGTGTTTTGTATGCCTCAGAAAACTAGGAGTTTATCTGTTACTAGTCAGGAATTATGAAATCAGTAACCTCAGTCTCCAATTTCACATGCTTCTTTTATTCTACAACAGGTCCGTTGAAAACTAAAATTGACCATTTTTTTTTAATTCATTATCTTAACTGTTGAGTATGAGAGAACTGCATGCAACAGGCAAAACCTGTAGAAAAGCCTTTTAACTATCTAACAATTGTTCTTTCTGAAGCAGATTTAACAGAGCAGGATCAGAGTCATGATAAGGAGAATTAGCCTTTGATTTGAATTAGAATTTCTGTTATTGTTTACTCACATGTAAGTAATGTTTGTGGCTGTTTTCAAATTCTGTTCTATAGTGTATTGGTAAAATGCTTTATAGTGGTATAAGGGAGAAAGGTAAAAAAGGAAAATTGCTAAAAAAGATAAAATTAGGGAAAGGAATATTGTGCCTGATTGTTGAGATGCAGCAAAAAGCTGTAGTTTTCTCAATTAAGATGAAGTGGTCTGAGTGATTTTTTTAATGTTGACATATAGCAGTCTCACTTTTATTTAGGGTCTCCTAGGTAAGAAGACTGAGAACCGCCTCTCCCTTTTAGGAAAATACAAAGATCTTTTTCTTTCACACAGAAAGAGTTCTTTTTCCCTCCCAGATGATTTATTAAGAGTACAAAGATTTCAGTCTCCTGTGAAGTCTCCTAAATTGTTCATCTTTAAGCATACACAAGGATGTTATAACGTAATATTTTTAATGCAAAAATATGCAGAAAATGCACTTTAAAATACCGCAGGGACTCTTAATACAGCAAAAAGAAATTGGAAAGGCACATCTGCATTTTGTTTTTCTCTTACTTAAGCCACCCTTGGAAGTGGAGGGTTGGATATTACTCACATGACATTCTGAACACTTTATACCTTGTTAGTGAAACTTGCTCACACATTTTACTCTGCATCCAGTCTGACAGTACACAAGCAATCTTGAAAGATTCCCTTAAATAATTTTTTTCCTACAGTGCTCTATTTTTTTATTATTAATGGCTTCCAGAGCATGGGTTGTGAACACAACTCTCAGTACTTTTCTTGGGCAGTACTACTACTCCTGGAGTTGTCAGCTCCAGCTGTGCCTCGGAAGTCTAAAAATAAATGGATACGCTGCAGCCTGGTGAGACTGTTAAACTCCTGTGGTGCACATTCTTGCTCCTTGGTGAGCTACACTAGTTCATCAGGTCTAGACCAAAGAAGATCCACTCTGCCCCCATGTAGTTGCAGAGAAAGGTTTTGAAGTAGTAGCCTGTTTCTTAGGAATGGGGAGGAAACTTGTCTGTTCTTGTTAACCATGCAATAAAAAGCATTGAAGGTCCTTTCAAGTCTGCAGCAGTTCTGCCATCACATGATGTCAGCACAGGATATTCCTGCAAAGACCTAGCTTGTGAAGGAATATATAATCAATTCATCTCTACAAATCAGTGGAACAAAAATCATTCAGTGAAAAACACTGGTTTTCCCCCAAAGCATAGCCTCCTTTTTTCCCTTTGTACTCATCAGTGTGCACCCTGAAAGCATGAGGCATAGCCAGTCTCTGAGTACAGCTGCTGATGTGTCATTTACACAGCTCTCCTTCCTCTGAGCATCCTTCTGTAGGCATTTTTGCCATTTTCTCCAAATAATGTGGCATCTCAGTGTGGGTTTTCCCTATCAGAGGAAAGCAGCAACACCTTGAAATAAAATCAAAGCCACAGCCTTAGAATAAATAAACCTATTTTCAGAAACGTAAAGACAGTATATTAGATGTGTCATCCCAGTAGTTTCAAAAATTGAAAAGGGGAGAGGGTCTTAAATAATTTCAGCAAAAGCCAACACAGTTAAAAGTAAGCACTAACTTGGTTCTCTGCAAGACAGAGACAGAAAAAGCAGATAGTACCAGTTGCCTTTATAAAAATAAATGTGTTAAGTCACTTGAAATAACCATCAGTAGCTACAGTTTAAAAAAAAAAAAGTTACAACAAAAACTAACATCAGTGCTTAAATTCAAAAAGTTGCTTCAGGCTTTTAAAATTTAGTAATAGAAGGTACATTTTATAAACTGTCAGCTCAGTGATTTGACTTCAGCTTTATCTACTGCAAAGCAAGAGGTCAGGGTTAAAGAACAGCCAGAAGCCTCCTGCCTTGGGGGCCAGCAGAGATGAGAAGGATCTGTCCTTCTGGACTCAGGGGAGGGAGGAGGTGCAGCTCACTTCTCTCTGGAGCACTCCCCAAGTAGATGTCTAGCTCCAGCAATGACAATAGTAATTATAATCTCGAAGATGGCAGAATAGCTGAAACAGCATGGGGCAGTATTAAAAAAAGGAAGAATCCTCAGGAGCTATTGAATATCCTTTTGGAAGGCTAAGTGTGCTTGCTTTAGAAGTTTCCCTGAACAGTGAATAGAGAGATTTCAGACAGCAGGTACAAAAACATGCATTGTTGGAATCTAAGACAGTGGAAAGGAAAAACCATGAATCATCATTAGTCATTATAAGGAAATAAAGTTATATGTTCTGAATTCAGATGAAGCCCTTGACAGAGGCAGTGACAGCTACTGAAAAGACAGCAGAGCTCTCAAGCCTTCCTTATAATGATGGCACTACAATTGGATTTTGTATGAAGCATAGTCTGCTTGCTCTTCAGTTATCATTTCTGAATCAACTAAGGGCTGACACATCGCTGGTCCAACAAATAACTTATCATTGAGCTTACAAAAGGTTAAAGTTCTTTGTATTTACAGATCACAAACCAGAGGAGCAGTGAGAGGCAGGATTCACATTCATTTCTTGAAACTGTGCCCCTAAAAATTGAACTGTGAAACAGGCATTTAGCCATGGATGTTGTTAGTGCACACCCATTGTGGCAACTCTGCAAATGTGTGCTGAACATGTTCTCAGCTGCTCTGCTCCATGAAGAGCAGAGAGACAACCATTCCCTCCAGCTCAGGAGCAATCCTGTATATCTACAAAAGTGGAAACAGACTTACCTACAGGAGGCAAAAATGAAACAAAAAAACCACCACCAGCAGAATAAAAACCAAACAAATTAAACAACAACAAAACACAATACACACAGACAAAAATAAAAAAAAGAAACAGAAAAACAAATTCACACAAAAAAAAAAAAAAAGCCACCTTTTCAATAAGAATAAGATAAATATATAACAAATTTATTCTGAAGGTGTTCTTTATAGAGATCTGTTCCAGGTTATCAGAAAACATTTTCATATTGTTCCTTGCTGGACTACACACTGACCCTTCCCTCAGATTTCAGCATGTAAACGAGACTGAAGGAAATTAGCTCCAAAATTTCATCTATTGCCTACTGTAGCGATCACAAATCTTTTCAGGTTGGTATCACTGCTTCCCACCCCCATCCCATCTGTCATTTTTCCCCTCACTAATTTCTTCTCTTCCCCAACTTCTGTCTTCATAGAGGAATGAACAAGAACTTCCTACCTTCCTTTGGAATCCAGCTAAGCTTCTAACCCTCTCAAGTCTCTCTGGGATTCACAGCATCTTCTGTGTTTTTTCACAGGCAAATAAAAAAGAACAAACAATAATGAAGCTTTTTACTCTTGCAAGACAGTGACAGGAACTTATATCTCTTGTCAAGAGACTTCAGTGTGGAGGATGCAAATTGTGTAGGTAATAATCACATTGGATTTTTTTGTCTGATATCTCATGTGTCATAAAACATTATAACTTAGACCATTACACTTTGTCTTGTTTATGACTTTACAAAAGTCAGTAACTTGCATTTGATTAAAACAAATATTCTCAAAAGGTATCTGGAAGAAGTATAGAAATGTAGAATTTCTCATTTCTTTTAGCAGTTTGTTCCACCAGTTAATCATCCATCAAAATCACTAGTAAACCCAAAGGTTTATTTCCAGGGTTGTTTTTGTTGTTTTTGTTTTTTTTCTAATTGCAGCACCTTGCTATTGGTTCTGGTTACAACTACAGGTTTGGGTTTTTTTTAATGAAATTAAAGAGCTCTTAAGTATACAGGGTGTTCTTACAAAACAATATTTAAACACTGTAATAAAACTGCATGTAGATCTTCCTTTTAAGAGATAAAACTGTGAGAATATCCTAATGAAGTATATTTCTCTACACTCCCTATTTTTTTTCTGTGGCTTCTTTCTGTTCCACTCTAAGTTTTGAACATCTTCTTCAAAATACAATAAACTGAATCCTTCTCTGATGCCCTACTACATTATTGAGGAATAATATAAAGCCTATAGGACATTGAGGAATTATAGGTAATGACTTCAAGAGTGTAAGGAAAGAGTCAATATTATTTTGCTGTTAAAGTGTAATACAGGAATTCAAATGTCTGGGGTTTGGTTTCTTTCATATTGAAGACTTTTATGTAAATTTGAATAATTATTTTCCAGAATTTTCAGATTTTGTTAGACTAGATGTAATAACTGCAAGTAGGACCTTCTCTCAGATGTTGCAACATTTAATTCTTTATTTGTTCTATGCTCTTTGGGATCCCCATCTGGAAATCATCATTACAATTAACTTTCACATACATCAAACCATTTTCTTAATGTGACATAAATACAGATATTCTAGAAAACACTGCTAAAATCTCTATAAAGTACTTCTTTGTAGCATAAAAGAAAAGTTGAAGAGACATAACAGTGGTTCTCGGATTGCATGCCTGAAAACTGAAGGCTTGAAAGTCAGAAAGAATTCCTAAGAGGAGACTCCATCTTCCGCTTTAAAAACAAAGTCCGATTTATTTATGCAACTCCTCTTATTCAGTATAATTCTTCTACATACACAAACAGAAATACATATTTATGTGAAAATTTTAATTCCAAGGTTGGGAGGCATAATGGAGCCTAATTTTATTATACTAGATAATTTTCCTAGAGGTGCATATTGATTTCACACTGTCAAACAAACTGCAAAATACATTATAACAAAACAATTAAAACTGCTGATAATTATTACAATTAACTCACTGCTTCATACTAATGGAATGTTCAAGCATCCGAGAATTCCTGATTATCAGAAACTAATGGGTGTTCAGAAAAGGATGTCATTTTCTGTAGCAATTTGTTCTTGGACAATTTAATGTTCCCTCAAAACAGTTTTCCGTTCCCAAATGTCTCATTTGTGGCTTTACAAAGGAAAGAATCATGACAGTATTGTTTCAGTGCTTATTTTGTCTTCAGAAGTCTCAGGTCTGTTCACTTTGCTGTTATGCCAGGAGCATATAATCCAAAATAAAAGAATCATAGAATCATTTTGTACATTCCTTTGTTAAACAGAGCTGGAGGATTCTCATCTAAAGCAGTGTTAAATATAAACTAATTCTACTGAAGTGCAAGAGTTTTGGCTGAAAGAAGATCACTGATCCACTTTATCTATCTGTATTCCTCCGTCATGTGTGCTACTTTGGCTATGTGAAACCTTATTATACAGCTCTTGATCTCCATCATGCTGCTGTAACACTTGTGATGCTGTTCCAGTGCTTGAACGTGATGCTTTTCTACCAAGCAACCAAGTGGAGTTTTGCTATTCAAATCTGACCAGTTACTGCAGTACCCCTTTGATAGAAAGAGCAGGTTAGGAACAGCAAAGGTTCTTAAAGTTCATTTCTGTCCACATGCATTTTTTGCACTTACAGTGCCAGATGCACGTCAACTGAATGTTGTCCTCAAGTGGAATACTTTCTGCAGGGACTCATGCAGCTGGTTTGGCAACCACTTTTTTGAGTCAGTTAACTCATGATGCAATAATTTGCTTTATGAAATATTTTTATGTGCTTTTCAGTAGGGAGCACTGTGATCAAGGGTGGCATCAATTCTATAGGACACCTCTTTCACAGAACAGAACTTTTCCAGGGACTAATATCTTGGGAAAATACATATCTCAAAAGTTACAGTTTTTTGAAAAACCATGAGACAATTAGATTCTTTTCTGAGATTTGTATTTCCAGTATCTTCATTTTGTTATTCAGAGAAATAAAGTAATTAACAGGGACAGGCAAGTATCATTAATAATTTCTTCGATGTCATCCACATTGTTTTCTGTATTGAACTTACTGAAGAACATCTTGTGATGTAAAGGTCTTACTGTGTCCTAGAAATAAAAAATACAATTGAAATATAAGCCATCACAACCTTATGAATTTTCCCATCGAAAAGAAAAAAAAGTGAGGGAGAAAAGTTTTATATTCCTTCATTAGAAGTGTTTAAGATATGATACATTCCAAAGAATAACAGTCTCTCTTTGAATTTTCAAATAATTTTCCAATAAACTGGGGCAGAATTTCCAAGGATTACTTTAAGACCTTTAATCTTTTCTTAAAGTAGGAAACATATTACTGTTTTGCTGATTTTTAAAACAGGAAATACCCTAGTGCTCTGCTGAATCAGGGCCTAAAAGAGCAATCCAGTCACAATCTGGGACAAAAATATCACAGTGTGTAAAATATCCATAATGTGATTAAGAAGAAAAAGGTCATTTTGAAGCTTAAAAATATTTAAGAGTTGAAACTTTAAAATGTTTCCACACCCAGGGGTAAGAAATATATACCTTCACTAATACAGTCACCTAGTAACACAGCTTAGCTAATTACACAGCTTGAAGAAACTGGTTTGTGTCACAGGGGAAAGGAGTAAGGAGCACCTAAGTCCTTTCTGGACCTTAATGGCTGAGCAGTATTTCTTACAAAACACCACAGCTAGCAG